>NW_006799956.1:2680143-2745092 GCF_000485575.1 Poecilia formosa
TTTGTTTTTTTTTTGTTTTTTTTTTGTTTTTGGTTGTTTTTTTTTGGGGTGTTTAAAATGTCTTCCAGTCCCAGTGCCAAGTGACCTTTACAAAATGAAAATGTATTCGTCTTTGAGAGAGGGCGAACTTGCATTACTTTTCCCATTTATCAATAATTTACTCAAAAAAGTTCTCAAAACAACAATATTATCGTTTATCGCAATTTATCACCCAGCAAAATGTTTTATCAAGTCTAACTGTAGCGGTGAAAACGAAGCATGTGCCGTTTTCACTCCACATGCTCCGTCATTCGTTCAGATTGTTTTAGTTTTAGGTGTCCGCTAAGCGTGTCACCGTGTAAATAATCATCTCGCTTTTATTTCAGCTGACTGCCAAAAACATCCAGTGCATGAGGACGCTGCTGAACCTGGCTCACTGCCACGGCGCCGTGCTGGGGACGTCGTGGCAGCTGGTGCTGGCGACCCTCCAGGTACGACACACCTAGTCACTCGTGTAATTTGATTAGGGAGTTGAGGGCTTTACATACCTTACACTTGTACAAATAAAAGAATGGAGACATACATCTCCATTGTTTTATTTCATGAATCTGCTCTGTGATGGATGGCGTCGGATCAACTTTGACAGCTTTTTCTTTCTCTCCCAGCATCTAGTTTGGATCCTGGGACTAAAGCCTGCGGTGGGCGGAGCCCTGAAACCAGGCCGAGCCGTGGAGGGACCGAGTACGGTGAGTTTTGTTTCCGTCTTTTTCACATAGGAAAATTATTCTCTCCTCTTCTACTAATTTGTCTAGGGCGACGGCTGTGTGTGGCGTAGGTGCTAACATCAGGAGCAGTCAACAGAAATGACCGAAAAATTGGAAATGTGGCCTAGAAGATAAAAAGATCATGGGGGAAATTCATATCTGGCAATAAATCGTTAAGGAATTCATAGTCAATATGCGTCTCTGTTCATCCCAGAAAACTGTCCTTGCTCCTGGATAAAGTTCTGGCCCCGGACGTTTTGTTTGCAGGTGTCGTAATCTTTGCTGCCACCTTTTACGTTGAGCTAACTGACTGTGAATGTGAACAGGTGCTGACCACAGCAGTCATGACGGATCTGCCCGTCATCTCCAACATCCTGTCCCGACTCTTTGAAAGCTCACAGTAAGAATTTTTCAATCTTCAATGGTGTCAAATTTAGTATTGATTTTAGTATAAGTTTAATATGTTTTCAGCTAATCAGCATCACATTTAGGCGATATGGACTTAAAGTTTAGCACAATATTTAGTGGTACTATTGTGATATCAATAAAAGTGACGAAAAGAACTATTTATTTTTAGGTAACTGTGTGGTTGTGACTGCGTGTCACAGCAATTCTAGCCCCACAAACACAAATACTGCTCTTGAAAAACGTTCCCATTTGCTTCTTTAGGATACCAGTAACACAAAGAAATGTGATTTATATCAGCTAGATGAATATTGTAACTGTTTTTAGTCAGATTTTAAAATTTATTGGCATTTACTGAACAAACAGTGTGGAAAAAATAGTAAAATTAACAATTCAGACAGTTTTCGGGGATTTTAAACAATTAATTGGAATTTATTGTGACAACAATAAGTCAAAATTCTTATCATAATTCATTTATCACAATAAATGATAAACAATACGATAAATGTTCACCCCTACTCACATTTATAGTTACAGTTTACCTTTTACTATTAAAGTAAAACAATTTTAAAATATGTATTTTTTTTATTAGGTACCTGGATGACGTGTCTTTGCATCACTTAATCAATGCGCTCTGTTCCCTCTCTCTGGAGGCCATGGAAATGGCTTATGGAAATAATAAGGTAAGAAAAGTTTTCAAACTCACCAATATTTTCTCTTTTTGAGTTTCCACTGGTTAAAATCCAATCTTACATCTGCATTGCCTCACATGTCGTTTCACGCTACTTCCAATACTTTCATACGTCTTGTTTTCTGGCCGTTGTTCAGGAGCCGTCTCTGTTCGCCGTCGCTAAGCTGCTGGAGACTGGCCTCGTCAACATGGACCGCATCGAGATCCTGTGGAGACCCCTGACAGGACACCTGTTAGAGGTAACCTTTACCTGCGTTAAGCCCGCCCACTAATGACGGCTAAAAATAGGCCGAGACGCTTAGTGGGAAACAGTTGGAAACATTTCATTATTCCCCCCACAAATATGCCAAATGAAACACCATCTTATGGTATGTTTGCACAAACAGATATTAGAAAGTGATTCTGCAGAAAGCTCAATTACTGTTTACTTAAAATGCCCTGTTTACATTGACAGACTGGAAGGCTGCTAGGACTTGTATACATTTTGCTGATGTATATCAGCGCCAACATCGTTATCGGCCGATTTTAGTCATTTTTTTGTACCTGGGCAGATATTGATAACCGTTGTTTCTGCCTTCTTTTTCACATCAGTGTAAGTGTTTGAGGTAATTTTGGGGTTGTTTTTCTGTGGCTGTGTGATAATGAGGCAGAATTATTGACTTTTTAGCAATGTCAGCAGTGTGGTGTTTTTATTTTATTTTATTTTATTTTTTATTGAAATGTAATTTAAATATACATGATATATAAAATATTGGATATTAATCTACATTAATATCGGATGTCGGTATTTGCCCAAATTTTCAGATCCCTACTTGCATGTCAATAAATCTTTACATTTTTTCAAATATTTTCAAACCTAATGTAAACCCATAATAGCCTTTATGTTTTGCCCTGTGAAATAATGCAGGGAGTGTCAATAAAAAGTGAAAAAGTTTTCATACTCGTTGAATTTTTCCACAGTGTGTCCCGGTAAAACCATGATCTTTAATGACCTCTGTTGAGATTTTATGTTAAAGACAAAGTAGAGTTACCTGTGAAGTGGAACAAAGGTGATATATGGTTTTAAAATAGTTTTTTGTTTTCATTTTTGAAGAAAGCACAGTTAACATACACATATCAATAATCTGCATTAAAGTTTATAGTTGTACCGTGACAAAATATGTCAGAAGTGTTGAGTAACATTTCTACATTTGGACATCTGTCTCAGAGTGTTGAAAGGTTTCTTTACATCTTCCTTATCTCCCCCTCTTTTGCACACGTTTGTTTTGCAGAAGGTAAGCTATTATTTTTTTGAACCACTTCTTTTTCTCGTTTATTTTTCCCCCTCATGTCTCTCTCTTCCTCTCTCTCTCGCTGTCCAACATAAACTTGTTGGATCCGAGACGGCGCTGAATGTCAGAATGTGTCCGCAGTTTGTTTGCCGTGTTAATCTGATTCATCACACAGCAAGAATCTAAATGTGCACCTTCAAAGTCTGCCTATCTGAAATCTTTCCCTGCGCGCTTATTCAAATTCCTTCATAGTTTAAAGAAACTATGCTACGATTCATACTTTTACCACGTTTTTTTATAATTATTATTATTTTCCAAATGCAGATTGTGATTAAAATGTTGAGCTTTATGTGGACACAAAATGATACACATGGATCATCTGGATTCTGAATTTGTCATTTCATTGCTAAAATGTCTACCTGTTTACAATTACAGAGGTAGATCCAGCTGTGTATTTGTTCTGCTACTCATCCAGGCCTCTCCATGTGTATCCACACTCCCAACATTGCCTCGTCTATAACAACCTAATCTACAGCTGCAGGTTGATCTTTTATGCGTCTGATGTTTTCGTGTCTCTTGTAGGTCTGCCAGCACCCAAACTCCAGAATGAGGGAGTGGGGGGCCGAGGCCCTGACGGCGCTAATCAAAGCCGGGCTCTCCTATAAACACAACCCTCCCCTCGCCCAAAATCAGGTAGGCTTGATCACGTACTCAAAAGACGCTCTTTTTTTCTTCTTTTCTTGTTTTTGCGCTAAATAATGTCAAACTTTATGGAGAAATATAAAAAATAATTTAAAAAAACAATTTTCCTAGACTTTCCTAATGCACTTTTTTTCTGCATTTGTCCTTCAAATTGGCTGTTTGTGATGCTGACATTTAGAAAGTCTCCGCTGTCACGTAGTAACCATGACGAGCACGCGTCTGCCAACTGCAAGAAAACGAGATAAGATATGTCACCGTCATCTTGTGCTGTGAGACTTGGTGACCTTTACCTCGCTGAAGCAGATACAGGCGACACCATTAAGGCCGGACACAACAACTGTGCAAAAGAATAGATCTGCAAAACTCGGAGAAAAACATATCAATATTAGTAGTCGATGTGCATGGGTGCATTTCACCGTCATAGATATACATTGCATTTATATTTTAGGCTGATTCTGTAAGACGTTTATGCCCATTTTTGTGGATTTTTCGTAATTTGTGGAGATTTATTCTGTAAACTTAATATGTCAACACTCCTTAATGTAATTAACGATATTTTGACAAAAATAAGCAAGATTTTCAATTGAAAAACTTTTTGCTGCACAGTTATTGAAAAGACAACAAAGATTTTTATGTTTTTAATCTGTTATTTTCATTAGTTTGGTTATTAGTTTAGCTTTCCAGGGTTCAGGAACCTCTGATCATTCTTGTAACCTCTGTCACATTCCTCAGGCCGGCCGTTCAAATGTATTCATTACTTTGAATGAGCCCAATCCTCAATGTTATTATTTGCATCATCATCTTCTAATACCTGTATATCTTATTTCTGAGGGACATGGGGGAAATAATTTTGTGGCGTTGCTATGACTGCACCTGCCAGCTTTTAAATTGCAGATTTGCAAATCAAGAACCGATTTTCATGTGCAGGGCTGCAAATAACGATTATTTTAGTAATTGATTATTCTACAGAATGTTTTAACGATTAATCGATTAATCGGATAAGAAAACTTGGCACATTCTGCAGATTTCCCATATAACCTATAAAGTATTCCCCTTAATATGTTGTTTTTGCCAGCAAATGGCTTTTTGAGTCTTTATATTCAATTTATAGATTAATCGATTGCTAAATTAGTTAATGATTATTTGAATAATGAATTAATCGCGATTAATCCGGTTAATCGTTTCAGCCCTAGTCATGTTCTTCCTCTCCCCAAAGCGGCTGCAGCTGCTGCTGCTGAACCCCCTGAAGGAGCTGTCCAACGTGTTACACGCCGACATTCGGCAGAAACAGCTGGAGTGCGTCCTTCAGATCCTGCAGAGTCAGGGCGACAGCCTCGGCCCCGCCTGGCCCCTCGTGTTGGGCGTCATCGGCGCTATCCGCAACGATCAAGGGTAAGAACAACGGACGTGGCGGCGGTCGGCTGCTGGCGTTTTACTGACACGGACCTTTGATTCCTGTTGTTTTCTCAGCGAATCGTTGATCCGAACAGCCTTCCAGTGCCTGCAGTTGGTGGTGACCGACTTCCTCCCCACAATGCCTTGCACGTGCCTCCAGATTGTGGTGGATGTGGCCGGCAGCTTCGGCCTTCAGAACCAGGAGCTCAACATCAGCCTTACTTCCATCGGCCTGCTGGTGAACTTTCACTCGTCATTTCCCACAGTCATGTTCAGTGTACGATGCGCTAACTCGTGTCGTGACGAGGAGATAAATCCCCCTTTTTGTCCTCCGTTCCATGTTCATCCACAGTGGAACATTTCCGATTACTTCTTCCAAAGAGGGGAGGCCATCACCCAGGAGCTGGAGAGAGAGGAGGAGGCTCTGCAGAAGCAGGCGCTGGAGAAGGGCGAGACGCTGAACAGGCCGTTCCACCCTGCCCCTCCCTTCGACTGCCTGTGGTTGTGTTTGTACGCCAAGCTGGGTGAGCTGTGCGTCGACCCGCGGCCCGCCGTACGCAAAAGCGCAGGCCAGACGTTGTTCTCCACCATCGCCGCCCACGGGACCCTGCTGCAGCAGCCGACGTGGCACATCGTGGTCTGGAAGGTAGCATGCCGCAGGGTTTACCCCAGTGTATTATAAGCCTTTGTGTGTTTTTGTTTTTATTAAAAAACAAACATCTCTGCACAGAGAACAGGACAACTCATCCCATGAAGCTCGAGGAACCAAATCAGTCTCTGTGGCGCTTATTAAAAACTCAGTAGACACGAAACGAAAGAGCTACTAAAGCCTCATAAATTTAATTTATCTATGCTGAAACAATTAGATCAAATTTAAGAGCATTGATATTCTCTTAGTTCATTTATACCTTGAAGAAGTATTTGACCTTGAATTTGAAGCAAACAGAGTTTTTCCTTTAATTGCCTCCTCTTTGGCATCTTTCTTTGGTATTTTAGGTTTTGTTCCAGCTACTGGACTGTGTGAGGACGTCCTCCACCACAGCGGACAAGGAGAAGATCGAGTCTGGGGGCGGGAACATCCTCATCCACCACTCTCGTGACACTGCCGAAAAGCAGTGGGCAGAGACCTGGGTGCTGACGCTGGCCGGTGTGGCTCGCATTTTCAACACGAGGCGGTATCTCCTCCAGCAACTAGGTGAGCCTGCAACAGACGCTACTCGTTTCGCAAAAGCTTCATATGAAAGTGTTGATCATCTTCAGGGGTGTCACTTCTGATACGATACCGATATTGAAGCTTTGCGTATCGACCGATACCGATATTGAAGCTTTGCGTATCGACCGATACCGATATTGACCTGATACGATATCAACACAAATCAGATATTTTCTGTTACTTATTTTGTAGTGTGGAACATTAGAAATCTAGTGATGTTACTTAAACGGAGAACAATAGTTTTAGAATAAGTGACCTATTTATTGTTAACCAATGGGTCTGGATAGAAATGCTGGGGCGGACTAAATGCTTTTAGATTTTAGATGCAGGACGATGTAACTTTTCTTATGGCTGATGTCGGATCGGGACACCCCTAGTAATCACAGCCACTTCTTGTTGGTTCTGACCGTCTCGCCATGTTTCCGCAGGGGATTTCTTTGAGGCCTGGGAGGTTCTGTTGAACCACATCCAGTCGGCCGCCCTCAGTAAAAACAACGAGGTCTCGCTAGCCGCTCTCAAGAGCTTCCAAGAAATCCTGCAGATCGTCACGCCGGTCAAAGACTCGGACAAAGCCGGGGACGCTCTCGCCGCCATGGGCGTGCCCCCCGTCCTGATCGACCCGCTCTCCGCCTCTGGCCCCGGCAGACCCCTGGTGCGCTCAGACTCGCTGGTCGAGAGGCTGACGAGGTACAACGGCGCAGAGCTGCAGGCGCCGCCGCCGGGGGAGGAGTCCGCGCTGGAGGACTCGACGCTGTGGTGGTCCGCGTGGAACACGTGGTACCGAGCGGGAACGGAGAGCACCAGGCCCCCCAGCGGCCCGGCCGAGAAGCTGGCCTTCATCCCGAGCCAGCCCTTCCTCACGGCACTGATCCAGATTTTCCCGGCGCTCTACCAGCACATCAAAGCGAACTTCAGCATGGACGACCTGAAGAAGCTGGGAGTGATCCTCCACGGCGCCGTGTCTGTGCCTATAAGCAGCGACGCCTCGCCCTTCATCCTGCCTTCCTACACAGAAGCCACGCTCACTAGCCTGCAGGAAGCTGTGCTCACCGCTCTGGATGTGTTGCAGAAGGTAGGGCGGCGCGCAGCTGGGGCGCTGCGGAATATCGTGATGAAGGGGTTAATTGTGGGAAATTTGAATCTTTTCTGTTCTTTCATGAAAATGTCCCCACGATGCTTTGCATCTCCACAGCTAAACGTCAGTGGTGGGGAATATGGATTTCTAATTTTATCACAATGTTTTATGGTGCTATTGTGAAAACACCAGAGATTGTGATTAAAAAACAAACAAACTACTTATTACGCATTTTGTAGAGAACTGGATGGTTGTGACTGCAGACACAGCATTCATAGCACCACAAACACAAGTACAACTCCTGAAAATTATTCCGATTTACAGAGGCATTTACTTTAAAAAGTCTGATTTGTAAATACTGCACACAACAAGTGCATTAAATCATGATTTTGATGCTTTTGTGGAACAAACGGTGGAGAAAATGGTAAAAATAACATTTCCGATTTTATGGTCAATTTTTAAATTTTTTTTATCTACCATCAGGAACTGAAATTTATAATGATAAATCAAAATTCTTATAAGAAATTTTTCACGATAAATGATAAATGACACAATAAATGCCCACCCTCTACTAAACATGTACATCTGGTTTGGACGTGTAGGGAATTCAAAGTATATCAAAAACACCAAAAATACTCAGAGCATGCAGAATTTGTAAATAAAATGTATAATTTTGCTTATTTATTTTGTTGTACATTTATGTCTGCATGGAAAAAGATAACTCAGTATGGCTACTATTTTTTATGAGGGAGCCATGGCCCCCCCTGACCCCCCAATTGTGGTCGCCACTGGAGTCAGCCATGTTGTTTTTGTTTGGACATCCAGTCAGCGATTCAATGATTTTGGGAGTGTTTAACTAAATTAGAGGGGCAATATAAGCTGTGTAGTTGTGTTTTTTTTTGTTTTGTTTTGTTTCAAGTTGGCTATGCAATTATTGATCATTGTAAATATCAGTAATCATCTATAACAGCAATGTTAGTGTTAGAGAGTGATATTCGCTCAAAATGTTCCCATCAGTGCATCCCTAATTGAATCCAAGCAGGCCATTGTTACTGCAACACTCCAAATTGTGCAGCCCTAATTATGGGTTATTATATGATTTATTTTACCTCATATGTCAAGGATTAAAAAAACAATGGTTAAAAGCTCTCTGAGTCAAAAAAGTAATGATATAAATGGTTTCAGCAGGACAGATTTTCAGAGCTGCTTCGGGGGAAGATTGTTTGTTTGCATCATCGAATATGCAGTCCTGCGGTGAATGTCAGCGGTGTTTGTTCCTCTCCTCCCTCCCCGCTGCAGGCCATCTGTGTGGGCCCTGAGAACCTGCAGGTCATGTACCCGGCCATCTTTGAGCAGCTGCTGCTTTTCGTGGAGTTTTCCTGTAAGCCTCCTCAGTACGGCCGGGTGGAAACCAAACACGTGGCCAACGCTAAGTACAACCAGGTACGACCTCCGACTCACCATGCCACCTCCACGCAGGTGTTCTGGATGTTTTGTTTGTTTGTTACATCAAAGGAGGCTGAATATAATCCAACCTCCTATCCAATCAAACTATTCCTCACATGCTTATGGAGTTGTTTTAGAAGCTGCAAGCTATTTCTTTCTGAAAATTCCTCCCTCCTGCATAGATTTGGCTCCCAACATGCACATAGTTTAGCTTGTGTTGTCACTTTTCTTTAGTCTTTGAATTATTGTGAGAGAGATTGCAGTAGTTACAAAACATCTAACTACAGCATCTTTGTTTGCACGCTGGGAAACGACAATTTCTTCAGTCAACAAGTTCTCAGACCTGAGAGACGCCACGCGTTATCTGCACAGAATGATGCCAACCGCTGAGATTTAAAACCCAAACAAAATGTCGAGAAAAATGCTCGCAGAAAATAATGTGCTGTGTGTTATCCACCGGATTCACGACCGGGTTCAGAAAAATAAGGGCCTCCGGGTTGGAGCCAGTTTTGGTGCCCAGTCCCCCCGCCAAAAAATAAATACAATCTTTTACTCATGCAAAGCTACACATTAGGATGTATGAATTGATGGATGGTTGATTTGAAACATATGGCAGATGGCTTCATGAAAGATATGCTATGATGTCATCATTTTTTATATATTTGAGTGGTGTTAAAATTTTGAAAATCCAACAATATTGAAGAAAAAAAAAACACCACATGTGAAAGGAGCCAGAGAGTTTAATTACATGCATAATACCCCAAAAATAAATTGCTTTTTCTTGTGGGCCGCCCCAAAACCTGGGGCCCTGGGCGACTGCCAGTTTCTAAATTCTAACCAAGATGTTGATGAGAGATGTTCAGATATCTAACTCTACACACAACCTTATGTTCTGCAAAAGTATTCACGTCACTGTTATCTTTTCGATATTTTGTCCTACTAAGATCAAATCCTTCATAGATTCTGTGTGATTAAGTAACACATCAGTGCATGATGTGTTTTTCACATTTTTACACACAAAACAAACAAACAAGCAGGCAGAGCTGCAATGAATGGTTTAGATTATAGGTGTCAAACTGAGGCACATGGGCCAAATTTGGCCTGTTGTTTAAATATATTTGGCCCACTGGTTTAATAAGAGATTCTACCAGCCAGCCACCAGATGGCAGAAGTGTTGCTAATACTACAAATCCCAGAATGCTCTGCTGGTGCCACAGATTTTACTTTTGATTCCATTTGTGTGTAAAGTATCAAACGTTGCTTACTCCAGCATCGATGTGTAAGCAAACTGAAGGATTTTTTTTATTTTATTTTTTTTTATGTTTACACTTTTGACAGTTGTGGTTACATCTGAAGAGAAGGGAAAACTTATGCACAGTGAGGTCGTCCATACTAGCTTACCCTTGAAGGGTTGCGTCATGCCTGGCGCTTGATGTTATTTATTTTGACCCTTAGACATAAATTAAGGGTTTCAAACAAAAAGTCTAGACTGAAATATTTTTGCTCTCTTACATAAAATTCCAACTAAAAAACTTGGACGGTTTTGGTTGTAAAGCAGCAAAGTTTCGAAAAGACAGTGGACGTTAATTCCTCACGTCTGATTGGCTCAGTTATCCCTGACTTATTCTACCCCCACTGAAAAAAAAAATATATAAAATAAAAAAAATCATAATAGTTAATTTTCTGCAAAGTCAGCTCCTCTGCTTCAAAGCAGCCGGTTAATCTCAGTCTTTTTCTCATTCTGTTTCTCGGACCCGCTCACCGCGGATAACCAATTTTAGATCCAGCTGTTTGCACCGGTGAGTTTCGCTATCTGCCTCAAGCCCCGCCCCCTCCACCTTCCTCCACCCCGCCCCCTCCCTCATCTATAGTGGCACTAAGCTGATCGGTGATGAGCTCCCCTCTGCGGCAGACGAGGAATCGGTCCGCTCGGTGTTTTCTCTCGTGTCTCATCTGCGTCTCACACTCACTCCATCCCTCCTCCTCCACCCTTCCACCCCTCTCTGCCTGCCACTAACTGGTCGTTGCGCCTCTGTGTGCACCGTCCGTGTGGAGTTCATTTTTCAGTTGACTTTGTGATTTTTGGTGATCCTTTTATTTATTTATTAATTTATTTATTTTTTACACGAGTGTGGCTCTCTTTGTTTCTTAAAGGCACACTTTGATGGTTTGACTCTAACATCATGGGGCAAAACTTATAGCAGCGGTAAAGTTTCTTCCTTCCTGCTTTAAAGTGTGCCTTTAAATCACGCTTTCAGTGTTGCCAGATTTTGAAGAGGGAATCTTTTCTTTCTGATTTTTAGATTTTCAGGTTAATGTAAAATGTTTCTTTGGGGGGGGGGGTTTGCCTCCACAGGCAGAGTGGGTTGCCTTAAACTACGTGCCCTTTGCTGAGCGGTCCTTGGAGGTGGTGGTGGACCTTTACCATAAAACGGCGTGCCACAAAGCTGTCATCAACGAGAAGGTTCTGCAGAATATCATCAAGGTATTTATGCTGAGTAAATATGAGCTAAAATGTGAATTTTAAGAAGCATAGTCAAAGAAATTCATTCATAAAATCCATGGAGAGTTTTACAAGTTCTGACTTCTGACAGGAACAATAACAAAGCCGTTTTCATCATGTTTGCCTATGATAAATGCTACTATTTAGCCTCAGAGTACATTTCTTTTAAGATTATTATGCAGAATATTTTCAGTAAGGAGGACGTTTAGTTTTGTACCAGATCTGATGCCGTTAAGTCGTCTTTGCTCGTGATTCTTTCTAGTTTTACGTTTGTCATTTCTGTGGGATTACAGTAACTTGCCAGTTTGTGCAGACATAAAGTTTCAAAAAGAACTGATTTGTTATCAACCAACACGTTCAACACAACGTCTGCAGGCAGAATCTGGACTTTAATGTTGAAGCATCCAACATTTGAAAAGTGGCTCGTTGTTTTCTCGGTTCTGATTTGCAAAGATTAAAATCAATTTTTCTCTTCAGAACTCGCTGCTGACCTGCTGCAAACCAAAGAAATAAACTAGTTCTCCAATAAACTAGTTCTCCAATGTCTCAGGAAACATTTTTCTGCCTTAATCGAATCTAATTTTAATGAAAAGGGGAAAAAAGGAAAGAAAAACTAAATGACACTTAAAAATTATTTTCAACATGTTTTTTTTTTTAAAATCAAAATAAGGAAACAGTCTAGCTACACTTTGCTAAGACAATGAAAAGTTGGTAGCTCCATTGTCCTTTACTTAAAAATAAAATCACTAATGTCTTTTAAGAACCCTAAAAGTCATTTGTGCATAAAATAGTTTTTCCACAGGCAGTTTCATCCGTTGCCAGTCTGTCCATCATTTCCTTACAGTAGGGTGATTTAATGAAGTCACTAAGTCCGTTTTTCTTTTTTTTTTCTTTCTTGTCCTCTATGTTCATTTTGAAAAAATATGTTGCATGTGAAACTAGACATGGATGAGTAAATAAATAATTAGATAAACGGTCCTTGTTTTCACATCCTACATGCTTTTGAGATGCTAATCAGTTGCTCCCAGTTGTAAAAAAAAAATAAAATAAAAAATACCTTGTTGCCACAGTTACGCATCATAATCAACTATCTGCAAGTAAAAACATAAGAGCAAAAATCCTGCCAGTTGCACAGCATCCAAAAACCATAAAGAGCAACAAAAAAAAGACAAACATCAGAACAAACGCAGCAGAGCTGCTCTAAGTTTTATACATTTTCTTATAATCGTTCTTCAAACAATGTTCATAAGATTAAAATTGCATTGTTGTTTTTTCTTTTCTCTTTTTCAAGACTTTAAGAATGCCGCTGGGTTTGAAGTACGCCTGTCCGTCGGAGAGCACCTGGAAGCTCGCCGTGTCGTCTCTGCTCAAGGTGCTGTCCATCGGGTTGCCTGTTGCTCGCCAACATGCCTCGTCTGGGAAGTTCGACACCATGTGGCCGGAGTTGGCCAACGCCTTTGAAGACTTTCTTTTCACCAAAAGGTATGTTTTCCCCTCAAACCTCGTTGACGCGTACGGACGGTTTCAGAATGCTCTCGTGGTGCGCTAACAGTTTTTTTTTTTTTTCTTCAGCTCTCCCCCTGATAATCTGTCCATTCAGGAGTTTCAGCAGAACGAATCGATCGATGTTGAGGTATTTTATCTGTTCGAGCGTCCAGTGACTTATCTCAGAAACGTTTTCGCTTCTTTTCTTTTCCCTTACATCATAATGGTCTCCTTCCGTTCAGGTGGTCCAGTTGATCAGCACAGAGATTTTACCATTTGCCAATTTCATCCCCAAAGACTTTGTTGGTCAGATCATGGCTATGCTCAACAAGGGCTCCATTCACTCCCAAGCTCCCTCGTTCACAGGTAAAATTAAGGCTGTCTTCACACCTGGTAGTCCGATAGACTCGGTTCGTTTGGGGACCAAAAGTGCAACATTTATTACATTTTCAGCTGCGATTCGCTTTCATGCTGCACTGTGTAAAATGAACCAAGCACTTTCAAAAACCTGAGGCATCAAGAGGTACTGAAGGAAACGACACAAAGAAAAATGGAGTGGTGTCGGATTTTAGCTGGTGTAGCATTTCTCTTTTGTCTTTGGTAAAAGACCACGAGGCATTTCTCCCACTAGCACTAAACTTGTGCATTGGATTGGTTGTATTTACCCAGAATGCCTTGCACTATAGTCCACATCCTGCTTTTGGAGCGGTCTCCGGTCCGCTAGGTGTTCAGATATGCATTCGAACCACACCAAAGTTCACTTGAATCAAACCAAGACCTAGCTTTTTAGGTGGACTAGCGTTTGCTTTTTTTAGCCTCCATCAGAGTTCGATCGCGCGTTCACACCTCCCCAAACAAACCCGACTTTCCAGACAAACAAACTAGAGTCGAATGAAAGTGGCAGCAGCGACCGCTGAAGTGTCGCAAAAGGATAGCGGTCAGTTTAACTCTATAGATACCAATGTGGTTTTTCTTTCCTCAGAGGCTGAGATAGACGTGCGGATGCGGGAAGAGTTTTCGAAGGTGTGCTTCGAGACGCTGCTCCAGTTTTCCTTCAGCAACAAGGTGTCCACCCCTCAGGAGGGCTACATCTCTCGCATGGCGCTCTCCGTGCTCCTCAAGAGGGCCCAGGACGTCCTCCGACGCTACGTGGAGGACGAGCGGTTGAGCGGACGCTGTCCGTTACCGAGGTATGTCCGTACGCTTTGTCGCAGCCGCCACGTTTCCATCGACCATAAAGTTGTGCAAATTGGAAGTACAGAAATAAATTTGCTTAATGGAGATGCACCCATTTTTTTAAAAAAACATTCAGCCAATCACAAACTTCGGGGTATTTTATTCGGATTTATCAACTAGACCAGCAGTAACTTTTTCCACACTCACATGAAAACGGCATCAACAAAAGAATACCATAAATTTACTTTGCTGTCTTACTCGTGTTTTTTTTTTTTTGCTTCTTATGATTTTCAGGCAGCAAGTGACGGAGATTATCTTCGTTTTGAAAGCTATAAGCACTTTGATGGACTCGCTTAAAAAGACTCTGCCAGAAAACGGTATTTTCCTCACCGTGCCTGAAGACATCCTTCCCCTTTCTGCCTATTAATCTTTCTTCTTTTTCCCTTCATGCAGTGGATGGCAACACGTGGGCTCAGGTGATCGCTCTGTACCCCGCGTTAGTAGAGTGCATCACCTGCTCCTCGTCCGAGGTGAGCGCAGCCCTGAAGGAGGCCCTGGGGCCCTTTAAAGACTTTATGCAGCCGCCCATCTCCAAAGTCCAGAACGGAGAGTCCTGACCGGACTTACTCTCACACTCCCTGTTTTTATAATAATGAAGAAATCTTGAATCTGGATTCTTATCCCGGGGTGCTTCACAAGTGCTTGGACATTGAACTCCATTTACGACGACGCGAAGCAGCTCCCCTCCCCGCAGAGAAGGCCGGACGACTCCAGACTTAACATGCATCATTGTGTGCTTTTCATATGAGCTAATGACACTTAAACCCCTCCGCCTCCATTCACCTTCAGGCTGGCTGCAGTTGCCTGTCAACTACAAAAATAAAAGAGAAAGTTGCAGTGTTGCTCTTGGGTTTGGTTTGTTTCATTCTTCCGAAGATGCCGCATTGATGTACAGTGATTATGTTCTTAAGGAAAAGAAAGGCAGAAACTGATAGTACAAATGAAAAACCCAGATTTCTTTTTGGGGTTTTTTCACCATTTCCAGCAATGAAGTTCTTGCAAAATTTTATGCAAATAAAAAAAACTTCCCCAAATCTTTTAACATTCCATGTCGCCTTCAGCCAGCCGTGTGAAAAGGGATGTACATGACTGTGTACAATAAACGGGACATTTCTCCAATCGGCTGTCTGCTTCATTACAAGGCATGCTCAGGGGAAACACTTCATCTGTTTCCTACACATTTCTTCTTTTTATTTTTTACTATGATGTGAACCAGAAGGATGAATATACAGTGTTGACAAAGTATTTAAGTAAATTAAAGCTGCAGCGCTTAGCTGCTCAGGCCTAAAAAGGACCTTAATTTGGTATCTCATACCTGATGTGATGTCATCGGGGGCATGTAGGTATGAAAGTTTTTTTTTTTTTAATTTTTTTTTTTATGGTGATTTAAATTAAGGGAAACAAGACATCCAAACCAACATGGTACTATGTGAAAACATAATTATCCAATTGTTAGATTACGAATTAGCTTTGGTGTAACCACATTTTTTGAGAAGGAGTTGCAGAATCATGGAACCACTTGAAATACAAACCTGTCAGACATGAACATGAAATAGGCTCAAATATTTTAAAACCAAACGCGTTAATCTAAAGATTTTCTAAAGTGGATCGTCAATTGGTTCGTCATTTCGCAACCAGAACATTTAGGTTTCAGGTAGCTGGTATGACGAGATAGACTGCATTCATTCATCTTCTTAGGTATTTAATTTAAACCAATACACTGAATATCAATGGGTGTGGTGATCCCCTTTTCGCCACACAAGCATGGGGGGGGGATTAACATACATTTTGAAGAGAAAGCACGTTTGCAGCTTCATGGCCTCCTCTGAACTCTGGCAGCCGTAGCTCGGTCTCCCATCGACAGGTCACATGAGGGGAAGTGAGGATGAGGGCAGGTCTGCTTGGGCGGGGTTTCCCTCCCAGTTCAAGTGTGCGGCTCAGTAGAGGACAGAGGCAGGAGTGCACGGACATCTTCGACTGCAAGGGATTTTCGAAACTGCTCGACTTTTTTTTTTTTCTTCTTCTTTTTTTCCTTCTTAAATTTTTTACGGCGTCCAGCTTTTCGTCCGCCTTTAGGCCACGTTACTGGCTGAGGTAGTAGTTTGTGCTGTTGGTTGGGTTGAGACACTGCCCGCTATGGAGATGACTGCGCAAGCTACTGCCTTGCCAGTGCTGGTGCCTCCGCTTCAGCCGAAGGACGAACAGAAAGTCCCCGCATCTTGTAACGCGGTCAGCGGCTCTCCCAGGTAACACACCCCGCTGAAACTCACAGGGGTTTTAATTCATGTAAAAATAAGGAATGTAACTGCTTTTGTGTTGTTTTTTTTCCTCTAAACAATCTCAGAACTGTGTCGTGTTTCTCACTGTGTCACGCGTTTATTAATAATAAAAAAAGTACGGGGGAAAAAACCCACAAGAGCTCTGTCTTATGTAGTTTTTCATCTTTCCTCGTGTAAATTCAAGTATTTTTTCTAAATGTAATATTACTGTGGGAGTATTTGTTCTGGTTTGCAGCCCCACGCGCGGCGGCTGGACCGTGTGGGAACGAGGCATGTAGGTCAGCAGGGCTGTTGCTATGTGGAGAGCCGTGACGTGGCTCGCGCTTCCCACTGAGGTGTCCCACAATACATCTGCTCTCCCCGGGTGTCCTTTGTTGTCAGCGCTGCTGCATACCATCACCATCAGGGCAGAGTGAGCGGCGCTCATTCACTAAATCCACTCTGACTCCCAGAACAACCCGCTCAGATCTGAACGCGTCTTGCCTCGGCGGATCTCCCTTAATCCCCACCACCCCAAAAAGAAAAAGCCCAAAGCTCTCCAGTACAGTGACCTGACCCCACCTATTCCCCCTCAGTTGAGCAGGAAACAGCTCCGCTGTTAACCTCTGGGACCCTCCCTTTGCTGCCCAGCAGCATCCAGCCTCTCATTGGTCCGCTGACGGGGGTGGGGAGCGGGACGTGTGAGGAGCTTTGATTGGCTGGAAGCCTGGGTCGATGATTCCTGGAAAGGGGGGCCCCCTGCTTTCTTGAGTAAAAGGACCCTCGCAGAGGAAGAATGATTCCTGCTTTGACCTTCCAAGAGGAGCAACTGTGAAATATTTATGAGTTGTATTCGTCCTGGAGGGGCTCCGCTCACCAGCGTCTCTGTGCTGAAATTGCACAATAAATCCTACAGTAAGGAGCTCATGCTTGCTGCAATCTGTAGCTACGTTTTCTGCTTCTGTTTTTTTGGTCTATGATTGCAGCTCTCCGGTTTAAGAACAAGACTGGGTGTCATTAGTGATGTTGCGTAAAGCTCCAACAGGTTTCTCTCATGTGAGTAATGCAGGCTCTCTGGGTGTGGGTGTCATATTCCAGCCGTAGAGAGACGCAGCCAATGGATCACAGAGCTGCACCTGAGCCGTGCTGCACATAAATCACACATATGTACGCGTTATGACAAGAGACGTCGTGTATTTTACTTAGATTTCACGTGAAAGACCAACACAAAGTGGTCAAGTGGGGGGAAAAAATGTTTTTCAGCAACTAACTCAAAACATTAAGGATGTGTTTTTATACGAAGCCTCCTTCATCATGACTAAATAAAATAAAGAGCATTCATATTCATTAAAGTAGAATATGTGCACAGTGATGAGTCTCGGATTGAAAGTAACCCGTTAGCAGAGAAACACTTTTCGATAAGTCCAAATTTCTGTGGAAAAATAATCATACGACAAATACAGATTTTCAAACCTGTGTGAAATTAGTCTACATCATGTTTCACTTTGATAAAGTTCATTTAAAAAAATTGGCTTTTCAATCGCATTTTTAATTTATTAAATTAGTCTGTACAGTCATTTCTCTTCAGATGTCACCTAATTAACAGCCTTCAGGTTGACTGATGCTTGTTTTTCTGCTACTGATATTTGAAATTGAGTGGCAGGTTTGTTATTTAACCTTTTTTTTACATTATTACTACCACTAAAAAATTACATTTAAACAGTGCAGCAGTAGGCTGAACTGTTGAAGCAGTGGGTCCTTCTGTTACTACTAGTCTGCTGGCAAAGACATTAAATGTGGCTCACTGTAGTTTCTTACAGTCAAGAAAGTAAAGCTTTCAAGAATTGCTTTGGTAAATGTGAATAAATTTGGATGTTTGCTGGTTCTCTGCACTTTCCTAATTATTTGTAAAACAGTTTCCTTCCCCTTCAGCAATCCTGTGTTTATCTGTTCTAAACCGTCACATAAAATAAATAAGATACAATAGAGTTTGTGGGTCGAAGTCAAAGGGATGAGAACACTTTTGCAAGGAACTGCAAATTGGAAATTGTGCCTTCTGAAGGAGGCGGACCATTTTCCCCAGATGGGACCACCGCCAGCCCACGCCCATCATGTCCAGGGCCGGACGTAGAAGGATGGGGGCCCCAGGACCGGAGACGGTTTTGGTGCCCCATCCACCAAAAACGTATTTAACACATACAAATTGCAGAAAGGTTGACCAACACGTCGGTGTGTACGAATCAATGCGTTATGCTATATGGTGGACTAGGAATTTATTTTCTTCCAATACTATTGATTTAATATTGTGCTAATAAAATCCAACAATTTTTAAACACCTAGCTTCATACGGGTTTGTGAGTTTTCTATGAGTTTACTCAAACTATGAACTCATAAAAAAAAAAATAAAAATAAAAAACTGACACCCCAAAATCCTTGGCATCCTGGGCTACTGCCCCTGCCATGTGTGCTCACACACAGGCGGCTGCAGATTCCCTAAAGTTTTAGTCTGTGGCAAAAACCAAATTGAATCCTGGGTTGAAAAACATGATTGGAAAAAAAAAAAAAAACGCAGTGAGGTAATGCTTTGCTTCTTCATGTAAAATCAATAAACGTCTCACTCTAGGGAGTGAAACGCTTATCCCCCACTCTCCATCTCACTTCAGATGCGTACATGGGTGGGGTGGGAGTGCTGTGACCTTGGAAAAAACAAGCCACCCACAGCAGTGACTGTGTCATCGCTGCCGTCATCCAATCTGGACCACACACACACACACCTACACACACGTTGAGAGTAGGAGTAGAGTGCCAGATCAGTGCTGGTCTGACTGCAGGCGGATGTGGCGCTGGTTCTGACGGGACCAGATGGTCCTTGGAGCTCCTGCAGAGAAGCTGGGAACGTGTGAGAGTTAAGTGAGGCGGGCCGAACACAAACCCAAACGACAGCAGAACCCAACAAGCTCCTGTCCACCAGCAACTCATCTGTTTTTGTTACAGGTGCGTTCTCACTTTTTTTTCTTTCTCTATTTTACTTCTGCACCACATCATTCGATTTTGTGCCACTTTATTTGTTCAAATCCACATGAAACGTGACAAAACAGTTGTGGTTTTAAAGTTACAAAATGTGGTGGAAAAAAACTCAAGGATCACAAACTCTTGTGTGGCTAGGAAAGATTACTGTGTGGTTTCTAATATTTTTGCTCTTCCTGGAATATCTTATGTTTTTTCTGAGGCTGACGGCGTGAAACCTTTAACTGACCTTTCAAGGCCTCCTGTATCCTGATCTGCCTTCATTCACACTCTGAACTGGCCTATCAGAGCAACTGCAGCCTCTTTTTTTTTCTTTCTTGTGCATCTGCTGCAGCAAAGGAAGGCATTTAATATTTTATTTTTAATATTTTCTGTAATCAAAACTGTTTAAATCGCACTAAAGCTGCAGTTTAATCCCCACCAACTCAACGTGTTGGTGGGGATTGGACAAGCTAAGTGCTTAAAGAGACAGCGGTTAGCTAAACCCTAAAACACAAAGAAACCATTTAACCAGTCTTATTAAGAATGGCATTATCATTTTTTTTTTTTTTTTTACAAAAATCTATGGTTGAGACTGCAAAAAAAAAAAAAAAAGATTAAACTAAGCGCTGGGCATGTGAAGGGAAACAAATGTAACATTTTACTATGAAAACACCAAAGAACCAGAACAATTTTATTTTATTGAGATTTTTTTTTTTAATTCGTTGAACCTTTTTTTTTTTTTTTTAACTTTCCTCTGATTTTAAAAATCTTACAAACTGCATGTTTTGGTTCGTCAACAGAAGAGCGTCAGCTGGAGTTTTTATTTACATTTGAATGAATCGACACCGTTTCTGCGTTTTACACCAACGTACACAGCGGCTAACACCAAGACGAGATCTAAACACAAAACAATAAAATAAAAACATGGAGGAAAAAAAACAAAACAAAAACACTGGTGCTACACAGTACTATTCACACCCTTTGAACTTCTTTTTTCACATTTGGTCACATTTCAAACACAAACTTAATATATCAAACATGTTTTTCGATATGTTTTACTCCCCATAAGCCAAAATGAAACTTAAGCAGCCACCGACTAGCTTCAGAAGCAATTTGCTGTCGGCGTAAATAAATAAAAAATATTCAACATGCTCAACAATGGCAAAACGAACAGTTTAAGACTTGAGACTGGAGCTAGCACGACCTAGTCAAAGTCCAGACCTAAATATTAGTGGGAATACGTGGCAAGAGGTGAAAATTTATGTCCACATATCCTCTGATATGTGATGATTTAGCACACACATACAAAAAAAAATAATAAAAATCACCATTAAACACAGTGAAGTTTGTGTGACTGTAACATTTCAAAAAGGTTCAAGGGGTGTGAATACTTTTGCAAGGCACTTTAGTTGAAGTTCCTCTGTACTGCGTTGCACTCACAAGACTCAGCCTGGACAAAAACACGGAAAAACCACAGGATCTGACAACATAGTGATTGTAGAGACATGGAAGGTGATTGTCCACTCAGCTGTCAGCGTCTATGGGCGTCATGTAGAAGTAGTTTATGAAAAACAAAGAAAACATTTGATCAATTCGTGTCGGAGGCACCTGTTAGTCAAAGGAATGAGGAAGAGGAAGACAGAAAGTTCTCAAAGTGCAACACAAAGAGGCCTTTTGTTCTTTTTTTGATTAGAGTCGAACCCGGGCTGGGAATTGTAGTTCTGCTAAGTCTAGTTCACCAAAACGCTAACTGAGGCCTGGCTGACGGAGTCCGTATCATTTGACATTTTATTTTTCTCCATTTCAGTGCCAAGACCTTTTTTTTTTTTTTTTTTTTTTCTTTCCTCGTGCATCATACAAATATTCCACAAATCCCACTTTTGTCAAACGCTGTGCTGGTATTTACACGCATCACATTTATAAATACTGTGCATCGTGAAGTAATAGCGGTCCTGAGACGCACGTCACTGCACCGTCCGCCAGAGAGTCCAAGTTAAAGATGGCTTCTTCGAGACTTAAAAAAGAAAAAAAATAATAATAATTAAAGTCATCAGCAGTTCCTTTCATTGTCTGGTTTCTCGTTTTCTTCTTTACACCAAAGAGAAATCCAAGTTCGGAGAAGAAGAAACGGTTCGGATCCTCCCGGAAATCTGCACGTCTTTACAACAACAACAACAAAAAAAAGACGAAAAAAAAAAAAGAGGAAAACTTTTGGGTTGCAGTTCTTGTTCCTCTGCTAGTTCTGCTTGTTCCCGTACATGAGGGGGATGATGTAGACGGAGATGTCGTCTCCGGAGCCCAGTCTGTCGTTGGTTATCCTCCAGCCGCGGTCCTTCAGCTCCCCACGCGCCCTCATGACCAGGTCCTGAGCGGCCATTGTGTACCTGTCAAAGCAGACGCGATTAGCGAAGCGCTGCGTAGTCACGCCGTGAGGCGGGTGTGTCAAACTCAAGGCCCGAGGGCCAACATCCGGCCCGCCGTAGCGTCTGACGTGGCCCTCCAGACTTGAGCGGGACGCGCGGATGGAACCTTCCAGATAATGTGTGAGCTTAAATATGATCTTATCAATCAAATCATTGTGGTTTTTATCCGTTTACTGCCAAATTTCATCAATCCGACTGTTTGTTGCGATTCTGTGACAGCAGAAATTCACTCAAAATCGACAGATCCTCACACTGTTTCGCGCCAATGGATGATTGCGAGTTTATCACAGATTTTACACAAAAACGGTGTGTGTCTGATGACGTTTTAGTTAAAACAAGCTTGTTCTTTATTTGGTGGAGTTTCTAGCAATCCAGACATTTTACTCAAATAGGAGTAGCGTTATCTTGTAATTAAATTACTCAAGTAAAAATAAAAAGCACTTTTAAACTACTCCTGAAAGAGCTATTTTGCCAAAAAGTTACTGGAGTAAATGTAACCAAGTTAATGCCAAACTCTGCACACTCCCACCTGCAGGTGGCAGTATTTCTTACTTCTACTAGTCTGCTGTCTCGGCCTTATTCAATCGATACGGGGTGATTGCATTAGCGCAATCACCACCCCAAAACTAGCGACTTTGATTATAGAAAATATCGCAAAAAACAATCGGAAAATCTTACAGGAACAAAAAAAAAAATACTGTCTAATTGTACGAATGCGGACATCTATTTAATAATATTGTAACAGTTTGTTAACTGGTTTTTATCAATATTCTCTAGCAAAACCAGCCCGTTAAGAAAATTCATGATCTTGATGTGGCCAAAAATGAAAAAGAGTTTGACATCTAAGGTGATATCCTGTTAAAAATATAAAAATACAATTGTTTTACAAAATAAATAAATACAAAAATCACATTGAATACTAAAAAAATAAGTTAAAAGGGCAAAGCTAAGCTTAGAGGAGTAGTCTAAAAAGATGGCAGAGAAATGTTTTTTGAGTGAGCAGGAGTTCAGGCCTGACTGGCTGCAGCTGCGCTCGCGTCAGGTCGGGTCGGGCCGGGACAGGACGGGGCACGGAGGGGAGGGGTGGAAGAACGTGCCTGTGCTGGTCGTCTGGGTCGCAGTTTGCCAGGAAACCGGTGACCGCTTCAGCCACTTCCTGGTTAGAGAGGACGTCCCACAGGCCGTCGGTTCCCAGAATCAGAACGTCATCTGCTCCGTGCTCGAACTGCGATAAGGGGTAAACTCTGACCTGGAGGCAGACGAGGGGGGGAAAGGCAAGAGTGGAGATTGAGCAGTTTTATAACAAAACTCAATAGAAATACAGTAAACAAGCTCAAGATTATGTTATTTCCCGTAGTAATAACATAACCTGAGTGGATTTCCTTCCCATATTATGTCCGGTGGAGATATTGTCTTAAATTTGGCTCAAACCACCAAACAACAACGCATGGTTCTAATGCCTACTGATGCATGTTGAAGTCATGAAAAATGATTTACAGGTCAGATTGTCTTCAGAAACAGTTGCTGTGTTTAGTCCAAGGTTGCTTTTGAGGAAAAAAAAAAAAACTGGAAAAAATAAATAAATAGATAAAAATCACTGGATGTTTGTGCACCAGTCTACTAATACATTAAGTGAAAAATATTCTTGCGTTTTCAATTTTAAGAGTTAAATTTGTCAGTGAAAATTTCCAAAGCCCCCACAAAAAAAAATAAAAAAATAAATAAAAAAATTAAATAATTTCCTAAATTGTAGAAGGCTGCACAAAATCACTCCAAGATCTGCAAAAGGGCCCAGGAGCCACACTTTGGACATCCCTGGTAAAAGGTTTAAAGTGTCAATGTTTTTTAATTTTAAAATGATAAAAACTAAAAGACCTTTGGGGGATCCTACTGCATACAAGTATCATATTTAGCATGCTGCACAGCTTCCAAACACCTCTGAATTCAGTTTATGAATTCATGTATGGGAAATAATGGGAGCCTTATAAAAAAAAAAGAAAATGATTTTAACTCTGTAAACTTTCTGCCCACATGACCTTTATCCCTCTGATACAGAGGGAGGGTCACAGCAGACAGATGACCCTGCAGCCGAGGCTGCTGGGAAAAGAGCCACTGTGAGGATAATTAAAGAAATCCGACGGCCCTCTGTCTGGGTTACACAGTAAACCTCATGACTTCAGTCAGGCTTCCCAGAACAAAACACAGATGACCCAATAATTCCTGGATTTCTCAATACGGCAGCAGAATGCTCTCTGGAAGAGTCAGATTGAATTTTATACTCAAATTAAAAAAAAAAAAAAAAAAAATCAATTTAAGGTCAACCTGAACACTTTATGCTGACTGTTTTTAAGTGCCAATTAAAACGTTATTCTGATTCTTCAGAACGACCTCCCTCACTAAAGCGTCTCAACTTGTCGCAGATGAACGAGGCGTGACCTGCGCCTGAACCCGGCAGCAGTGCAGCGAGGACGGCGAGAGTTCACAACGTTGGTGACTAATGCGGTCATGTGCAGTCGTTGCTACGAGGGGAGAGGACTGTGGGGAGGGTTAGAGTCCGTCTCCCAGAATGCACTCTTCAATACAAAAGGGCCTTTTTAATTGGTACTTATGGAGCTACTTTGGAGCCACAGATTTTGTAAAAAAAAAAAAAATGTTGAAAGTGAAAAAAAATTTGAAATTTAAAAATATTTTAAAACAAAAAACAGTTAACCCTCCTGTTGTACTCGGCTCATTTTGACCCGAGGACAGGAGGGTTAAACAAAAGTTCCAAAAATACTTTTCAGATTCAAGTTTTGGTTCTTCTTCTTTTTTTTTTAACCAATTTTCTGGTCTCAGTGTAGCTCCGTAGTTACCTTGGGTATTATGTTTCATCAAATGAGTGCACATCCTGTCAGTACAGTATTGTTTTTCAAAAATCTGAAAAATTGAATCTGAGAATTTGATAACAGACACTCAGAGAACAGCTAAAGCACCAAAACATGAAGTCACAAGGATTCATGACAGACAGTATTAATGTTATTATGTAAGTTAATATTATCATAATGAAAAAAAATCTGTTTTCATTATGAGACTGGTTGGTTACAATTTTACCTTGACACAAGTTTTATTTTTAAAGGAATGGGGCTACAAAAAAAAAAAAAAAGAAAATTCTGATTTTAATTTGTCACACACAAAAGTAAAAAATAAAAAATTTAATCCAACATGTTCCTCCAGTAAGTTGATTTCTTCCACAGTCACAGCGGTAGTTACAAACTGAGGAGGCGATTCATCGGCCTGACTCTACAGGTTGCTAACGCGCTCTAAATGATAAGAGACGTGGGAAATCGGCATACCTCTGGGCAGCAGGACAGGAAGGGCTTGATGTAAATGTTGGAGTCGTGAACTCTCAGGTTGTGATCCCCGAAGCCTCTCGTGACGCCGATGGTCGCCAACACTCGAGCCTGCAAAAGGATCAGAGATGTGCGTTACTCGGCCACCTTCTGGGATTCGTTTCCTTAATCTCCTCGTTTTAAGGCCTCTTTCTGAGGGAAAAAATGTAAAACTTAAAACACCTCAAAGCCATCTCTACTGTCAGAGAAAGGCTCACCCTTCCAGGAAACGTTTTACTCATGAACTGATTATCAAAGCTTTGGATCTGGTTTTTGACGGTCAGGATAAATTACGCGGAAAAAAGAACAGACCACAAAGTTAGGAACTAAGTCGCCAGTGGTCGTTTATTATTTAGGAATATGAAATTTTAAACAAATTCTTCGAGAATACAAATGTAAACTTATCATATACCATATGGCTATTTTTTGTGGTCTTTCAAAGCAGCGGCTAAAGCAGCAGATTCACATTTGTCTCGTCTGGCTTTGACCTTTTCAACACATCTCAAACATGACGCTGCACTGTACTCACAACGTCACAGCCTGAAGGGAAAACCAAAGGGGAATGAACAATGTTATGATCACATGACTATGTTTTTTTAATCTCTGTGCCAAAGTACCGATAAAATTGCTCAATACTTTTGTTATTTAAGGTTTTCTTTCTAGTAGCGCTGCAACAAAAATCTTCTTAGGGGTGACAAGTAAAAATCTTAGGCTCACACAAGTAAATAAATAAATAAATATACTTATAAGTGAAATAAACTGCCGGTGGAAGTAGTACTTTTCAGTCAATGCTAAGGGATTATTTTTCAATATATTTATGTATATTTTGTTTTAAATATTGGGTATTATATTGATGTATTGATTGATCAACATGACTCTCTATGCCTTTGAATGAACTTAACATGGCAAGTGAGGTAGGCAGCTTTTTTTTTTCAGTGGGGCTCTGGCCCCCTTTTACCCACCTTTTGGGGACACCACTGTCATATTCCAATAAACCTAAAATCCCTGGGTCATTTTGTTGATCAAGATTTCCTAAAAAAAACCCTGTTCTTACAAAACTTTTTATAGGAAGATTAGATTAAACGCAGGCTGACAACATTTACTAATTAAATCTCTTCGAAAATGAAGTAGTTGGAGTTTATTTAGGTGCTTCAGAACAAAGTGGTGGTTCTGCAAATCATCGACAAAGCAGGACTGAACACAAGATTTAAGATTTTGAAAAAAAAAAAAAACAACTATCTTTTCTTGAACTTCCGAATTATGGCATAAAATCCGAAAACAAATTGATTAAAGTTTTCGGCTGTGATTTGACAAAAAGTTCAAATGGCCTAGATGCATGTATAAACCCACATAGGCGAAACATAAGTCACATTTCTCAAATTTCATTGGTTTTTCTCTGCAGTACACATGAAAGTCCTCTCATTCTGGCTCTCTTCCAGTTACATTATTCCCAAGTAAATAAACACTGTCCTGTCAGGTGGCAACTGATGTTGGGAAAACAGGCCCACTAATGAGTCCTGCTGCCCCGTACGGTAGCAGGATGGGGGCTGACTGAGAGGTTTGATTACAGACGAGGCTTTCTCGGCCGCGGAACTAACTGTCAGCGAGTGGCTGCCGAGCAACGCTTACCTTCTTCCCCTCGCCGTAAATCAGAGGGAACTTCAGGTCATCGTCTTCTATGGTTTTATACGCCCTGAGCAGGAGAAAGACGACACGTTAATGGCTTTCTTATGGTTTACGGCAGGGGCGTGCTTATAGGCTGAGGACGCGTTGATTCCAGCTCTAGAATCACGACTGCCCGGGTGGACGCAGGATAAGAAACTAGCATAACCACCTTTTCTTTTTTACAATAAATGTTCATGCTAGCTAACACGCTATTGTTAGGTAACACAAGGAAGTTACTTCATCTACTTATACTAACAACTGGCTAAAACGTAGCATGTCAAAATGTACAACACTAACACAAGCTAAAAACGCTAACATTAGCTAAAATAACAACATTAGCATGTCGGCTAACTGCTTAAGCTAAGGCATGTCACCTGAGAGAACCCGACTAGGGGTTGAATTAGCTTTATGTTAGCTTTGACATTAAGCGCATTGTTATCCAAGTCACTTTGGATAAAAGCATCTGCTAAACAACATAACATAAAGATAATCAGCAATACAAGCCAGTAAAAATGTATTCTTTCCATTTCACATATTAAATACAACAGGAACATGTTGAAATGTGAGTGAGTAAGAATCATTTGTTTGGGAACCCTGTGGATTCTCAAAAAGCTAGAGTGGATCACTGTGGCTCAATTGCTTAGCAACCAGAGCAACCCACGTTTTTTTTCTTTTCTGAAAAATGAGCATAATGCGACCAAAAACTTGAAGAGGGATGTTGAGAAAACTGTAAAAGATATGAAAAATCAGAATCATGCAGTAGTAGCCAAAGAGCACGACTACATTAAAAACTTTGAATGCTGTTTCTAATTTAAAGTATGTGGAAGCAGCTCAGCTGTAAAAGAGCACAAAGCTCTGGCACAATTTATGAGATGTGCCATTTATTTCTAATGATCAAAGAAAGCTTAATATTTCATAGAACGTAGTGGATATCAATACCAAAAGTCAGAGGCAGAATTTTCTGAACGAGCAGAACGTTTTAGAAATATAAAAATCGCTAAAAGTCCAAAAATTAGCAACCAGAAAAATCCGATGCCTCACAGCATTCACATAATAAAAGCAACATGTCGATCATAATCGAGTCGTCGTCGTACCAGTTTTTAACCGACTCGGCAAAAATTCATTTACACTTGAGCAAGACTCTGGGTCATTCCTGTTTTTTGGGTCAAAAGAAGCTGGAAAGTTTGGGCCTCGCTGTTATAAAGAAACTACACCGTGCCGTAGCCTCCCCCCTCCCCATACCGAATGCATTTCAGCTGCTCAGAAACACAAGACCGGGATGGTTTTCACATCACTGCTGGTTTCACTCAGAGAGGCCATATGTTTCCACCTCAGGCGAGCGCTAAAAACGCTGCACTCAGCAGTTCTTGGAGCGGCGCAGGCTATCAAGGCGAACGCAACAGACTGAGACTGCTCCGAGCAAAAAAGGAAAAAGTATACGTTACGTAAGGCTGACATTATCTACTTTAAAAGGACCGAATTTTTCCACTTAAACGTGTCAGTTTCATACAGACTCCCTCAACGAGGAGCTTCCCTGGAGAGCTTTTTGAGGACGGCGTCCTGTTTGAGACGTGGGTCCTGCGAGATGAACCCTGACAATCCCTTCACCGAGCGCAAAACCAGCAGCACAAGTTGCTGAGCAGCTGGGGAGTCAGTCCGACCACAACACCGAGCGTTTTCACACCCCACGGGCCACAGCAGCGCGTAACTAACCAAGAGGTGGGCTGAGTGGGGAGGAGGGCTGACCGTCTCCTCGGTGGGCGACTTCGGGCCGGAGGGAGAGAGGATTACATCTAGTTAAAATCTACTCCATTATAATTACCGTTCCATCTTACAGTGCCATGTCTGTTCGACGTTTCCGTTTAAGAAGCACAAACTCGACGCACATCTGCCAAGTTTGCGGCAGAATACGACACAAAGCGTTCAAAGGCGGCCTCTACCATCGGGAGATTAGATCAGTTTAGCTATTGACTGATTAATCTGTGGATTATTCTAGTGATTAATTGGATTTTTAAAAATTGGATTGGATTTTTCATCTAAACCTTTTTATGTAATATTAGAAATAAGTTTTTAAAAAGTGCAAATAATGAAATAATTAAATTACTTGTTTTTATATGAAAGAAACATTTTTGCCTAAAATACAGTGAAGTAGGGTTCGTTTAAACTTGATCATTTGTAACATTAACGTTCTAACATGAACATATATAAAACTAAATAAATAAATAAATCAGCTTTTCCTGCTTGATTTGATATCAATACAGTCCACAACTGATCTGGTTAATTTATGGATTAGAATATTAACCCATAATAATCCACCTTTTACCATTTAATTACTACTAGTAATGTTTTTCTTTCAGTGTTTTTTTGCGTTAACGAGTTAATCAATAACAAATTAGTTGATGATTATTTCAATAAGCGACTCAA
Organism: Poecilia formosa; assembly: GCF_000485575.1. Lineage (NCBI taxonomy): Eukaryota > Metazoa > Chordata > Actinopteri > Cyprinodontiformes > Poeciliidae > Poecilia > Poecilia formosa. The sequence continues at coordinate 2,709,456 of NW_006799956.1, forward strand.
CACGATTAATCCGATTCATCATTTCGGCCCTGCTAGAGGTAGAAACTTTCTGCCTCCACAGCAAAATGGCTCCAGCTCTTCTTGACCCGTTTGCTGTGTTTTTTGGTCTTCATGATGCTCTCTAATGTTCTCCAAACGCACAACACCTGTATCATACCGAGTATCTGTCAAGTCTCCCATTTTGGCCGGGAACATTAAGTCTCACCATGCTCCTGTATCCTTATTTTCCCGTAAATATTTAGGAATCCACTTGTGAGTTTGACTGTGACCTCACAGATGAGACATTTATATGTCATTGGGGTAATTTTGACAGCCCATGAAGGTATCAAAATTCTTGGAGTAATTTGAGTCCAAATTGCTCTACACGTGACTTTTTGTTGACCTTTCCAGACTGATTAACATCAGCCATGCTGTTTCTCATCAGTTCCTGAATTTGTTTGATCAGGACATTTTGCATTTTGAGCAGTTTTAGCCTCCGTCATGTTGTCAGACCGGTTACATTTGAATGATTTCTGAATTTACAAATCTGGCAGTAATCAGGGTTGAGTGAAATTGAGTACAAAAATATTCTTTAATCACAGGAAATTCATGATTTAGCAAAGGCCATGTTTTCTTCTCCCCCAGAGTCAGGTTGGCTAGGAGTGCTTCTTTCTCCCTTTATGAATGAAAGGATCATTTAAAAGCTGAGGAAACTCAAAAATGGAAGAGATCTTTCATCAATCATTTGCGTTTCTGGTTATTTTTTTCCAGGGACCCCTTTTAAAGTCAAGTCAAGTTTATTCGTAAAGCGCGTTTCAGCAACCAGAAAGTTCAAAGCGCCTTACGTGATGAAATCATAAGACAGTCACCAATCACGAAACAAGCAACACGCAAGAATAATTGTCATCGGATTTGCTGAGTAACGTTATAGTTTTGAATAATCCACATCTAAACAAGTCTTGGCTTAAAGGAAGTCGGCGTTTCGGTAGTTCTGTAGTTTTCTGGAAGTTTGTTCCAGATTTGTGGCGCGTAAAAACCGAACAGAACCTCTTCATGTTCTGGTTCTTGTTCTGCAGTCTTGAACCAGAAGCTCACCTAACTCCACTTGAGCCGTCATTCTGCTGACATTTCTTTACTCCTCTTTCTTTTCTTTGGGTTGTTTCTGTGGCCTCCCCGGTCTCCAGACTAATCCCGCCATTGATCTCCGACTCTCCTCCTTCCTCTGAGTGCCTTGATCTCCAGCTTTACATTTGTCCGTCTTTGGAGATTGATTCAACCCACTCACTTCTTCGCGTTTTGGTTTCCTTCACTCTCTCCTCCCCGTGTTTTCTTTCCACCCGACGCCTCGCCTCGGCCGACCGGTCAACGTCCATCGTTCTGTGCAAGCAAAACCGCCCGGTTCCTGTGTCACCAACAACCGTTAAAAGTCTCCACCGCCAGATTTTTACCCCTCTGGCCCGACTGGCAGAGATGGAGGAGGCGTAGAGAGTGAGCGAGGACGTCTGCAGGTCAGTGAGGTTTCGCTAAAGTGGAGATCTGACCGTCCAGGCGTTAGAGGAGAGCAGCGCACATCCAGAGACAAAAAGCTTCACAGTCATTAGGAGGAACTGAGCCTGCGGGGGATAAACAGCGAAGCCTCTTACACATCAAAGCAATCAGCCACGCTAGCTTACGGGGGTTTTAAAGTCGAAGCCCAGACCGAGTCTGGGCGAAGCTGCGGCAGAACTGGGTTGAGGGAAGAGCCTGATTAAAAATACATCACAAAACGTCTGTGCTGCGGAGACGACGAGCAGGCGGAGAGCTCTGGGCCCGGCAACGCTGACCTACATGAGGCGAAGCCAAGCCACGGAACGGGAGCGGCGAAGAGAAGGGGCCGGAAATAATCCCGCTCATCTCCCGTCATCTCCTCCGTTTTGCCGCGGAGTGTGTTCCTGCAGGGTGAACACACGCCGCGGCCTTTGTTTCTCTGCATTTTCACATCTGTGTCTCACTTTTTACAGAAAGCACTAAAAAAAATTTGTATCACTCCTCCAGAAAAGCGAGCAAAGATGAACGAAGTTTTGTCTTCCTGGTGTCCTCACCTTGAAAACACTGTATATTATGTAAGGATTTTTACCGCATCTAACTACACAATTCTAGTGCATATAAAAGGCCTTGTTAGCATGAATCACAAGTGGAAAAGAAGCCGGCCCACAGCATCACAAGTTCTCCGCTGTACTTAACAGGGTGGAAAAAGTTTGTATCCGCATATTCATCTTTTGTTTTGCACAATATCCGAAAAGTTTAATCATAGTTTCATCTGACAAAACGTGTTTTGCAATCGACCTATGAGCAGTCAGAGTTCCTACACTCACTCTGACCTTTCCAGAATCTGAATCACTCGGTTCAGTTTCTCAAAGTATCAAAGTTCACAGAGAATTTACTGCAGATATTTCTGCCAAGGTCAAGATGGAAAAGAAAAGGGGATGAGCAAAAAGAAATGACCAAGGAAGAAAACAGGAATAAAGAAAAGCAATGTGGACGGAAAGTAAAAGATGGAAAGATGGAAGGAATGGAATAAAGAAGAACAGGAGGAAGGAAAAAGAGAAAAGAAAAAGCAGGGAAGGAAGGACAGAAGTAGAAAATGAAGCAAAGAAAGGAAGGATAGAAGGGGCAAAAGGAGGTGAAAAGGAGAGAAGAAAAGTACAAAGGGAAGATAGAAAAAAGGAATGAGGAAAAAGAATCACTGACGGAATGACAAAAAAGGAAAGACCTGGCAGAAAGGAAGGGCAGAATGGGAGGAAGTATTGCAGAAAAGAAGGAAGAAAATCTAGAAATAAAAAACTCTCCAACTTATCCAGATCCTGGAAATTATTCCAATTCTAGGTTTTTCTTGCCTGTGTTAAGCAGAGATTAGGCTCCTCACATCCATCTCTGTGGCTTTTTCCTCCCAAAAAAAAACAAAAAAAAAAAAACAGATGGCACGGCATAAAAATAGCATCTAATATCCATTATGGAAACCCCAGGATGCCTTCAGCGCCTCGTCCTCCTGACTGGACGGAGGCCAGACGAACGAGCGTCTGCATTGTGCTCCGTCCTTCTAATTTTATATACGAAGTAACGGATCCTTAAATGGTCGGAGAAAAATGAACCGACTTGAGAAAAATAAAAGCAGGAATTTAAACTAATTCGGATTTATCTCACATTTGAATAAATGTACTCAAATTCTGCACATCCTCATCGAAGTGTAAGCTAGCTGTGGAGGTTGCTCTTCTGAGGAACAATCATTATATGGACGAGTCTTTAAGCAAACCCACCATCCCGACATGGTGAAGTCCCGGTACAGCATCCTCTTCCCCACCTCCTTCCTCTGCACCCGCCGTGGGAACTCCAGGTGTGTGAACTCGTTCCCCAGCAAGTGTGGCTGCATGTACGCCTTCAAAACGAGAGGAGAGAAAAGCTTTAGAGAGCGGAAGACGCACCGGGGACAGGAAAAACTTTTAGAGTCTCCTTGAAGATGATTCAGCGAATGAGGACGCATCGGAGGAGACTGCAAAACCTGATTTGTTTGAACTGTTTTGATTCAGTTGAGCTTTCAGAGACGGTAGCTTCATCTAAACCTTCAGCCTGTATGCCGTAGCCGATCGATGCCTTTGATTAGATCTCAGATTTTAGATATGATTTATCTAAACACATACTTTTCACAATCAAGATATCTTAATACATTACAATCTTCCTCTGTTGTCTACAAATATTTGTCCAACAGATTCGACTTCGGTCACGTAAATGATAAATGTACATTTAGATTCCCGCGTTACTTGTGGAGTACCACAGGGTTCAGTGCTTGGTCCATTTCCTTTTCCTGACCATTCTATGTTCTCCTACTACTGTCTAATTTTTCGATCTTTTTTTTTCTTCTTTTTGCTGTTATTTCAGGGTGCAGGTCAAAAAAGCAGGAACTGGACAATAGTTCAGGGGATTCTGGGTAAATACAACCAAAATAATCGCGAGAGCCTAGCACTGGCGGGAGGAATGGCTTCTGATCTTTTAGCAAAGACAAAAAAAGAAATCCAACATCCGCTAAAATCTGCCGCTTCTGTATTTTCGTCTACATTTTGAGAAGAAGGAAGTTGAGATCATGTCTTCTTCAGAGGTTTTTATGTCCTTTCTTGGAGCAGCGCCACCGCAGGCGAGGAGGTGAACAGGTGAAGGGTTTGGTTTGGTTGACACAGTGAGGTGGGAACGCGAACCGCACCAGCTGAAAATGTAACAAACGTTGCAATTTTTCGTCTCCGGTCTAGCAGCTGTGAAAACACTCTCAGATTTTAACTTTTTGTTTTGAACTCTTCATAGAACAAACATCTGTTTACCTGCAACACCTTCCTGAAGGGGGGAGATTAGCTAACACTGTGCTGCCAACAACTCCTTCCACAGATGACACACTGTATCCCGTCTTTCAGTGTTTAACCCTCCTCTCTCCTAGGCAAAGCTATTGGCCGAACCTTTACTGCGACTAACTATATATACTCTTTCATTCTGCTGCTTTTAAAACCAGCTCGGAGCTTTTTCTGTTTAGCTGTGTCGCTCAGCTACATGAAGCCACTAATGGAGCTGACTGTTGGATTAGTGCGTCTGCGTGTGTGTGTTTTTGAGTGTGTGCGCGCTCTTTGTATTCCAATCTCCAGTCGGTTATAGCAGACGGCCACAACACAACGCAAATGATTCTCTCTTGACCACAACACGCTCGTCCAGGAGGAGTGAAAGCCGAACGTTGGTGACTCTGGTGGGTTTTCTTAGATAAAGAACTTGTGCTGTAATTGCTAGAAAGTAGCTTGGGTCGGTTCCTTCTTACCAGAAACTGCAGCCGCTGTCTCTCTGACTCCGGCGTGAACTCTGAGGACATGGGAATGACTTCCCCGGCTCGCACAATGATCGCTCTGAGGGAGAGAAGCAGACATAGTTCTGTTCAGCCGGACGGACGGAGACATGGCTGGGTGAAGTGCAAGCAAACATGAGCGCTCGTCGTGGTTTGTCGGAGGGCGTGAGTCGCACCTGCTGTCCCCTGCGTTGCCGACGTACAGCTTCCCCTGCAGACAGGCGACCATTAGAGCGGTGCAGCCTCCTGAGATGTTGAAGGACGCCTTCTCCTTCTCGATCTGCACGTCCTGACACACCATCACAGACACAATGTGAGCTCATCATTTGGACAAGTTTCCCTGTTTTATGCTAAACATTCATTTTTCAGACAAAGAGAGTGAAAAATTAAAGCTGAACAATCAACATTCTGTGTCAGCATTTCTACAGTTTCTGTCAAAACTCCATGATGGATGGACGGACGAAATCCAACCTCTCCTAGACTGTGTAGGAACCCAGCTGTTGTAAAATTAAAACTACCTCTATGTGTTTATCATGTAATCAATTTATTCATTCGTTCATTCATTCATTTATTCATCAGTCTAAGTCAAGCAGCAACAGAATAAAGGGAATCCAGAGACTGAGAGTTTACATAAAGTGCTGCTTATTCCAGCAGTTAATTAGTCTTTATCAATATGATGCTAATTAATCCCAAAATAATTTTAAAAACACACATACGATCAGTCTATTAATTAGAACTATAATTGCCCTGCCATTGGTCTAATCAAAACACTGGCACATATCTGAGCCACAGCTACCTCGTCAGCCCTCACTGACGCCTTAATCATTCCCAAACAGAAGCAGAGAGACGTCCCAGGAATATAATTGGGCCCCCGGGGCGTTTCTGTCCCGTCTCTCTGTCACTATCGGCAGTTTGAGAAGGACTGAAAATGCTTCGGAGAGCAGGTGACGGCACTGCCGTGTTTCTCCCACGACACAGTTAGAGCGAACCGCCCTCTGAACCTCTGGTAGATGAGGAGTGTGTCACGGCACATTAACGTTCCCCCGGATACGGAGGCCGTCTGTGTGTTTTGGTTCCACCGTACTGACAAAAACTCCACCGCCTGGGGGGTTAGAGGTCGGCAGGAGGTGGTGGTGGTTTGGTGAACGAGTGTGTCCTTCAGCCCGGGTGAATTATGGATCCACGGTGAGCCATACATATTTATCTTCGCTGTATCCCAGCACCAGCACCTCTTGCTGCAGGCGAGGCTTTCATAATGGAAACGGCTGCACAGACATCCACACCTTTATCCTCACAAGTTCAGCCAGGAACAATTTGACAGCAGAGACAAATAACCAAGAGGGACAGCTCTCACACACACACACACACACACACACACACACACACACACACACACACACACACACACACAGTATTTTGCAGCATCCTTTGCTAAAAATGATCAAGCGTTCACTAAAGACTCACTCTGTTGCATTTTAGGCAACAGAATGTTTATTTATTTTCTTGTGTAAAAAAAAAAGAATCGAAGGTATTCATTTGCATGTTTTAATGTATTTCTAATAAGAAAAATTTTAAGTGGTTGAATGAAAAATCTACAGAATGTAGCAAATCTTTAAAACTGATTAATCGATTAGCCGTCTGATGGTAACAAAGTCAGGCTTTACAAATATTCAACCTGCTTCAAGTGTCAAGTTGTTCCTGTGAAAAATAAACTGGGTATGGGGATTTATCATCTGCATTTATTATGCTGTTCCCAATCGCACTATACAAAAATAGTCTGCAAACTGCAATATTACAGATCACAAGTCATGTGGCAAACATGCAACAGAAGCACATCACTCTGAACATGGCATCCCCACTGCTAAACACGGTGGTGGCAACATCATACTGTGGAGATGCTTTTTCTTCTGTCTCCCTGTGACATTGTAAACAACTGGATCCATGTGGGAGGTAGGAAGCGTTGCACTTCCCCAGATCCTGATGTGAGAGGCCCCCTAGTGGCCAAAGAAGCTCACTGCGCTTTAAGAAGGCAGGAGTCCAACAGAGACGCTCCGGATCATGAAGTACTCCCAGAAAACTCCACTTTTATCCATCTACTGGCTCATAACCTGCCTGCATCATGGTTTATTAATACAGGGACGAACTGTGATTTTGAAACATTGAGAAAAAGAACATCCCAGCTCTGAGAGAAAAAAAGACCCTGAACTTGAGGAACATACAAAAAGCATTTAGGATTATGAACTGATTTCCACCAATTAATTAGCCAGTGACTGATGTTGGCAAATTTTCTCTGTTGATTTGCTTTCACAACTTAAACACTGAACATTTTGATTCTTTTTCTCCTGCTCATTAAATGCAAAAAGTTTTCCAACTCGGTATCAGGAGGCAAAACCCTGATCCGGGCATTTCTATGTTAAATGGAACATTTTCATAGTAATCCAATCATGAGCTGATCTGATATTTCATAGTTTGTTGATTCTACAATAAGGTGGGATTTTGTGCCCTCAAAGGAACGTTTAAGCCATTTTCTTTCTGTCTGAAGCTTTGATAGAAACCCAAAAGCTCCGAGCCCCAAAAGCAGGAAATGGAAAGAAATGTCACGGAACGGCGAGAAACGGCTGTCAGTAAATGATGGGAAACCCAGGCGGCGGACAGAGTGGCAGGTAATTAACTGAATTAATCATTTTTTCACTAATTAGTCAAAGTTGAGACATAACACAGGCAAGACAGACGGCCCCGAGGAAAGTCTGGTGGAAAACTGGAAAATGCCAGATTATTAAAGGCTGCTAAAATAACACAGACATCAGATCCGACCTGAGGGTCTGAACATAGCCAGACCGCTGAATTAACATGTTTGCTTTTCGGTCAGCTTTCCAAGTTTACCCAATTTTTCAGTGGTTTTATTTGTGAAAATAAATAAATAAATAAATAAATTAGGGCTCTTTATTATTCTCCCTCCACTTTGCAATTATGAAATATTATTTTTTGGTCCATCACATAAACTCCAAATAAAACGCTGATTCGTAAAAAGGCCAGAAATCATCTTCATTCTGCTTTTTAGGTTTACTTTTCTCAGCGCTTATCAAATCAAATTACATAGATTAAAGTATGAGTTAGAGGTGAATCTTGCACAGAAACTTGAGAGCTGTGGAGAAAACCCCAAAACTGTGCTGATACATTCCCTTGCACTTATTGCCTCTTTAAAATATGTTTAAAAAACTGAAGTTAAAATGCTTTGTTTCCAGCCAAAATAACTTAAATTTAGCCTGAAGCTGCCTGGAATGCTGAAACTAAAATGTAAAACCTAATAACAGCGAGGGGAGAATTGATGTCTCCCGACATGGAAAACACAGGAAGCAAAACGACAGAAACTGAAAGAAAGACAGCATGCTAAATGCCTATTTATTTGACTGTACTTCTTTAAATTATGACATTACTGCACTATAGATTAATATATTTTGAGCAAAATATATCAAAATCATCCTCGCAAACACAAACAAACCAATCAACCCAGTTTTTTAGTTCTCATTTTCAACAAGCACGAAGAATTAATTCGTCATCTTCGTCAATCTTGTTCTGAACTACCGGTTCGGTAAAACGTTACTGTGCACTGCCATCTAGTGGCCAAAACAAAGAAGCACATCTTTCTGCTCCTGGAGGCCAGAAGAACTCGATCTACTGCTGTAGGGGTTTATAAGTGCAGCTGGAATATCGAAATGTAGTATTTGCCCTTCGAGTCGGCGCACCTTAAAACATATTTATTGATACTTTTAAATCCATAGGCAACAAAATATCACCTGAAAGTTACGCTGTATCGGAAATCCATCCGAAAGCCAGGTGTCGGACTTCAACGTGCAACACTAGAAATATGTAATTACTTAACCCTTGTATTTACAAATTGGGTCCAACTGACCCCACACCTGTATCACTTGTATCATTTGCCTCAGTCCTCGCATGCACAAGAGTTAAGCAGAAAAATCAGACAAACAGCTAAACTTCCAATATGTTATTTAAGTGGTCGCAGCTGCAGATGTGCACATGAAAGATGTTTGAAATGGTTTTGCGAAATTAGCTGGCAAAAAATATTGACAGGGTATTTTTCAGAGGCAGAATCTCACTGCAACGAAAATAAGCAACTCTGCAGTGAATATTTTATGTTCCTGGGGGAATCCACCCGTTATTATTTTTCTACTTAAACACTATCGTGTCTTCAACCACAGTACTTTCAAGCCCTCAGAAACTAATCAGAAAACAGTTAGTGGAAATGCACAGTCGGGCTTTTATCGCCTGAAAACAGAAACTCATCGCTGTAAACTGTGCCCTGATTCATCGATTCAGTACAACAAACACTGCAGCTTCCTTGATACAGGCAATAAAACCCAGACTCACCTATTGTCTGGGTTTTATTGTTCCATACGGGAAAAACAGTTCTGCTTTATCAAGATCTGACCTGCAGATCATCAGTTATATTGGCTCAAACTAACTTGTCAATTCCAATCATAGTGATTGGGACATCACTCATTCCTTTAAAGTAATCAGTAAATTAAATACCTGACTTCCTACTCACGACGAGGAAAACTCCACTGGCAGGACCACAACTTGCATTTGTCATCAACCTGTAAACTCACCATGTCTTTGAAGGCATTCTCTATGGCTCCGATAACCAGGCTTTCTTGCGAAACTTTCTTCTCGGTGAAGAAGCGCGTTGGTGGCGGGGCGCTGGGTGAACCCGGGGCGCCCGCGGCTCCTCGTAGCGACGCAGCCCTGGACAGGGCGCGGTTGGACGTTGCAGACAGGAGGTGATTGACGGGCTCCTCGTCCAGGCAAGTGGGCGGCTGCAGGTTGGGTGTGCACAGAATCTCCATCACCTCCTGAAGGTGCAGCGCGATGTGGTGATGGAGAAGACGAGACGCCATGACGGCAGCCCCAGAACCAGCGTGGCCGTCGAACAGCGCCCAGTAGTGAAAGGTAAGATCCTCTGAGCCATCCTGGAGGCAAGGAAGAACAATGATCGTCACATCAGTGATAATTTAGCATTTAAATCTTGTAATCGTCAATCTTTCATTCCACAGACCTACTGGAGAGATCTGGAGGTTTTGGGCAGGATTTTGGCTGATTTTTTTTTTAAATAACATGCTTGGTAAGGTGTTGTTGTTAGCTCTCTTTAAATAACTTGTTTCTGTTTCTTTAAGATATTTTGTGTCACACATCAGCTGCCGTCAAGTTCAAGTGCAATTGACCTCATCAGAGGATACAGAACTTTACAAATTTTACCTCATAAAGTCCCAACAAGGAAAAGTACTTCTCATAGAAACAGCTGGCTCAGTTAATGCAGTTTGTTTCTTTTTTTTTTTATTTGAAAAGAAATTGGCCAAACTTTCAGAACTCCAGACTTATTAAAGAAAAACAAATTAAATTGAAAGGCCTTTAGAAATGGTCCTGAATCGGTTGGTCAGTTTTTCAACTACTCTGCCTCCCACATAAGGTTTGAACAGAGTCTCCTGTGCGATGCGGCTCACTCATGTTACCCTTTGAGTCGGCCGTCTTCACAGAACACAGTAAATCTAAGATCTTCTGACACAAACTCTTCTGTTTCCGCATCAGTTCTGGTACAGACCAGCCTCTGAAATGAAGTCGCCTGGCGCTACACAGCCCTCAAAGACAGAACATGACTTTGCACCGCAGAGTGCTCTAGCCGTAGTTTGAGTTTTATGCTCTGTGTTTATCCACAGAGCAAAAAGCAGGGTTTTCTAAATATAGCACAGGCAGATTCTACAGCATGATTCCAGGAGGCAAAGAGAGGCTCTACAGTTCTCATATCGGTCCGCAGGCACTGCAGGAGTGAGTCATGAGAGGCTCTTGTATGCATTTGCTGTTGGCTTCTGGCGATCTCGTGTGAAGTAAGGACAGACTGAGAAAATGTAACGTAGGGCTACTTTTCTGTTGCTACAAAACCAGACAAACTGAAGAACAGAGACTGCGTCAACTCAAGTCAATGAATATCTGTCAAAGCTGCTCCACAAAAACAAACAGCAAGGACTGTCTAGTGCAGGATGATACACATCTTTTTGGAGTTCTGTCCACAATGCACCTCTGACTGCAACGAGATCAGACTTCAGGGCTGATTCGCATGCAAGAGCTGCTGACCGCCGATAGGATGTGGAAAGGACGCGTCGGTCTACGCTCCAATGAACTGCGTGTTGGACTGATTGAGGGGACAGTCGGGCCTGCGGACCGGTTTCACTCCCACTGATATCATGTCAGCCACTTCTTTTATGTACTTCCTGTAGTTTTCAACCCTCTCACACTCACATTGCAATAGCCAGAATCGACTTGCTATGCGTCCAATCTGAGTCAAATTGCTACAGATTTTTGGAACATGTTACGAGATTCTGTGGCGTGTGCGTCACGACTTGGAGATATTTACACCACTGCTTTGAAAGGAATGTGACTGCTATCCAGTTACTGCAGTAACGACCGAAAAATAACATGTTTAAGGGTTTTTTCACACCCAGTAATCTGGTAACCTTTGTTTGACTGCGGAGCAAAATTGCAACATTTGTTACATTTTCAGCTGGTGCGGTTCACTTCCACACTGCATTGAGGCAAATGATCCAAACCCTTTGTAAAACAAACTCTGCACCAAGAACCACTGAAGGAAACGACATTAAAACCTCAGAAGAAGACATGAGCACAACTTCCTTGTTTGAAAAATGTGAACAAAAATGGAGTAGCATAAAATTTTACCAGTTTTTTCTGGAGCAAAAGACCATGGTCTTTTTCACCCACAAGCGCAAATGTTTTGGTTGCATTTACCCAGAATTCCCTACGCTACAATCCACTTCCTGCTTTTGGAGCAGCCTCCTGTCCGCTTGGCATTCACATATGCATTCAAATCATGCCAGTTTACTTCGAACCAAGCCGAACCGAGACCGAGGTTTTTAGTTGGACCAGTTCGCTTTTTTGGTCCGCGTCAGAGCGGATCACTTGAGATCACTTTCACAGACTACAGAACTCTGAACTTTTATCTTGAGACTCTGTGTGACATATTAGAGATCTCTGTCCGTCTCACTCACGCTGCCGTCTCGGAGGCCGAGGCCTTCTCCGTTGGGCAGGGAAGACCTCCGACGGGCTGCGGGGTTTCGGTTTGGCCCTGAGCTCTCCAGAGGCCTCCGTTTGAGCATGAGCACCTCGCAGCAGGCCTGGTCCTCGTTTAAGGTGCTCTTCCCAGCATTGATCACCCTACATGGAGACAGAAGAAGGAAGGGAAGACAGTGCTTTAGGACACCAGTGTAACACAATGATGGTCAAACACACATGAACAATAAAAACTCAGCAGAAACAAGGATGTAAGAATATATGTGATGGAACTCCTTTAAATAAAACATTTACTCTTTTAGAATTGTTTAGCACTAGCCAGAACAAAACCTATCAATAAATACATTCATAAAATGTAATTATATTTTATATGGTACATTTGGAAAACATATAGTCAGACTTTTTGAATTTCCATGATATCCAACAGCCATATCTGCAGGTAGCGAAGCATTGTTATACATTAAATTGCTCCATTGTACCAATCAAACAATTCACACAATTGTGCTTTTTCCCCCAAGATCAACACTGACAGAAAAAGGGTTATGCAAACTTTTAACGACCAAATTTGGCTTCAATTATCATTTCCTTATTTTAATTTTTCTTTAGATAGAAATGCTATTTTCTGTCTAAGGAGGCCCCTTGTCATGTCCTGCAACCCACAAAACTCACCCAAACATAATCTGAGCCTTTATTATTGTTCTTCACACAAGAAGCGACACAATCTTAGAAAAAGAAGAGAAATTTCACTTACAAAACATTCCCACTCATGCAGGACAAAGGAAACAGAAACCTCAAACACTGCAGACTGTGAACAGCTGGCAGATGCTGCAGCTGACTACAGCTGGGATCTGCTGCTGCAGCCATGGAAAAGCACTGGGTCACAGTAACTCTGCATTCCTGCTGGATCTGTAAATATGCTGTAGCGGCTTTTCAAACTGGTTCACCAGGAGCTGAAAGAACAAAACTTTACGAATCAGTATCTGATTTCATTTTCTTAAATTTAGCTCGACTCCAGATAATCAGTCTTTATCTTTAGGACTATATTAAATTATTGTGATATGAAATAGCAACCATGCACTGCAAAAACACAAACTCTTAACAAGTATTTTCTGTCTAGTTTCTGGTGCAAATACCTTAGTGCACATGGAATGAGACAAAACTAACTTGCAAGTAACTTTTCAGCAAGATACGGGGCATTAATATTGACTAAAAAGTACTATTTCCATTGGCAGATTACCTCACTTATAATAAGACATTTTTCCGATGTTATAAGTGAAATCTGCCTGTGGACACCAACAATTTTGTAAGATTTTCAGGTGTTTTTTTTTTTTTTTTTTTTTTTTTTTTTTTTTTGTTTTTTTTTTTGCAGTGTATGGATATGTGATAGTCAAATGTTATCGTGGCAACAGAAATGTTAAGCATTGTTTGCACAAATCTAATTTAAGCATTCATTAGCGGCCGTAAGGATAAGATCCAATGAGTGGACATTCTCTGTCTGCAGCTGAGAAAACACTCCGGGTCATCAACCTAACGGAAAAATTGCTGCGCTGCCCTTTCTGTCAGTAAAACTGATTTTAATTGGTGTCAGAGTCATGGCAGCTTAGAAATGATTCACTTCCCTTTGTTGTAACAACTAACACGGTAAACTAACACCTGAAAAAACAACTTATGATGCACATTGTGTTTTGTCTAATAGTAACCCATGTTTCTTTAGGATAATCTCTCAGCTTTTCGCCTCAGTGCAGAATGAAGATCAGGACGAACTCCTGACAGCCTTTTACAACAAATTATAAATTCAGAACTATTCCTTCAGAGCATGCAGTTATAAAACAATAGGAAACACGAAGCTTTGTCGTAGCCAGGAAAAGCAGCAGAACCCCGTGGCTCTGCGCCACGTTTTGCGGGTTGCGTAAGAGCGAACCTCCGCAGGGAGCGAAGCTCAGCTGACCCCGCGAGGTCACGAGATCAGCGCCGGCCTTTCTTCTCCGTGAGAAGACGAACCGGTCGCATTGGGTTATCCCGCTTCCTCAACTCGACCCCGATTACGTCCTCAACAATCATGCAGTTGATGCTGCAGGGGAAGTTTTTGTCCTCCAGATTTGTTTTATTTTGTTCCTCCAATCAATTTATACCAAGTACGAACATCAACAAGAGAACTACTTCTGTTTTTACATCAGCATCATCATTTTTCACATTTTGCAAAATCAACATTCAAATATTACTAGGAATGCATGATGTATCGGCGCTAAGGAAAGAGACGGGAGATACGAGCCGAGATGGAAATTTAACTTAAAACGACGTTTAAATATTACTTTTAAAAGTATGTGCATCTCTGTTGCCATGGTTAAGCTGTAAAATAGTTAGCCAGAAGATCTTAACACAGTTTAAAAAGGGAATTAAAACGTAGAATGATTGAAAGCCTTAAAGAAATCACGTCTTTGGTTGTAACCTGACAAAGTAGCAAAACTTATAAGGGGTGCAAATACTGCCAAGAATACAACAAGGAACGAGTTGAGCAGCTGAACGTGGGGTAAATACTTTGACATGCAGTGACTTATTTAACGCTGTTTGTCAAATATTAAAACGCCATGTTTCAGCCATGTTCGGACTTGCTGCTCATTCTGCCTTCATCCACACAGGTTGATTTTCCTTTAAATTTTCCACTGCTGCTTTGGAAGGCGTTCAGCCCGTAGGAACTACATGGGAGCTTTGTTTGACATCTTGCAGACTGTGAACTTCAAAAACATTGGAGGCGGATCAATTGGTGGCGGATGTTATGAATTACAGGCTGCCCTGGATCACTTTTTTGCTACTTGCTGCACAAACAAAAGCTGGGGTGAACAGCCTGCAGGCTACGAATGCTGACAATTATAGGCTTTTGGGGTTAGTTATGAAAAAAAAGAAATCATCATCCTTGTTGTCAAATTGCTTATAACAGATTTTCAACAGTCATCATTTAATCTTTAATTTAGCCCTGCTGAAAACATAAACCTAAAATGTTACGTTTTTCAGTTTTAGGTTCCAGGTTGAAATGAAATCGGCCAATCGCTCCTTCCTCCTTCCCGCGCCGATGCAGGTGGTGAGCATGTGAAGAGTCTTGTGACTGATGCTGTTCATGTGCCTCCTCTTAGCCCCCTTCTACTATGTTGCTTCTTTTGATGAGAACACAAAATATGTACAAGTAAAAAAATGAAAATAAAAAAAAAAACACACAAAAGCAGAAGGCAAAGAGCCAAGACAGATAGAAACTGCAGTCAGAGCTGAAGGATAAACTCTCTGCGGTGAGCTGGAAACGCTGGTGCAACCAAACGAGAAGGTGGAAAGTTGGCCCTCGTGTTTATATTGCAGAGAAACCTATTGATTGGTTATTGATCTTACAGCTGCTGAGGTTGTGCATTAACCGTTGTGGATCGGTAAGTAAAAAAATAAAACAAATATAGGAGCAGCAGGAGGACAAAGCTCTGTGACAACTGATCTTTGCACCATCGATACGACGGCTCTGCTCGAGATGAGGTTTGGACTGTACAGCTGTCTGGGCTAAGGTTAAAGAAGCAGAACGAAAAACAGCTCAACCAGAGTGTTCAAGGAGGAACACGAAGGCTGCATGTAACCCGTGGTGATCCCTGGTGGTGGCGCTGTGGAGAGGTTTTAATTCTTCAGGTGGCACACGGAGGCTGGGCAGCTGGTGGGAAAATGGATGGAGTGAAATTAGAGGGAGTTAAAATAATGAAAATCAGTCATTAGCAGACTTCTGTATGATAAATTAAATCTTGAATGACTACAAGATGACTTTATTAATACTAAAAGATTGAAGGAGCAAACAGCACATGTTTGGACTCCTTAATCTACAGCGATACTGGATTACAGGCACAGATGCATCGATCCGATATTAATATTGGTACCGGTCCCGATACTGGAAAAAAAAAAAAAAATCCAGATCGAGCGTTGGTGGTAATGAACCCAACTCCCCGTTCCGCTCTGCAAACAAACAAACAAACAAACAAAAAAAACAGCAGTAGAGGTTGATTTTTCTCAGTGGAAAAACAACTGCGGGGGTAGAGGAGATGCAGAAGAAGCAAACACTCTGCAAAAATTGAGAGCGGGGCTTGTATGCACACTTGAGACAAGAGTGAGCAATAACCACTGGTCCATCTGAATGATCCTGCTCACTGGTCCAGATCCTCAAACAGGCATCAGAATCATCCTGATAACAGCAGAGCTGCTCTTCCTGCGTCTCCAGGGACTGACGCAGGAATAACCTCACAGCCTGGCTTCACTAAAGAAGAAGAAAAACCAACTCTGATTTTAATTCTCACAGATAAAGACTGATTTGATCTAAATATTTTAATTCAGAACAAAAGTTGTTAAAATTTGTACTTGTAAATGCAGAATTAAATGAAAAATTACGTACGTTTTCAGGTTCAGGTCATCAAAGATGTTATGATAAAAAAGGTAACCAGTGACTAAAAACAAAAGCAGCTTTCAAATGGGTATTTTACTTAAAGCGGGGTAAAAACTATGTATAGTTGCGATTCCAGCTATTAGTGTGGAGCAAATCAACCAGGCAACGCAATCCGTGATGTCATCAGACGTTGACGCTGCACGTGGCTGTAATAAACAAAATTTGATGCTGCAAACTAGCATGGACCACACATGGAGAGATAATGGAGAAAGTCCTCCCCAACAAACGGGAGGTAGAGATTTGGACATTTTTTAGTGTTTCGTGGCCCTGGTAAGGTACAAACCCACCTAAGCTGGAACTTGTTTGGCTCATATGCTTCCATCTCCCCTTTGGCTCGTTAACTCTTTTTCGGGAAAGACGAGAACGGCCTCAAGCGAGAGAAATTGAGGACTTTATTTTAAATTTTGCCTTTTCCATCAACCTTAAAGCGTTGTGTAAAAAAATGTCGATGGAAACACAGTTAGCAACAGTGATCCTAAACGCCTCCCGGTGAAGCAGCGTTTTTAATCAAAGCCCTTTACAACTTACATTTTAATGAACCAGATTATTTATCCAAGTGACTTCCTTACTTTTTTTTAAAATTTAATTTCTTAATTTTTGTTCAAACTTTTTACAGAGTGATGCAATCTTTCTGTTTTGTTCACATCGGCTTACAAGCAACGTTGTCAACTCACGTTGAAGACCAAGTTGGTCACAATGCTTTGGCTCTGCTATATATATCAAATATGACTTAAAAGTAATTTTACATCCTGACTTCACACCTTGAAATTTGGTGTGCGTCTCTTTAAAAACTCCTGCTTTTTCTGAAACTCCGCCTTCAGGAAGTCATCACAACATGGCTCCTCTATTAGCTGCTTAGCAACGTTTTCACCAGGGTTGCACTGAGGAGTAGCGCGTATAATGAGCTCAACGTGGCTGAATTAAAACAAATCTGACGGCATTTAGCAGCACCAAGGATGGTCACTTTTAGCTTGTGACTAGACTTGATTTTTATGAAACAAGAGTCGAGGTGTTTGTTGAAAATAACAAAACTCGCCATTTTGAGTAATTGTTGGCTTCTCATTTATTTGTACATTCCTAATTGATAATTTAGCTTATTCTACAGCAGAAGGTTGTTTCCTGATAGGCCGTTTTTTCAGTCTTCCAAAGACTTGATGAGGACCACGTTGGTCGTGTGTTTATACGTCTTCTTTTACATAATTTGTCAGTTTTGTCACAAGTAGACGTAGATAAAGCCTCCTTTTAAAGCTGTGCAAGCAAGAATATCAAATGACCTCTGGATCCGTCTGATCTGAGAGGATTAGGAATTTGGGCTTTTTAGTTTGGAAAAGAACAAGCTACAACATGCAACCCTGTGACTTTGGAAACCGTTTCTACGTCCGATGCTCAACACTTAAACAGGAAAGTATCCAAAAGATTCACTGGAGACGTCAAGTTGGACCCTTAAGGTTATTTTGCACTTCTTCTTTTTTTGACATTGTTCCGCTGCTGTCTTTCTAATGGCATTCATCTCAACAGGCCTCACACCTGGATGGCTCAACTTAAAAAGATTAGCTAGAGAAAGACTGGGGGGATTTCTGCAGACGCTGCTTTTTACCAAAAATAAACAACTACGAAACAAAGAGAGGGAAGGAAACGCACTCGCTCCAATCATAGCAGCCTTTGAAGAAAACGTCAGTGCAGGAAAATAAAGGGTCAAATGTCATACTGAGATGGTATCTCTCTGTAACGAGGTAGGAACTCGGGCCCAACGCGGGATATCGGAATATATATGGAGAGAGAAAGGTGCCGATGAAATGCTCCGAATGGACGATCACTCGTCTTCATCAGCCGCTAAAGTTACAATCACACCTCTGAAGCCTCTGACAATCAAACTCCAAAATGATTTACATTTATGAGGTGAACTTAAAAAAAGAGCTAAAACTCTGCCAGCTGATGAAAAACAGCCAAAGTGAAACTCATCAGATGTTTGCTACAGATAACGCAGAAATCCAGAATTCACATAAAATGAGGTCTCAAAAATGATGGATGGATGGATGGATGTAAATAAACAGCTAGATACAAAAACCTTAATAAAATGCCAGATGTTTCCCCCTGATGATTATATTTCTATCACGTTTTCCAGTTTCTCTTTTAAAAAGTACAAGCTCTATCAGTAAAGCACAAGCTGCATATTTTAGACAATTTTAAAAAAGAAAAAAATACTTGCTCCTCTAGATTTGGAAACATTTCTGCTTCCTTTTGTGCCTCCCACAGGCAAAGTAAACACATCAGGCATTATTACCCCGCAGGCAGAAAGATGGAATATATCGAATATCAGTAACAGAAAAAGATGAACAACGAAGTCTGGATTCATTTTTTTTGTTTGTTTGTTTAAAGAACCAAGCGGATGATGTGAAATAAGTAGGTTATTAGGTCAAGTGCTGATGATCATAAAATTATTTTTTTTTCAACTGAGCATGGAGAGAGAGAAAAGATAACCCGCATCTTTCGTTGCAATGTCCTTGCACTTTATATTCAACACAATCATTTCTAATGTTACATCTCGATCCCAATGGATTATGAAAGAGCCGCCGCTCTTTATATGCACATCTAAGGGCGCACACACACATACAGCAGGCCGATCATAAAAGCGTGCTGGTGTTTGTGTTTATACCCGCCCGAGTGATCTCACTTTCCAAAGGATGCAAGAAAAGATGGACGCGCAGGTTACTCACTCCGCGTAGCCGGTGGCCCACGGCAGCCGCTTGGTCTCCTTCAGGATCAGGATCGGTCGCGCTATGTGATCCGCCGAGCACTCGACCTCGTCGGCAGACAGACCCAGGAACTCCGGTCTGCTGTACGGAAATTTGAGCGGCAGATCCGGGCCGCCGGGATGGTCTCCGTTAGATCCTCCGGCCATCACGCCTCCCATTAGGCTGGCCACGGCCGACTTCACTCGCGTGAGCATGGCTGCTGCGGGCGGCGGAGCGATGCGGGTGGGCGACGATGCCCGCACGGGGGACTCGGTGTCTCTGCGTCAGGCGGCAGCAGACACAGAGCTGCTGCTGCTGCTGCTGCTGCGGTGGAGGAGGCGGTGTTGGTGGTGCTGGTAGAGACTCATTCAGTCGGTGTGGGTGAACGCGGAAATAGGAGCCAAACACACACAGGCAGACTGGGCTTCACGCTGGTCGTCATGTGACAAACCGGTCGCTGCTTGTGTGTGTGTGTGTGCGCGCGCGCCTCAGTGAGCCGCTTACTGCTGGAGGTCAAAGGTGCTTAAATCACCTCGAGGCTGTGTAACTAGTGCAGAAATCTGATAAATACTGCAGGCGTGCTGTTTCCCACATTGACTTCACTGAACACAACAAGCCTGTTGGAGGTCATAGTTCTCTGTTTTAAACTTCTGCACTCCCCAGGGACTTTTTTATGACTTCCTTTGAGGCTTATTTGCGCAACCGCGAATGAGCTATAGAGTTTATTAAGGACATTTATTGCCATGCAATAACATCCACACATTTTGAATACTGTATTCAGAGTTTTCACCTCACACGAGTCAATGCTTTGGTTATGTCTCGACTAATTTTACACGTCAGCATCAACTATCAAGCTTTTTAAGGATCTTAAACCAGGACTGCCATGTGTTTGGCTTCATCAGTTTTCTCATAATTTCTGACCAGTTTCCTTGTCCCCGCTGGCAAAAATGGTTCCCCCATATCACGACGCCTCCGCCATCCTTGGATGAACTGGGAACTGTATTCCCAGTTCATCCAAGACTGGGAATACAGCATTGGATGAACATATCTGTCCAGAATACATTAGATTTTTATCAGACAGCTGGTATTTTTTTTAAAAAAGAATTAAAAAATCACTCTGAAATCACGTCTTGGAACGTCAAAGTCCCATAGCGATGATCGTGTTGCCCTTTGCCTCCTCTTGTTTTATAGTTTAATATTTCTTGTCACTCGTTTCAGAAAGTGAAACTCATATATAATATTGTGTCATTACACACAGAGGGAAATATTCCAAGCCTTTATTTTTTTTTGTCATTTTGATGGTTATGGTAGCTGGGTCTCCGTTACAAATTTGCGCAAAAATATGCGCAATTGCAGCATTTCCATTAAATTAGAAATGCAATTAAAGTCATAAGATGTCATTAAAAAACATGGCACACCATCGTCCTCATGCTACGTCCTGTTGTCTTCGTCTTTCCCGGCAGCAGTGACATGAAGTTGTTGATCACATAAAAAATATTTTTATATATTTCCTTTGCAGTTTTGTTTTGATGCAGCTTAAGAACCACCTCATTCCAAAGTTTCTTGTAAAAAAAGTTTTGGGTTAGGATATCCTAACCCTCTCCAAATTGACGAGCTTCCATTGAGCAAATTTATTTTTGAGATTTCATTGACAGTTAAATGAATGATTGAATTCATTTAATTCAATTTAATTCAATTCAATTCACTCAGCTACATAGAAATGAACACAGTTTTAAGAACTTTGACATATTATCCTTAAACTAATATTGCGTGTTTCTTTGAGCTGCAGTTGTATTTCTGAAAGAGACACACAAAAGACATTGGGAAGCAAAAACTGATAAAAGCATGAATCCTCTGTCAGAAAGAGAAAAGACGCAACAAAAACAGAAGCAACTCAGAGTTTCTCTCCCGCGTGGTTTCTAAGCGTGCTGCGCTCGAAACGTCTTCCTCAAAGCAAGCCGACAAATTCAACTTGTGAGGATCAAGTGTGGCAACGTTCATTGGCCTCGGTCAGCAGAGTAACGGCCCCAGAACTACGGCAACGCTTCAGTCAAATCAAATCACGCGGCCGTTGGTATCCCTATTGTTGCTTATCAGCGCCACACTTTTCCAGTTCCAACTGGATTTTGGAGAAGTGTGCCTTGATTTGTTATACAATGCACAGTCAGCAGACGAGCCGAACCGCACAGAGAGCCTCGAGGCTGCTTTCTATTGGCGAAGCTGAAGAGAGCTGAAGTGCAAGACACTCTTTCAGATTTGAGGAAAAGAAACAAAAACATTATTTTGTTGTTATCATTAAAAGTAAAAAAAAAAAAAAAAAAACTTCCCCCTACAGGCCTGGAAACATGATGATTCAAATCCAACTCAAAGTTTTGCTGCCTGAAAACATTCAGTGAAACTCTCGTTTCTATTTTTGATCAGATTAGCCTGTAACTCACGGCGCTTTGATGCTGACATTAGTCGATGTGAGCATCAACAATCCAGTGATGTCACAGAGTGATTTGATTTGACCTGAATATAACTGGGACTTTGCAAACGGGACACAAACTGCAAACGTGTAGCTGTGACCAGGGGATAAGAGATGGCTCCGAATTCACAGTCGGTGGCTGAGTTCTTGGACTTTGACTGGACCGTTCAAACATTTGAAGACACAAAAAAACCTTTTTTGCATTTTAGAAAACGAAAAGTAATTTATACTGTTTGATTAAAATCATATGCTGCCTCTGATACTTTTCAACTATAGACGGATGTGGAGGGTGATCAATAGAGTTGATTTTCACAAGGAAAAATGATTTAATAAAATATGGACTCAGTGTTTTGCTTGGCAACGACAAAAATGTGACTTCTGATAGTTTTTCTTTCAACAATCAATTCCTGCCACTCTTGTACCAAGGCCAAACTCATTTGGATTTATTTTTTATTTTGCCTGATTTTGTTATTTTGTAATTATGTTACAAAATGAATTAGTTTCATTTTGGGCCTTAAAAAAAAAATTCCAGATAACTACATAAAAATCATAATTTTGAAATATGAAATGATTGATTGATTGTGTGATAGAGTAGCCTTTTTACACAAACACATTTTTACTCTTACTCGAGTCATTTCTTGGACGGCTACTTTTTACTTTTACGTGAGTAAAAATATGCAAAAGTAGTTCTACTCTCATCGAGTCAAATCTTTTGGTTGCTCTACTCAGTCGACCTCTGCTCCGGAGCCACCAACAGTGGATGATGATCGTTCTCTAATGATCTTCCTAATGATCGTTAGACGAGCTTCTTGTTTGCGTTCAATAACAACGATCATCTTCACTCTTTAAAAGGCAGCACAGCCATTAAATCTGAGAGTGCACTCATTAAACCGAGGCTCTCCAGTGACGGCGAGTGGTCTGATGATGGACTGCTGGCAGACTACAGCTGATCAATAATTTAAAGTTTGTCTGCACAGAGTTCCACTGACCCGATTACGCCCACGGCGCTGACACGGCATGCAGAGACGAGGTTGATAAATAGGTAGCAGGACTCTTAAGCGCTGCTCCGTAACAAATTAATCTGTGTGATATCAAAACTGAGACAGATTGGTGGCTGCTTTTCAGCTTCCAGAGCAACTCTAATGAAGAGTTTTCAGCAAAATTAGACCCTGGTTCGCTCGGTTCGGTCGTCAACAACATCCAGACTAATTCAGTTTGATGGAGTTTAAGTGTTTGACCTGTGCTGTCCGGTCCGGTTGGCCTGATTTCACTTCATGCTCAGCTCAGAAGCAGGGGCATCATTATCACTGACCCCCATGAAGAGTCGCGCAGTGACTCTGAGCTTTCCGGGGCGGACGGAAACGGTGTAAGGTTTGATGCGACTGGCGATGATGTTCGCACTTCCAAAAGTTCAAACTCATGAGACCTGAAAGGTTAGCAGAGCTTGGTGTCTCTGCAAAACTGAAACTTTGTGTCGGCTTGTTGCATACCACTCTACTTGGTCTCTACGGAGACAAGGTGGTCTGTTGAGAACGGGGAAATCTGGGAACTTTTTTATCACAGCAAAACTCCAGTGAACTGAGATTCTTTACAAGACACCAAATGCAAAACTAATTGAATTTATCTTAAAATAGAAAACTGACGTTTCCACTTTCATCAGTTCTGCAGTATTTTGCAGCTTCAAAAGCTTCATCTGGTGTCCTCGAGGGCCGACATCCTGCACGTTTTAGTTCTCTCCCTGCTGGTAGTAACAACCTTTTCATTGGAGTTTTACTGTGATAAAAAAGTTCCCAGATTTCCCCGTTCTCAACAGACCACCGTGTCTCCGTAGAGACCAAGTAGAGTGGTATGCAACAAGCCGACACAAAGGTCAATGTTCTTCTTAGACCTTCTTTAGCCATCATTTGATCCAGGTTCGTTAAACCAGGGAGAGAACTAAAACATGCAGGATGCCGGCCCTCGAGGACCGACTTTCGGGACCACTGTTTCAGAGACTTTACTTGTAGTAAAAAAAAATAAATAAATAAAGGTAAAACTTAAAGTCTTTGCTTGTTACTCAAAACGAAGCAGACAAAAACGTCAAGATGAACCATAAATCACATCCAGCGGGTTGCTTCTGTGCCTCTGCCGCATTGCATAATGCTGCAGTGTTAGTCAGCGATGACTAGATCTAATTTAACTCTGCTGGATTCAATCATTTTCTATTTTTGGTTCACTTCATGCACATCACCACCCTTCACCTCTGCCTTCTTCTTCTTGTTTTTCTTCTTCTTCTTCACATGATTACGACATTGATGACAGGGGTCAAGCTTGCTTAAAAATTACATTTAAAAAAATCTGTTGTCCTTTTTGGATGGATGCCTGTGTGTGGGTTTAATAAGCCGGGCCTGTCTGACCGACGACTGACTCACTCACACAGACACACAGATGGCTCCCACACACACTCACTGGGGAGGATAGACAACCCGGAGGTGGCGGCGCGGTGTGTTCATGCGGAGGTTTGCGTCTGTCCGGTAACAAATGTGTGAGACAGACAGTGAGGCGATTTATTAGACTTAATGTCAGGGTGAATTATGCCGGTTTTGTGTGTGTTTATGATGGAGATTATGATAACGACTCTCACTGCAGCGTTTGTTTTCAGGGTGTCATCAGGAGTGAAATCTAATACCATCTGTTGCCACTAGAGGAGCTGCAGTCCATGTTTTCACAAAGGCAAACTGCTGCACCTCAAGTTACAGCTGAGAGAAATCTTTTTTTTTTTGGGGGGGGCTTGTTTGGACAATTATTCCCTCTAGTTTTGGATGCTGTGCAGCTGGAAGTATTTTATTTTTATTTTTTTTTTTGCTTTCGGACAGTTGTTATGATGTGAAGCCGTGGCAACAAGGTATTGTTTTTACAACTGGGAGCAGCTGCATTGCATCTCAAAAGCTAAAAATAAGAAAAAGAAAAAAAATCCCAAATCCTAGAGAAGTTGAAAAGGAGGCTTCATGGTTCAGATCCCTCACTCCATTGTTTCTAATTTAAATTATTTTTAATTGTCTTTTGTTAACATACGATGCAAATATTAAATGTCATCAAAATGTTAATTCGTCCCAGAAAGTCGGTATAAAAGGTTAAACTTCTACATTTTGGGTTAAGCTTCATACGTTGTGACATATTTAATGTTATTAAAGCTGCAGTAGGAAGCTATTATTGCATTTTTGTCTTTACATATTTATGAAAACTGTCACTGTAATGACAATGTTTAACACGAGACAGATAACCTGTGAAAAAATCAAGCTCTCTCCTCCCATGCTAGACAATAAAAATTTATGTGAAACCTGCATACTGGCCAATCAAGTGGTCAAAAAAAGTAGCTATTGGTACCTTGACAAACTCTACTGGGTCTTAAACTGGAATCATCGGAGCAAGAGAGATTTTCTAAAACACTTCTTGGGATTAAAAGGATTAAAGTATACAAACGTACTTAATTCCCACCATTTGATATGTTGATACATCTCTGTATTTTTACTTTCTCATTTTTTAAAATCTTTTCACAGAATGCTTTTGAGCCCTAACAAAGCTTTCAAGTCTGATCAGGGATCGTAAGTTCACAGTTCATAACCATCGGCTGCACCAAACCGGGATCAGAAACTCAATCAATGAAAATGGTACGCAGTAAAACACAGACGATGTACAAAAACTTTTTTTTTTTGAGATTGGATCTAGAATGGGTCAAATTGGGGCTTCAATTGATCTGAAAAGGAGCCATGAACATTTTAAATCAAACCTTGTAGTTTGGCTCTTTGACCAGCAGATGGCACTGTCAATCTGAAAATCTCCTGGAGGACGATTGACGATTCAGACTGAATCTGTGAAACCTTGCTTGAGTTATTGTTTTTGTTGTTTTTTTTGTTTTGTTTGTTTGTTTGTTTGTTTTTTTGCATTTTGCTATTGATAACAATGTTGCCCAGACTTCCTGAAAGAATGAGGGAGAAGAAAATTATCAATCAGAATGAATTTCTTCCACAGAGCCGGCAGAGGTGCCGCTGCCGCCGCCACAAATTGGTTTGCATATGAAGCTCCTGGAGACATTTCTCCCCCGTCTGAGGGCTAAGATGGTGGTCAGACGCTCCACAGGAAGAAGCCCCTGCCCGATTCGTTTGTCTCTGTTGCTTCTTTCCTCACTTTGTGGTAAACAACTGTTTTCCTTTGTTGAGCTGAGGTCAGAGTCTGCTGGCAGGAGAGAAGCATGAAAGCACAGGGAGGGGGGAAATGTTCAGGTTGTAAACATGTTTTTGCAGGAGGATGCTCTTTGATCAAACCACATTAAATTTTTTGACATTTTGAGACACGCCAAAGATCTTTGTTTTATTTTGTTTTGACTTTTCTTGTTTTTCTTTTTTTTTTTTGTTTTGTTTTTTTGTCTGAGAAGATCTGATTAAATTATCCAAATTGAATTTTTAAAAAATATAATTTAATCTGGGGGACTTTGGTCTCAGTTTGCACAGCACAACACATGCAGACCAAACATGCATTATATGACTGAATTATATGACTGAATGCTTCACTTTCCTGCAAAACAAAACAAAAAAAAAAGAAAAAAAAGGAAAGCAGGTCAGAAAAAAAAGTGCCTTTATTCATATTCTCAGGACTTTTCACAATTTAATATATTACAGCAGCAAGCTTCGACGTATTTCACAATACTGAACCAGGTGGTGCAGGCCACTCTTTTTAGATGTTTAATACCATATATCATTTTATTTCCAGCTCACAATTGTGGGCTACGTTGCATTTCCCCACCAATAAAACCCAACTGATTGTGGTTTTGATGCGAGGGGTGTGAACACTTTTGCAATTTGTGGCAGCCACACAATTTTTATTTCATTTTACTGACATGATACAAGAGTAAAATGTCCCAATAACAAGTAAGAAGATTAATAACAGAGAAGGATTTTAAAATCCTTTGAAGCCAGAAGGAATTATTTAGCCTTTGCGTGAGGATGCTGCTCACGACCTCATCCATCAGCAGAGAATGTAAACATGTTTGTGCTTCTCAGAAGGAAAACTCTTGTCTTCAAAAAAAAACAAAAAAATCATTTTATGAAACCTCTGATAAGCTGCTCTGCTTAAACATTCCTGTCTTGTAAAACTGTTTACAGAGCCGGTTACTTGTACCTGTTTGTTTGAGGGCAGCAAAAAGTTCAGCTCTGACATTTCATTAATCACAGACACAACCTAACTCGGTATTTGCTGCTAGGCAACAACTCGTGCCATCAACACACCGCTCTGCGCTCCCCGCTCGGCCTGTTTTCAGTCCGTTTTCGCGTCAACAACTCGGTGAAATGTTTTGACTGGATTTTCATTGGAAATCCTTCCAATCAGGAAGCCCAATGACTCAGAGAGGCCCCCCATAAACATGGCCGACACCTGCGTTGCGTGTTCCCGGTAACCACACACCTATACAATGACGTCCAGAGGAAAAGGTCAGTGTGTCTGGCGGCCTCTCAGCCCGCCTCCCTGCCTCTGCCTCTGATTGAAACCGGGTCTGTGCATCGTAAGGCTCTCATCTGTAAGCTGACTTCAGGTGAGGTCATGCTGCGATCCGGCAGCGGATCAAAGCACACGTTTGATCAATTCTGCGCCAGCGTGCGACCAAAGCCTCTTCCACGAGACCGCAAGAATTTGCGTGCAATTAAAAACACACTCAGTGTTTTGTTTTTTAACAAAGAACTGAAGTTAAAGGGATTTAAATAACTACACTGCAAGTGTGTCTAGTTTCTAGAAAAGATATCTTAGAACACTTGAAATAAGACAAAACTGACTCACAAGTAACTTTTCTTTTCAGCAGTATATTGGAGATCATAATTCCTTAATATTGATGATGTTATAACATTATTTCACTTATAACATGGGAATAATGTCTTGTTATAAGTGAAAAAAATCTACCAGCAGATTTAGCACTTTTTCATCAACATTACAGAATCGTTGACTTAAAACAGGCTCCTGCGTTTTGCTGAAAAGTTAGTTTTGTCTTATTTGAAGTGAGCTAAGACATTTGGTACAGAAACTAGATGAAAATACTTGCTAAGTTTTTGTGTTTTTGTACAGTCTTATATTGTTTCTTTGCCTTCTTACTTGTCCATTGTTATCAAGATGAGAAGATTTTGCAGGGGAAATATATTTAACCACAGTCCTGCCTGCACTCATCTGTAGACATGTTTTCTAAATAAAAACAGATTCAACCAAATGATGCACATTCCTTAAGTGTTTTTTTTATTTATTTATTTTTATTCCTAAAACCAACAAGCATCCGTTTCTCTTTGCCACTTCCTGATAAGATCTGAGCTTTTTCTGACCGGGTGGTTCACCGTTTGCCTTTCTCACCTCTCCATGACAGACAGGATGAAAACTGAACCCGTTTGTCTCAAGTTCAGTCAGATTGAGTGAAACACAGTGCAGCTAAAATAGCTTCTGCTTATGATGAATGCACAAATGTGCAAGCAGGAACAGAGGTGATTCTTGAGGGCGCGTTTCAGGTCTGACTCGGCGAAACAGACAGGATGACGAGTGACTGGGAAGACGACCAGGAAGTAATTGATTTATTATTTTTACCAGAGTTCAAACCTCTGTCCCTGTCTCAAATCTTGTGTCGTCACGTTTGTCGTGTCCCATGCTTTATTTAATCGTAATTTTATAAGCAGGAACACCTAAGGTTTGTTTTTTTATGACAAACTTCTGAGGTTTTCACCGAGCAGATTTTTTTTTTTTTAAATATATTGAAATCAAATTATACAACAACTGGTTGTGGCAAAAAAAAAATGATTGAGGGATATTAAGGCGGCTGAATATACGTGTGTTAAATTACTGTTTTTAATATTTGTAATTTATTATAAGAGGTGTTGAGATATTACCATTCACTTCAAGCCCTTCCAGCTACACAGACCACATCTGAGTCTCACATCAAAAGACGGCCTCATGTTTTATTCCATCCCTTTTTCCATCTTTCTTCGCCGCGGAGGTGATTGTGTTCTTCCTCCGAAGGGAAGCAGTAAAGCACAGGTTCACTACGGTTCCTGGCGAGGGGTCATGGACAAGATTAGAGGTTTTAAAAATCCACCGCTCTGTCCTTTGATGGCCTCAGCAACAAACTCCATGATGAGACCCCCATGCTGCTAGGAAACAATTACTTGAGCTGACAGAGGAAACCCGGCGACAGCCGAAGCCAACACCGGACAATAACACACACAGTTTCCAGGATGCAAATCAGTTTTGTCGTAAAATATGGTTCAGTGCAGAAGTTTTAAGCTACTTAGCATTTGTTTACACTTCAAGAAGTTTGACACTTTCAGATGAACGTGGCTTCATCTTTGGAGATTGACGGCTGCTTTTCCGGGAGGTTTTTTTTTTTTTTGTCTTGTTCTTGTTTTGTGGCAATGTGTTCTGTAAGACGAGACGAAACATCAGCAAACTACATAGCTGTAAGATAAGACAAGACAAGACAAGATAAGATAAGATAAGATAAGATAAGATAAGATAAGATAAGATATTATTGATCCCTGAAGTGTGGGGATTTGTTTGTCCCAGCATAGCACACAACAAAAAAAATAAGTAAATAAATAAATTATAATTATAATAAACATACAACAATAAATAATGAGCAGTAATAGTCTTAAGGACACACACATATAAACACTCAGTATATTCCTAAAGATATGTCCAACATTTAAATATAACATTAACTTATATTCAATATATGCTGACTTGGTACACAACACTGAACTGAGTTGAGCTGTTTATACTTTAATGCAAAACGGGTTCATAGTCTGAATTAAAGCCCCTTTAATACCAAAATCATCCCAGGGTTAGTGTTAACTGGTTTCATTTAAGACATAATCCACCGGAAATGTTTACAAAACTTTGTGCAATGTGCAAAAAGTAACTTGGGTTACAAAATATCAATGAGAGCAAAAGAGTCTTTGAAGGAAACTAGAAAGAAATTGCCATGAGGATCTCGAACTTTAAAGAAAAGCAAAATCTAATGTTTTATGGAAGATCGGTCTTGCTAAAAATTGCATCAGCCGCTTCTGACGGTCGGTTTTCATCTACAAACCATGTAAAAAGAACCAAACAACTTATTTATCAATGCTGTTATTCAATCGTCCTTTTGACCGGCTGCTTTTATGTAATGTGTGAAGTATCAAAACAATGTTTTAACTTCTTCCGGCTTTTGCATGATAGTATTTTTGGATTGGCTTGTTCGCATTGGCTGAGCGACCCCGCGGGGCCGATTAGCCGTCACAATAGCAAACTGAGGTATGTGTTATTTTCAAAGGGAGAACAATGGAGCAGGAAAACGGAAGCGGCGTGTAGTAAAGACGCTGAGAGAGCCACATGTCGTCTCCTCTACCGCCGACCAACCACGGCTGAATTAAGACGAGGCGTCGCGAGTGTCTCTCGCTTTGTGGCATCCATTTTTTAACCAACTTAGAAAATGGTTACCTTCCTTCTCCAATGCTTCCTTTGGTTCCTCGCCTGCTTGCTTCAGTTTCAGAGGTTGGCGTGTCAGGTGGACGGTAAGCCAGGTGATTGTTTGGACAGAAACCGAAAAAGCAGATTTGTTTCCTGTGAGAAAAACACAATGTGAGTTATTTACCCATCAAAGAAAGGAAGTGTGGATCTTCGTGGCATCTGTCTAAAATGACGCAAAAGATAATGCAGCCCTGAGCCCAAGAAGACACTGGATAGTCAGGGATTTCTGTTCTAAACTCGATGGGATGACCTTGAATGAGAACTATCAGAATCATCTCATAGATTCTCCAAAACTTTGCGCTGTGACTGAATCCAATCTGACACAAGAATACGACACTTAGGGAGTTTTGAAAAGAGTTGTTTTTGTCAAAATAATCACAGCTTCTGCTTGTTCAAGTCATGGCAATTTGTCTGTGGAAGTAGCACACCTTGTTGCTCCCATAGCGGCATTTACACCATTTGGTAAAGGCTAGCTTAGAAACCGATTCTCCTTCCTGATGTGTTGATTGAATTGCTGAGTTTGCCTGAATTCACACCACATTATTTATACCTCTAAATGCCACAAACTGTGTTTCCCCTTGTAGACACAGAAGCAAACAAAAGAGGAGATGCTAACCCTTTTTTTGTACATGCTAGGCTACATGACGGTGAGACAGTTGTTCCCATGGTTCCTAATAATTAGAAACGGACCTTCTCCATAATAAAACATTTGACTGGAACTTATATCGTACTTACTTATGAAGTAAATGACCGTTCTTCTTCTTATCCAGTAAAAAGTGTTTACTCCACATTCTTGCGACTGACAGCTGCTGTCAATTTCCGCCTTAAAAGTTACACAATAAAATGACAAGTTTGGTTTGCATCCTTGTACAGTCGACCGTTCAGGACTCTACGACCATTTTAAATTAACAAAATAAAAGCAATAGCAGATTACCAACTGCGTGTTTTTAGACAAACTTTGCAGGAGTGAAGGTGAATATAGATTGTGAGCTATAAACAGATTATAAAACACTAAAAAATCTTAAAGATTTTTTTTTTCTTTCACCTTACCACCGTTTACTACGTTGTATTGGCAAATAATAACACAAACATCGACATTTGTGTAACATGACAAAATGTGACAAAGTACCGTCCAGATCGCTCGACTGATTGATTCAACCTGCAGAACCCGGTTTGCCTGTTTCTGCCGATGCACGAACCGCCGCAGGGATGATGCGGACCGAGGCCCTTTGTTCGTAGGATCCGATTCGTCTCGGCAGATTCGTCTCTCTTGATTTACGAGAGTACGCAGAAGGATCAAGAGACTTTTGGGTGACAGTGATTTTCTTATCCTTTATACCGAAGGATAGTCAAGTTGAAATAGAAAAGTGATGCAATAGTAGAATTACTGCATGCCTAAAAGAAACTAGTAGTTTTTATTTTATTATTGATATCTCACAGAAAGAAAAAATTTAGTGTTGGCATTGTGAATGGATAAAACAGGGGTGTGTAGATTAAAAAAAGGAACTTTACTGGTCATCTTACTGGTTTTATGAGTTTTAAGATAAGGTACATATATTTTCCACCTTGCAGCTACTGAAATACTTGCCCAGGTCATCCAGACATGACGCCAATTACAAATTGTTCTTCTAGGTGATGCTATGAGCTGATACTTTAGAGCACTTTTCTGTTTCTGCGCTGCTGTGAATGGAGCAGATCACTGTTTGATCTCAGCGGATTTTCCTGTATGAAAAAAGTCTCGGAGCTGTGTTTTAGAGGGTCACAAGGCGAGAACCACAAACTCTAGAGTGAAATTACATCTGGAGGTATTCTGAGGGAAGTTGGGAGGAGAGAGTCAATATGAACAAACTGTTTTGAAACCAAGTGTCAGCGTAACATGTGGGTGGTGGAGCAATTTTTCCCTTGACAGTCTGAAAAATGCTTTTTGAATCAGATAAAGATGCTATGAAGCTAATGCAGTTATCTGGATTAAGTCACATTTCTGCTTCATTGCAAATATTCCATTTTAGAGAGGTGAAGGACATTTTCACGAGCAAGAATTTGACCAACGGAAATATTTGATTGGATAACAATCTCACAAAGCGTCCAATTTTAATTAGAAATAATGAAATTCACTTTGCCGTTGTCTTGCAAAGTCCTCAGTGATGGAGCTCATAGAAATTTATCAAGACACTGAAAGCAAGCCAAGAATTATTTTTTTTTACTTTATTACTGGTCAAATAAGCTACATCTCAGCACGTCAATAAATAAAAGTATTGGAGATCACCAGGTACAGAGTTCTTTGCATATTTTTGATGACATGCTTTGGTCAATATTTCTTTGAGAGGATTTTAGATGTTGAAATCATTCCAGTTTAAAAAAACAACAACACTGTTAGCCTTCAGAAAGGCATCCTAGTTGGTGATTTGTGGTGCAAAAATAACAGAGACTCCTCCCTGAAACTTTCAGCAGGAGTGGAAAAACTTTAGAGTGACACGTCATTAAAGTATAAAACAACATATGTAGAGAAAACATAAGAAAAATTAAGAGGAAGAAAAGTGTATTAGAGAGCTAATCTTTAAAGATGTTTTCGAGATTTAAACATTAACAAGGTTTATTTTACATAACCCAGTATGTGTTTTAGTTTGGTTGTTATTTTTGGATTTTTGTCTTTTCAAACTACAGTAATATAAAATCTAGGACGTAAAACCCCATTATCTTTTGTCTCCTTTCCCCGGCTTTGATTAGGCTAATTTCTTGGCGGAAAATTGGCTAGCATCTCCTTATTTGATAAACTTCACAGGCAGGAAAAGACGTTAGCTTGATGCTGCTAGCTTCTTAGCCTGTGAGAAACTACAACTTGTGGTGTGAACAGTTTAGTTTTACAAGTAAAAGATGAATATTTGCGAGGGAGTTTTAAAAGGTTCATCACTTTATACTTAATCATTTATTTATTGGTCATATAATGTTCCACTGATAAGTGGTGCTTCGGTAAGTCAAATCAAACAAATGCGTCTGAAAGCAAGGATGTTTTTAATGTTAGCAGTCAAAAATCTGGACTTTAATGTCCAGAGACATTAAAGCCTCTGGACAGATTGCTTTGCAATCTGTCGCTTTAGCAATCTGTGCTAAAGCCACAGATTGCTTTTCTACACAAAACACTAACAGCGTTATTGAGGTTCTAAACCTATCCTCATGGAGTATTTGGAGGGTTTTGTTGTCACCGTTTTCTGAAAAGAGCTCTGTTTTATCTGGACTTCCTATTCACACTATTTTCAATGGAAAGGTTGCGTAACACCAGATATTGGCACGATGCAAGCGTTCAGATTGGCTAGAGATATAAGTTCAGAAATTGTGCTATTCCAACACAAACAACAGACAGATTTCTGTGGCTGTGCAGCAACTGCATAAAACAAACAGTGAAACCTCCAGTGTTATGACTATGAAAACAGGCAACAGTCATTAGTGTTCATTACATCAATGTGTATTTCAGCATAAATCGCTTCTTTTAAGATGTGAGCACAAAGCCATTTACATATATTACTTCTATTTACAGATATTCAAGTGCCTTTTTATTTACAAATATACATTAGGCTACACTTTTAGAACACATGCGTACGCACACACACAAAGTAATATATATACAACTTTGATTAATTACACGCTTGTTGGACTCTGTGGTTGTGGTCTGAGGGCCGTTAAAATGCCGTAAATCATATTAAAGTGCAGGAAATTCTTTTTGTCTTGTGTGCAAACAAAGTCAAAAACAGAGCCCACACAGAGGATGTCAGAAAAAAACACTCGGGAAGTGAGCTGACGTGTTTTGTGAGGAATGTGTGAGCTTCTCCTTGACATTCTGTGAAAGTCATGAGAACGGTGTGCAAAGGGTGGGTCGCCATCTGAGAGCCGTCAGGATCACCTACAGTCTGTGTCCCCGCCGGCTCCGTGTGTTTCTGCCTCAGAACTGAGAGCCGTTATTTGAGAGAGGAGAGCCTGCATGAAACAGCTCCTTAGACATTTATATTAAA
This sequence comes from Poecilia formosa, assembly GCF_000485575.1. Classification (NCBI taxonomy): domain Eukaryota; kingdom Metazoa; phylum Chordata; class Actinopteri; order Cyprinodontiformes; family Poeciliidae; genus Poecilia; species Poecilia formosa. Next base: position 2,743,570 of record NW_006799956.1, read on the forward strand.
AACAAATGTTCAAATCTTTTTCTTTTTTCCCTGTTAATGCTTTCATGTTCGGTCATGGTTTGGTTTTATTCACATTTTTACATAAACCGCTGAAATGTGGTTGTAAGAAAAAAAAAAAGAGAGAGAGAGTAAAAAAAGCGAAAACAAAATGGAAATTCAAACACAAAGGATGTGGTGGCTGCCTTGGTTACTTAGAGACCAGAGGGCTGCTTTTACCCATGAACACCTTCAGGCCGCAGTGACTTTTATCTCAGTGAACACTCAGAAAAGGAAGAGAGTCGGGCAGCTCTGCTGGGAGACCCAGACAGCAGCAACAGCATCAAGACAGCTGAATGTTTTTGAGAGAGGGGAGACTAAGAACAGGGCAGCATATTACTGTAAAAAAACTGTCTATGTCTGGATACAAGCATAAAAAATTGTATGCACAGCTCTCAGGTTGTATGTTTTTAATATTTCCAATTAGCCACTTGAATGTCAGGATGTAATTTTACAAGATGGCTGCCATTTGAACCTTTTAAATCAATTATTGCCATAAAATGTTACCCATTTTCATGACTTCAATTAACTTTGTCACATGATCATATGTTTTAGACTTTGGTCAATCAGCTTTAAAGTAACAATATGTGGCAAATTCTGAAACTGAGAACTTTTCTATTTGTGAATCTCAAACCAGTCGTCAACTGGAGATAAAGGAGATAAAGATGTGAGACAGACTGAGAGGCAGTCGTCTTAAAGGTTAGCATTAGCTTCTGCTTATTTTTTTCATGGTTTAGCAGTTTAGCATTAGCTTCCACAATTTTTCTGTTTAGAGGTTTAGCATTAGCTTCCACAATTTTTCTGTTTAGCGGTTTAGCATTAGCTTCCACAATTTTTCTGTTTAGCGGTTTAGCATTAGCTTCTGCAATTTTTTAATGTTTGGATTCCTACAAGCTTCCACAAATTTTTTTCATGTGCTTAGAGGTTAGCGTTAGCTTCCACTAATTTCTTGTGTATTGCAGTTTAGCAATAGCTTCTGCTGATTTTTTCATGTTTGGTTTAGCGCTAGCTTCCAGAAATTTTGTTTACGTGCTTAGCAGTTTATCATTAGCTTCTACTAATTTTTTCATGTATTTGGTTTAGCGCTGACATCTGCAGTTATTTTCTTTTCAATGGGTTCATCAGTTTAGCACTATAGCGAAATACACACCTGTGATAAATCTTGGTAGTATTTTCTTTGACCACCATGGTGACCATCTTGAATTTTTCAGTGGCTAACATTTTCTCTTTTTTAAATATATCAAGCTCCCTCAGGAATATCTGTGCCTCATCTAGGTTCTCGTGTCAGCATGTGAAAGATTTAGCTGAAATATTAAATTATCTGCCGCACCAGAATGTTCACAGGCGGGTTGAAAGTGGTGACGCAAAAACTACATCCCCTCCTTTCGCAATGTACTTCTGATGAATACATATTAGAACTTATATAAACAAGATTTAGTACGCACATGGGACTGAGCAAAAAGCTCATATATATATATATATATATA
>NW_006799956.1:2745156-2785154 GCF_000485575.1 Poecilia formosa
ATATTCTTATTTACACTGTTTAGCTCCATTTTCACCATGCAGAATGCTTTCTTGTCCCTTAGGATTTCTAAGTCTGTGGGACTTTTTGTCCTAATCACACATGCCCACAGATGAGCTCACTCTGCATGTGTTTCTTGGTGCCGCCGGCTGTTTTACTCTGTCTGAGCTGACATTTTTGGGGAGTTGTCCAGCTCCCTCCAGTTGCCGGTGCTGCCTGTCGGGCTCCGGTTGGTGATCCTGGTCAGCAGCGTCGTCCTGCGGACGCTGCTGTCCGAGTCCTCCTTGTAGTCGGCGCTCAGCTTGCAGCAGCAGGAGAAGCAGTGCACGAAATCCTGCAGGAGGTGGCCGCTGAAGATCATGTATATCCACGGGTTGCAGCAGCTGTTGAGACTGGCGAGGAGCGCAGACAGAGTCACCGCTGTGTTCTCAGAATCTGCAGAACAGACAGCGAAGGGGAGGGAGGGAAGGAAGGAGTGATTAATCCATGAAACATCTGGGATATGCAGAAGTCTCCCTGTAGATGAAGTTCATTTGGTGCCACATTGCGGGGGGTGTAGTAAAAACAACAGGCTTTAATGAGCTGCAACATGCATTGATATACGTGAAATTTTCTTTTTCATTCTGCATAGAATGGCTCCTAATGTAACCCTTTAAATGGTAATGATACAGTTACATTTATAGTTGTTTTTGTTAGAATTAAAGGCCTTTATTTTAACATTAGCACTAAATTTTATGGTACCTGGGAATCAAGTCCAACTGGAATAGAAATATCCTTCATTGACTCAGTGGGGAAATTCAGCTGTACCAACTGTTTATTCACATAAGGATTAAAAAAAAACATTAATAATAAGAATATGAGACTGCTAAAGTAAGGGTAAGATTACAAATGAATACTCTTATTAAAAGAAATGTTCAGCTGAGTGGAGAAATTTACCACATCAGCTGATTTTTGGTGTAAATGTAGTTGAAATTCATTAACTCACAATATCAGGTTTTACCTTCTAATGGAATCCCCCCCCCCTTATTATCAGGCCCTAATTTAAAGTTATATCACAAGAACATACCTGAATAAAAATACTTAAATTTTGTTCTGTTCTTTTTTTTCAGAGCTAGATGATCATTAACCCCCCGCCCCCCATCTGGCCTCTCAGACAAAAGCCCCCCTTTGGGGCCATGATTTCACAATTACTTTCCTTGGCAGTGGCTTCTAAACAATAAACGGATGTTTGTGAACGCTGCATTTTAAATAGTTTCTGAAGGGGGCTTTTGAGCCCAAGTGGCTCTGAGGTGTTTCAATTTATTTTGTTTTGGGGAAAGTAACCAGCTCTTAAGGAATTTCTTCAAAAATGTAACAGCAAAGGCAATTTTCTCAATTTTTACACAGACAGCGACGAAAATCTTTGAATTTGATACATAAAATGCACTTATGCTGGTTGGGCACCAAACTGGCTTCAGCCCACAGCCTCCACTACGTCTTAGATCCGGCCCTGTAAACCTCATGCCATGAATTTAAAACTTAACAAAAATGTATTTTAAAAACAATGACTTTAATGTAACATCTATATGTAAAAAAAATCATTATTATCATTATTATGTGTTAAACTCATTTGATCATTTCAATACAATCTATTAATAAACAAATAATGCATTCTTAAATGCATAAGTGAAACATTAAATTATTGTTCAAAATGTGATTTTATTATGCATTATGATCATATAATTGTGATTCAGTATTTATCAAACTATTTCATATTTCCCATGCTCATATATATCATAAAATAAAAAGAATCACCACTATGACTTAAATAGTTCATTTACGCAGCAGCTTGAACCGATCAGTTTGACCCCGCCCACTCAGTTTGATTGGCAAAATCATGACGAGCTGCAACCAGCTTCTCATGAAATAATAATAATTTTTTTTTTTAAAGACTGCAATAATTGAATACACTATGCCTTTGACATACTGATTTTAATTAATTATTTTCACATTTAAGCATTACATTGTGCATTTTACGAATAACTTTACGATTGGACTAATTAGTTATATGAAATTCTATTAATTATAATTATCAAAATACACTTATTTCACTAAATTGTGGGCCTGGATGGTATTGTTGAAAGATTGATCACGCTCATATTTACTGAACGTGAAGTGCCTTGTTCTCAATCATCGAGTGTTGCATCTTTAATAACGCACACGCATTCGTTTTCGCATATTTTTGCGCTGTTTTCCTGAGTAATTCCGTGCGTAAAAAGCTGCGCGCAAACGGACTTTTGGAACGCAGTTTTGGAACAGATTCACCGCCGAGAAATTCCTCCCGCCGAGTTGAGACTCACCGTCCCACTGGAAGTTTCGGTCCCACACCGACCACATCTGCACCGTGAAAAACGGCGCCCAGCAGACGATGTACGCCAGAACGATCACGAAAGTCATCTTGACCGTCCTGAGCTTCGCCCTGGAGATCATCATGATGCTGCTGACCGACGACTTCCCGATCAAGCCGCTCTTGCCCGCCGCCCCGGCCACCGTCTTCTTCTTCTTGTACTTGATGTTCCTCCAGATGGTGTGGCAGATGAAGCCGTAGCACAGGATGAGGATGACCACCGGCACCAGGAAGATGCCCACGGTCATCCAAGTGACGTACGCCTTGGAACCCCACGGCTCCACGAAGTGCGCCCAGCAGTCGTACACCTCGGAGCCGTTCTGGATCTCGCTCAGGGAGAAGATGAAGTACTGCGGGACGCTCAGCACCAGGCTGCACATCCACGTGGAGACGATCATCACGTAGGAGCGCTTGGTGGGCTGCTGGAGGGTCTTGAGTGGGTGGCAGATGGCGATGTAGCGGTCCAGGGTCATCATCACCATCATGTAGGTGGAGGCGAACATGCCCATCACCTGGAGGTGCTTCACCACGCGGCAGAGGAAGTCCGAGCCGTAGAAGCGGAAGGTGATCTTCCAGCAGAGCTGCGGCAGCACCTGGAAGAAGGCGACCACCAGGTCGGCCAGGCTCAGGTGCTTGATGAACAGATGCATGCGGGACGTCTTCTTCTTGGTGTTGTACATGGCCAGCAGCACGCTCACGTTCCCGATCACGGCGACGACGAAGGTGATGCTCAGGACCATGATCTCGATCTGGGCCACGTCCTCGTTGCGCGCGAACGGGTCGGATCCGTTCGGGTGGAGGGTGCCGTTCGAAGGGGTTCCCATCGTCGGGTCGCCGGCGAGGCTGGAAGCCAGCAGGGACTGGTTGCCTCCGCTCAGGAGAGGCGCGTCGGATGGAGTGCGCATGGTGGCACTGCCCCTCCGTGCGCCCTCTGCAGATCCGGTGCCAGAAGGGCTGCGCGGCGCCTCTCTGGTCCGTATATGGAGCTACCTGTTGCTCACACAGGGGTGGAGGTGGGCGGAACGCGGCACTGTGTGGCTGCTATCCGCCGCGGTGGCTTTTTAATGTCGAGTCAGATTTCAGTGCGTAAAAAAACAAAAAAAACAAAAAACAAAAAACAAAAACAAAAACAAAAAAAAACGCATGGGCTTCAAAAAAAAAAAATCATCCTTTCTCCTTGGGAGAAGTCAGCCCTCCTTAATCTGGTGATTACATAAACTACAATAATTTGGATGGAAGTGAGATTCATCATTGAAGATTAAAATAGATGAATTTGGGAATGGCTTATCCAGCTGGATCTACCAGCTGGTTTTACGCAATTTGCGCAGCAGCAGCTAATTCCAATCACAACCACACGTTTAGAGAACTGCTGTGAAATTATTGGTTTCAGTCAAATATCAGTATTGTTTTAAAAGCTTGAACCACACAAGAAAGCACATTATGTAAATATTAAGAAAAAAAAAAACATAGCCTGTTCCCCAAGATTCACTAACTGAAAGGTTTTTGTCTCTTGAACGTTTTCCACATTTTCTCACGTTACAACTGTGTGTTTTATTGATTTATTTCTTTGTTGTGTGTGCTAGGCTAAGACATAACCAGGAAGCAAAACCACACTGACGTCACTCTGTAAAACAAGGGCTCCACAGCATGATGCTGCCACCTCCGTGCTTCATTGAGTTGACGTGCTGTGGTATTATTCTGCTGCAAATATTTTTTCTGCATGTCACCCAAAAGCTCCCCAGTGCATGGAAGCTTGTACCTCACCCCTTTGCATTTTCACTGCATACGCAACGCACATTCATGAAACACATCAAAAAGACTGCAGAGGCGGTTGTTCAGTTGGGCAGTTACCCAGGGTGGCATCGGAAAAGGCTCGGGGTGCCCAAGTCCACGTCCCACGTGGACTAGTGGACAAATTGATTTTCTCTTATCGTTGCTAGTATTTTACGTGAGCGGAGTTCATCCACATTAAGAGACGTGTCTCATCCTTTGCACCACGAGTTCAGGCCCCCCCCCATCTGGACGGTGATTATTTGTCATCCTCAAACGTAAAACCAAAAGGTGTCAAAGCAGGTTTTGTTCCTTCTGTCATAAGCTTCCAAAGTATAGCAGGGGTCCCCAAACTACGGCCCGCGGGCCCTCCACATTTGGTCCAGCCCCCTGAACAATACCAGAGAGCATTCAGATGTTTTTTTTCATTTATTGTATTTTCCAGTTTATATGTGGATTTTTCTTCAACCACCAGGGGGCTCTTTAGCAGGAAGTGTGTCCTGTAAACTGTGAGTGTTTTGTTTTGCATGGCGCATTGCTGCCATCTGTTGGACTTTTAGGGAACTGCTTGACTTTTATGTTATTTAATCAGTACGGTTGTTTGCTAGCGGTAGAGCAGATGAACACACGTGTCAGGATGAATTCTTCGAAGCGATGCCTGTAAGTAGCCGCTTATACTTCAAAACGAGCCTTTATGTTAACATATGAGAAATTAATATGTTAAAATTATATTCCCTCAATGGAATATATACTAGTTAGTCCCAGTGACCGTTTCACTCATGGTTTTTGCCCATGTGCTTTCTGGGTAAAAATCAATAGAGAAACGCTCCCTCCGCCCCTCAACAATTTCCGGCCCCCCACCAGAGAAGGGAAAAGTTATGTGGCCCTCACAGGAAAAAGTTTGGGGACCACTGGCGTATAGTTTCAAGTGAGGCTTGGTGCAAACCTAAGACTGTTTACCCCGAGTGAGCAGAAACAGCACTTGTGTCTGAAACGTGAAACGGAGCAGAGCCCTCAGCCTGCAAGCAGTTAGTTTTAATGAATTCAAATAAGCTGAGTTGTTTCTTTGTTTGTAAATCTGTGCAACGCGCAGCTCATTTATAGTTCCCCCCTAATGAGGCTCAGCTTTGAGTTCGGGTTGTCGGCCACCGGTTTTGTTTGTGGTTGAAAATGTGGGAGATGTTACATTTAATCCAGGAGGGAAAAACAAAATAGCTACCTGATGTGTGTAATTTCATAAGTTAATAAAATAATTTTTTTTGATAACATGTTTAACTGGTTTTGTTTTGATGTCTGGACGTGAAAAGAGATGTAAACCAGTTATAAATTTTAAGAATTTTTGATTCAAACTACTGGGAAAATGACAACATATGACTTTAGTAGATAATAATTCATGATGAAATGGCAGAAATAGAAAAAAATGCACCAATACGCCTCCTGTTGTTCACTGTAAAAACTACTTGGTTAAATCTTGGTAGCTCAAATGTGAACCGTTGATTCAACACGACAGTTTCTCACTTTGGCTTTGGGTTAAAGTGACTTTTGTCTGACATAGAAGTGACCAAAGAGAAATTGAAAAAATAATCCATAACCTGGATTACGTGGGGGAAGAAAAAACATCCTAATATCTTGGTTAAAATGGATTATTTACCTTTTTAGTTAATTTCTGTTTACAAAATACATAAAGGCCAAATCTTAACTAGAATAATTCCCTTCAAATATATCCAAGTCTAAAGAAAATTATCAATGTTTTCCAGTTTTTATTGAAATCCACTAAAAACAACAAATGGACTAATCCAACACATGCCTAATGTATCACAATATGACCGCAGTGTTTAATAAAACAGTCAATGATATTCTAAGTTGTTAGCTGCACAACTCTATAAAAAGTCATTTCTTTAATTAGTAGTTTCTTACATTTAATTTTGTACAATTATATATTTAAAAAAAAAAAAAAATTTATAGCAAAGTTACCACCTCCCCACCCCCAACACTCACAATGCAGGACGAATCCAAGTTTATGATTGGACGCAGGAATGTTTTCAGAAAAGTTTGAACATTTTTAAAGAGATAGCAACATGATGTGACCAGATTACTAATTAAAGATAACAAACTCATGCTGTTCTTTTACTCACTATTGGATTTTTGATCAGCAAAATCAATTACTATGCCAATTCATATAGTTATGAATTATCATCTATTGCAATATCTCTTTAAATCCAAAACTATGTCGACGGCATGATAAATCCCATTTGGGAGGTTTTTACTATGTAATAGACGCCTTTAGAGAGGAATAATGTTGCAACAGCAGTGATGATGTCTGCCATTATCAAAAATCCACACATAAAACTTAGCGAGACTAAGAGGGAGAAATTATCTCCTAAAAGCTAAAAGACAGACTTTACTGAAAAAAAACAACAAAAAAACAAAAGACAGTGACTTGAAGTGACGGCGGAAGCAAAACTGATGAGAATTCATTTGGAGTGACGCCTTCATCCTGCTTTACTCCCGGAGAAATGTTCCTGTTTATTGTCCTCGTCAAAAGCAATGATACCGAACTTCCGACGATTTCCATCGTCTTGTTTGAGTCATAAAGGAGGAGATGAGCAGAATTTGGTTTATGGCGTTCCTGACATCCGCTTTAATTCCCTTGTTTCTGCTGACGAAACACAGACCTCATAGCAGAACTGCTTTAAAAATCTGATTCTTTGTCAAATCAGTCAATCAAATTGTGATGTTGATGTTATTACGCACTGAAACTGAAGGACTTTGCTTTATGATGCTGGTGTGTTTGAGTTTTGGGTTTAGCTTCGTTCTCTTCATTCTTTGTGCATTTGTTTTAGTTTATTAGTGTTAATCCTTTTTTTCTTTAGTTGTTGCACACTTCTCCATGTTTCTTCCCTCAACATGCCAGTTTGCTCCCAGCTCTTCAGCCATTTTCCACTGGATTCGGCTGTTGTTGCCTTGTACAATTTCATAATTTCTCATGGAAATTGGGCGACACGAACCTGGTTGTCCCTTGTAACATTAACTATTTACATTTTATTCATACAATAAAAGATGCTTATTTGTTTTTTTTCAAGGCCTGTGCTTTGAATCCCATTCTGGAGTCTTTCTGTGTGACGTTTGTATGAACTCTGGGTTTTCCTGCCTCCTCTTACAGTACAAAAATGTGACTCTTAGTTTAATTAGTCCCTCTGAAGCCTCCTTAGGCTTGTTTGTGGTGACCTGCAGCGCGCAGGAAACCTCAGCAAGACATTCGGCTTAGCATGGCTTCATGTAAAAAACAAAACAAAACAAAAAAATTAGCTTTTTTGGAGGGGGTGGGGGGTGTGAATCCCTCTGTGCTCAATGGGACATTTGAAAGTTTAGATATGCCAGTGGAAACATTGCTCTTGGTATGTTTTGCAAAAGTAAGACTTTTAGCAAAAGTTTTCCTGTTATTTACTCAGTCCAGTGATGGATGTGTTTTTATCGTTTTTTTATCTGCAACATCTGGAATGGTAAATTCCTCCAGAGGAGTTGCAGGACTAATAAATAAATCAAAAGTCTTTGTTGCATGTTTTTGACTTTTTTTGTTTCTTTTTTTATGTGCAAAAATAAGTCTTGTTTTATTCAGATTTAGTTTTTTTTTTTTTTGTTGTTTTTTTTTGGGTGGAACTCATGAGCTCCCATCTTGTTGCGGGCATTACCAGGTTGTACAGAAAGTTGACACCTTCAGCTTTACTTTTAGTTCGTTGTGCTTCCCACTGTAAGCAGTCTGTAACACGGTTATTATGTCCAAGTAAAGTTAACAAAAAACTGAAATGGAGAAAACATTTTCCTTCACTGAAATAAATAAAAATGTCAATTCATGGGAGAAAACTACAACCAACTGGAACTACGTAGTGTGTTTATAAAACAGAAACATACTGAAATCATAGATATAATAACTTTTGTGTTTATGTTTTATGAATCTATTTGTTAGCTTTTAGCACTGGACTTTTCTCCCCTCCCCAAACACACAAGCAGTTTACTTTGGCTGTCAGCAAAATACGGTGCTCCGCAATCAAGGTGTTGGTCGGCAACACGGCGACGGCGAGAGTTGGGAGAAAACATCAGAATCAGCTGGTTGTTCAACAGTAACCTTATTTTTTGAAGGTAGTATCATTTGTTGAGTATTTGTTACCCAATCAGTGGATACATAATCACAATACAATACGTTCACCTAAAAATGAGCCAAAGTAAGAAAACACTAAAACTAAACAATATTTAACTAATAAAAAAAATAGCAAAACTAATTAAAATGAACTGAATTAGAAAGAAAAAAAAAAGTCACAACAAAAGAAAACTAGATTATAATGAAAAACTCCAAACTATTATAACCCTGGTTTTGGAGTCACATTTAGCAGATCTGCAGATGTCAAGACTGTCAAAGCAGACACAAGAGGAATGATTGTCAGGCTTATGCCATTAAATAAATACATAAAAACTGTTTCTGGAAATCTGCAAAGTAGCTAACAATGCTTATGTGGTATACTTAGATTCAGAAAAATAGTGCAAGAATGGTGAAAATCACTCTTATCAGAAAATATTGCTATTTATACTGTCCGCATTATCAGTAATGCATCTGGTGGAGAGATAAGAGCAGAAACTGGTTGTAAAAAATTAAGGGAGAACGCCATTACTTTGTGAATTACTCAAGTGAAGAGCCCAAACAAGCTCAAGAGACCAATTAAAAACACCATCACTGTATCCTGCCGCGCTGCCTGCACTTTCCCGTCCACGGTTCTGTTACTGTACGAGAAACTTCCCAGCGCCACCGTGTTTACCGGCGCTGCCTCCGCTTCCAAGTGACGCCTCACATAAACTGAATGTCACAGTTTCCATCCCTAAAGCCATCGACTGCCACCCGGCTGCGGTTTCCGGCCGATCCATGTGCTGATAGTGCGGATGGATCTGCTCTCTTTCATTTCCGATTGGCCCTCGCAGAGAGCGAGCTGCTGTCGCCAAGTTCATCTGGCTTATCGGGTAAAGTTTTCTAGTGAGTCTTTTCCGACTGCTAAAATCAAGGCCTCCTCACGCTGGGGAGCTTGTTGTGGGAGCTCATGGTTTATCCTGGGGGGGTTCAAGGACACCGCAGCAGATGTCTTCCGTCACGCTGGAAGGAGCCACTTTTAACCCTCGTCTCCTGTTTTTCCAACATGTCCACTGGAGAGGTCCTGAGCTATTATTGCAGCTCCTGGCTTTATTTATTTATTTATTTATTTAATTAATTTCAGCAACTGCAGAACAAGAGCACTCTGCTCATCAGCCACGATCTAAGTTTTCACTCACACGTTTAAGGCTCTGTTGGAGCCAGTCACAGATTGTTTAAAGGAATTTATTCTGCTAGGGGGGGAAAGAAAAGAAAGAAAAAAAAAGGTTTGTAAGTGTAAGTCGTAATGTAAAATCCTTAATGCTGCAGTGGCAGAGTTAATACTTAAAAATGTGCAAATTACTAGAAAATGACTACTATAAATTCAGTCCGTGTACAAGTTTGGTTTTACTAAAGCCTTTTAACAAACTTTAATGTATTTTATTTGGGTTTTATAAGATAGATGGCACTTAATATACAGCTCTGGAAAAAATTAAGAGTCCACTTCACTGAACCCCATTGAAAACTGCATGGTTATTCCACCAAATATTGATTTCTGATCTTTTCCTGAGTGAAAACATCAGTGTTGTTTCTAAATGAATATGAACTTGCTTTCCTTGCATTATTTGCATCTTTTTTTTGTTATTTTGACCATTTCTCCTTTTCTGCTAATAAACACTAAATGTTTGCTTGTAATTTCAGAGACATGTTGTTTGCAGAATAAAAGAACAATAATGTTCATTTTACTCAAACATAGACCTGTAAGGAATAAATCAGAGAAACTGATCATTTCACGTACTATCTTAATTATGTTCCAGTTGTACGACATCTCCATGGTGAAACATGGTGGTAGCTGCATCATGCTGTGGGGACATTTTACTGTAGCAGAAAGTGAGAAACTTGTCAGCACTGATGGGAAGATACGGATGGGGTGTGACTGATGTGTCAGCCATGAATGAAAATGCACCCCACACTTTTCAGATTTTTACTAATGGAAACATTTTATAATTTTTTTTTACAATCATCATAATCATCACCACAGAATACGAGCAGCTTTGATGAGTTAACAGTGAGTTGAATTAAGAACGAAAGGAGAATTAATAATAAAAAAAAAGGCGCGATATTGTATATTGTCTCTGTCTGTTCCTCTCTTGGTTTTGATATTTGGAATGGTGCTGGCAGTCGATACTGAAACTGTTTAAGACAAAAAAAATAAAATAAAAAAATAGAAAGTGAAACCTAAGTTGAGCACTTCAAGTAGAGTCTGGATCCCTTATCTCTTGGAAAACTAGAGGAAAGTTGACTGTGGTTCTGATCTTTCTCTTTTGGGGAGTTTTTAGCCAAAGAATGTGGTTTATTTACAGTGACTGACATTCTTATGTCAAACTAAAGCAAGAAAAAGTTACTGGCTTTACAAGACAGCATTTCTCAGATTTGAATCTGTGAAGTAGCACCGCAAGTGTGTGTTTTAACATTGACTTTAATTATTGATTCAGGTGAATATTTTCTACAGTTTAATGACTGGAAGACAGATGTTCCCTTTTAGCTCAATAGTTTGCGGCAATCACAGAAAGGTTGGGTTCATCCTTCGTCAACAAACTACCTGAGCTGTCTTTATCCTGCCGGATGACCCCTGACCTTTCTAACACTGAGAAACATGTTTTTATCTTTGAGCTTCATCGTGCCCAGCATTTCCTTCTTTAAACTGTGAGCTGATTGCTGCCTTGACCTTGCATCAACAGATCAGGCTCTGCTGCTCTAATGATATCAATATTTCCTTGGCATGTTACCAGCTGAGCATCATTTAAACACCACAGACTGCCTGACCATGTCCGTCCGGAACGTGGCCACAGCGTACCCACGTTCCCATGGCAACCTCCAGCCGCGTGAAGTTAAAATATCCACAAACTGGAGGTTTCTTGAGTTCATTTGACAGCAACGAACTCCACGGTTACAGAAACGTCCAGTATTACACCAACTAAAAGGGTGTAATTAAAACATAGGCTCGTAGAGCGAGCCTATGTTTGCTCTACGAGGCGCCCCCTCGTAGAGCATAAATCGGGGGCGCCCGATTTATGTTTTCGCATCCACCTGAATAATATGTAGCTACGACCCTGAATGCAACTTGTATGTGTTCTCCAGTGTGATCTGCAAACGGAACGAAAGTGTCCCGCATGCGCAGTAGAGGGCGCAATAACACGAAGAGCGCATGCTCAATGTTTTGCCAACCGCAGTAAAAAATAAGTGCTCAGCGTTTGCGGAAGTAAACATGGATGCTAACGGTGGAGCTTAGCTTATGATTTTGAAGTTGTTCTCCGACCGGAGCAGCATATTTACAACTTAATCCTCATTATAGTCCACCATTATATTCTGGTGGGTTGCCGGTTTGAGCCCCCTGCTGGGCGTTTACCATAGAGCCTGCTAATGCTTAAAACGTGACAGTGACGTGTGGAAAGCCTTGCAGTTCAGCTTGAATGGTTTTCTTGGCTCTACAGTCACCAATAATACAATGGTGTGCTTCCTGGGAAGTTGACTGCAAACATATCTTTTAATATTATAGGGACCTGTTGTCAAAAAGAACATAATGGAGCTTGGAAACTGTCTTCTAGTTTTTCTCTTTAACACAGATATCTGTGATATTTGCTCTGAACTGCTTCTAAAGCTCTCATTTTTCCTTTTCCTGGCCCTACATTGGGTGTGAAACACTGGTTGAACATAGTCCTGGTACTAATTAAACATGTTTTCACCTTTTTAGGGCTACTTATAAATCTTTCCAGTAGCATATCTTAAAACAAACCACAGGTGACTTGTTTTTACAGTTTCAAGTGTTTCACTTTTTCACATACTAAAACATTAACAAATCACACTGAAATGAATCACTTTCCAGTAGAAATGAGGCGCTGAGGACACCAACAAACATGTCTGTGTTTCTGCCCGTGACTACGCAGAAAGCCAGAATGCTCAGCCGAGCGGCGTGCTATCTTACTGTACACTCTATGTCATGTTTATCTAACAAACTTTAATTCATCAGAAGAATCTCCGCTCTCGACAGGGTTGTCCTTCTGCGCTGCCTGGCTTATGTCTGCAGCAATGCATTGATTCCAGAACAACATCAGGTGCTACTGAACTTTCTGGATTTACACCCCGACTCTGACGCAGAGAAAAGGGGGGCCGGGGGGGACTGGACAAAAATGGACACTTTATAGCTCAGCGGTCTACCCTTCTGATTTACACAGTTCTGTAAAATCATTTTCTCCCTCCCACAACCTAAGACCTCGCGTCAAACAAAACATTTAATTATGACGGCGATGAGAGGCCGTTCATGTCGCAGGTTCGACTGCGCGTGCGTCTTTGCTAACACGTTCACCCGCAGCTAAATCACAGCTTCAGTAAACAGGTCTGTGGTCGTGAGAGTCTGGCCTGTGGAAAGTCAGTTACGCAACGTGAAAATGTGCGCTCTTCCTCTGTGGACATGTGAGAAAGAGTGAAGCAATCCGTTAATAAACCTATTTAATAAAGAAATAATTAAAACCGAGTCGTTATCAACACGAGCAGAAACTGTTTCTGATTCAACTGATTAGATCAGTTGAATCTTGTGGTGAGACGTTAGAGCAATGTGTTACGTCAAACTTGTGGCAAACGTCTGGTTCTGTCGATCATTGTTAGTGCATCCGATACCTTTCCTTTAAAACCACAGATTCAAAAGCCTTAAAAAGTGCGTGCAGAAGAGATCTAGAGTGAGGAAGACCAGGATAGTTCTCATATTTATGATCTGATCAGGAGAACATTTGAGGAGTTTAGCATTAGAGAGTAACTTAGGAGGATTGTGTTGAATCCATTAAGCAGTCCATATGTTTTAAAGATGCTCCTCATGTAGCGTTTTTATGGGATGTGAATATTTGTAAAAACTGTACTCTAACACCACGCGATGTGCATTTTTATCAACTGAAATCCAAAGGTAGGTAGTATGGAAACGTGTTCATTTTACGAGACACACACAGTAGGAGTACGATGTTGGGTGTAACGTCTGCAGCTTCAAAATGAACTAATTAAAAATGGCGTTTGCTTATGAAAAGCAAAGGTTAAATCGATGTTTCGTCAGAGCGAACGCAGTGTTCATGGGCGTTGCCATGTTGGGATTCCGACTTCTCGACGAGAACAGTGACGTCAAACCAAGTTCAGAGGTCACTCTCGCCAGGTAACTGCAACGCAGCACAAATCTTTTTTTGCTTTGTGTGCTTTATCAAGATAATGTGGAGTAAAAAGAAGAAGAAAAAAAAAAAAAATTTTTACTTTTGGTTGGAGTGCCCTGGACATCAACCCTCAGTTGTCAAAAACCAACAACAAAAGAGAAATTATGACTTAGCAAAGGGAACATTTCATCCGCTCTTATCACGTTATTATGAATAGCAATGTTGTTCCTTTGATATGGAACCACTCCTTCCCCCAGAGAAAAAATCCAAACGTGGGCACTTCTTCTTCTTCTCCTCCTTGTTTTCCTCCTCTTCCACGTAATACACCCGACTTGCACCGCAGGTTACTTGTGCAAAGGCAAACAGAACGTACATCACGGTCTCTGCATTCTCAATTAGTCATCGAGATGCTGGAGACCATTTCCCCTGGCCGAACGCAGACATTTGCTCGTCCTGCGTAATGACCTGAGGTTCTGCTCTCGCACAAACATGGGATTCTGAGCCTCTCTTATGCAACATCCCTTGGCCAGTAGAGTCACATTTTTAGACTTTCACATTTCGCTGCACGTTTGTGCAATCTATTCTCTCACAAGAAAGTGTATTGCATCCTGCTTGCTAACGCATGAGGGTGCAGTATTTATTACCCCGTCCTCGGGTGCCTCTCGCACCTTCTCCTTAGGCGTAAAACTAAACTCATCCGTTACTCTTTTTTTTTTTTTTTGCCTGTAATCGCCGTCCTCTGTATCTGCACAGTTGGCTTGTTTTCAGCAATTGACAGATCCAGCTGTTGCCATCTATCCTCATAGCTTGCTACTTGTTTTTGTTGGTTCTTGGCGGTGCCTGCCTTCGTGCCCGCCGTTGGGCTCAACTCAAAAAAACACCGTGTGACGATAAGGAGGCCGTTAACTCTGAACAGATGTCTTCTTTTAAAACCGCTAAACAAAATACTAATCTTAGCTGAGGATATCTTTTTAAAACACTTACATTAAATTCAGCATTTGCAGGTTTTTGTTTTGCTTGCATGTTAGGAGGAGTATGACAAGAGGGCGCTGATAAGACGGAAGCATTTCCCCCATCGCCAGGTACATCTTGTGTCAAACAGAGGTCAGAAGGATACCACCCACATGGGAAACCTATTAAGCACTTAAACTAATTTAGTTATGAAAAAGACAAATCAGTAATCTAAATTGTGCTTTTTAAATCAACCGTCTGATGACGCTGTGACAGTCATGCTGACAGTCACAGTTATTAGCACACTTTTTTTTTTTTTGCTTTCCCCCCTCCCCCTCCTTGCAAACATATTTTCTGTCTGATCGCATTGTTTGCTCCTTCCTCAACGTCTTTTTCAAGAGATGTTTTTGAAAGACGAGGCTGCTGGAACCCGCCCAGCTATTTGTGGAGTAGAAGAAAACGCTTGAACCTAAACCACTGAGACTCAACGGTTCTGCAAACGCCTGGTCCCTCATTGCTGATTTAGTTTTCCAGCCATTGTTGTTTTAGCCGATTGAAGAATTGTCCCCGAGTACTCATCTGCGAATGCCTTTACGACGGCTGAGAAAGTAACTTGCAGCGTAAACATCTAGTTATTTATGTGAAGGCGGACGGGCCGGGTGGACGGGCGTCCGTGTGAGTGCGTGTTTTTTTGGTGAGCGTGTGACATGCGTGCATCTGGCTTGTTCCTGCTCGGCTAAGCATCCTGTACTTAGAGCTTATGGGAAACTGGGAGGCATCGGCGCAGCTCATCATCTATCAGGAGAGTAGACAGCAATGTTCTCACCGCTGTTCCTTTGAATCCATACTCTATGACCCAATAACATCAACCCTCTAGGGGGAGGGGGGAGAGTCCAGGCCTCGCTCCTTCTTCAATTGGCACGGATGCAAGAAGTGCTTCAAAAAAAAAAAAGAAGAAGAAAAAAAAACCCTCTTTGTTTGATTAAAACTATTTAAAGATTCATCTCTCTCCCACTCCTCTCTACTATTTATTTTTCTTCTCTAAGTTTCTCTGGCTGCGCCGGCGATTTTTGGAAAAATCTTGCAAAGAAGGAGAGAGGGTTGGCGCTTAAGTAAGCGACATGTTATATATCATGTCCTTTTTAAGCGTTGTTTACGTTCTCACATTCGCTAATCTCCAGGACGCAGATGATGAGTCCATGCATCCCCATGCGATCATGGTACACACAGGAACCCGGCGGCAGCGTGTGTGTGTGGGTGTGTGTGTGTATTCCTGAAGAAAAACACTGCAGATTTCAAATGGATATTAATTAATTCGCTTGACTGTCAGATTGGGAGTAGAATTGACTGGACCAAATCTGGCGAGAAATAATAATAAAGGATTCAATTAGTTCAATTTTATTTATTTATGTAGAGCCAATTCACAATAAAGATTGCTTTGAGGCACTTTATATATATAAAAAAGAATAATTTCAATTCCATCACACATGCATTCTAATTGATCCTAGTTATCAAACTGCATGCTCAATTTATTGTCCAATAAGATAAGTTTCTATCTAAAGGAGTCACTGACCTGCAGCGTTCACTCCTCCTGCAGGAGGAGACCATTTAAAGTGGTTTGTAATGTTTATTCTTTACTTGTGTAAAGTCCTGGAAGTTAATCAAACCCACCACCACCAGGTGTTTTCATTTCGTTAAGGCTCACTTTCACTCATTCAAACATCTCTTCGCCACGCCGTAACGGGTTTCTCTAGAAGGTGTTTTGTGTGTCCATGGCGACTGAAAAGCTTCATAATCTTCCAGTTCATGACAGCTCACGGGTTGTTCTGTAACATCCCAAACAATTCTCTCTCTACGAAGCAGGGCAAGTTTAGGTCAGAATTTCGGACCTGGTTGGATGTTATACTAAGACAAGTGATCCCAAACATGTTTCAGAGCTGGTTTCTAGAGTGATTAAAGCAGGGCAACATTTATTTTCTGCAGTGGCCTTGTTACTAACTCTGTTTAAAACGGATCAGAAGTGATTAAAACCGGGTTACATGCTACGAAACCGACCAGATTTAATGGAAGCTAATGTTCATCGATCGTCAGAATGACGTCGAAGCTTAATGATGGCTGCAAAAACGTGTATTTACTCTACAAATATCGGAGAAAATCAATAATAAATTCAAAAATGTGCATCCGAACCTTGTTGGGAGTATACCATGTGGCATATAAAAGTGTCCAGCAGCTTTTCAGTGCGTCTCTTATCCTACACACTTGAATTAAATGGTGACGCTGCCTCACTAGCATGCAGCTCCACGGCGCTCTGCTAACGAGCTAATATTAGAGGCAGGTGTGCGCCAAAGCAGAGAGACGTCCAACAGTTGCATTACGCACTTGAATTTCAGACCTCCGGTTTACGGGGAGAACTAATCATAATCCCATAATAACTAAGGCTCATGTTCACCAATATTTATAGGCAGTATTGGTTTTTTGCTTTTAGGACAAACCCTAAGAGTTTAATAATGTAGTTAGCGTGTAAGCCACCCGATATTTCACATGGAGTTAATATTTTATTTTAGAACATCTTTATTGTCTTTATTATTTTTTTTCTGTGCTGTTTGTTTTGTTCCCTCGTAATTCCCCCTCGCCCTCTTCCTCCCTCCATCGACGCTCAAATCGTTGCCACCTGTTCCTCTTTGGTTTCTGTGTGTAATTTGCTATTTCTGCTTCTTCCCTGGAAGCCATGTAGCTTTCTTGTTTTCCTGTTCGGATCACTGTGTTTGTCCTGGACATCTTCCTCCTGTGTTTGTGGGAAGGAACGTTTGAAATACTTCCAGCTTTACCCTTATGTGACGATTCTTTTTCCACATGAGTCGATTTTCTAATGTTTTTAGATTATTTTTGCTCTTCTGGTTGCAACACTGTAGCCTCGAAGCAGCCAGGCCTGTTTGCGTGGCGTTTGGTTCTCTTCTCTTGGGTGCTCCAAATTTATGCCGCAGTTCAAAAATATTCATGTTAGATTAATTGGCCACTCTAAATTTCGGGCATGGCTGTTTGTCCTGTGCCGTAAAAAGATGTAGATACGGAAAACCTCTTACTGTTACTCACATGCATGAAATGCTCTGAAATCACCTCACACACGGAGGCAGCAAAAAGCAATGGGAGCAATTATGTGGTTACATTTTACTTAAAATCAACAGAGAAAGAAAAGTTAGGACCGGATTAGTAAGCATCCAAGCCTTTTTGGTGTTTTTTTCTCTTTTTTTAAAATTAAGCGTGACCGGTCGTGGCGCAGACGGACTGCTCTAATGCACACCATTAATGGAGCTTTCAAAAAGCCACCGTCAGGCTGAGAAGTACCACTCCGCGTCAGTATTGAGGCGTCACCATTTTCTGAATCACTGATCCAAAATGATGTACGGGACAAAGTGTGCCACATAGTCATGATAGATTGCTACCAACTGAGGAAGTGGGGATGTGCTGGTTACACGATGTTATGGAAATTAGGGATTATGGTCCATTTATACGCACAGATGTGCATCTAGTGGGCGGCACTCGTTGCATATTACGTCAGTGTTGCTATTCGAAACGGGAAAGATTGCTCCAAGACAACTTAACTATGCGTTAAATCTGAACATTGTATGCTGTCCTGGGTGTGATGTTCTTTAGGGCCTCTTACCACTTTAAATCCAAAATAAGTTGCTGCTGGTCGCACTCGCGCGTGAAAACGGCTGTAAACAGAGGCGCAATTATTCAACCGTACATCTTTGAAAAGCAGAAGTGGAGCCTCCTGCACAGCCAACCAGAATACAGCAAGTGAGTTTCTGGATGGTAGGTCGACACCAAAAAACAATATCTTATTGCCAAAAATAAACTGGGTGTTTTTTTTGTTTGTTTGTTTTTTTAAGTGCTTGTACTGTTTTTAGAAGCAGTTAAGACTGAAATGGAAGTACTACAACATGCACAAATGTGAATTTTGCATAATACGTCTCCTCTAAAATCCTCCCATTTTTCCCTCCATGCATGTTCTTCTGTTCAGATAAATGACTAATTCTGTGGAGAACAATTTGCTGAATCAGAAAAATGATTAAAAGTACAAAATTGCTCCAGTAAAAGAGCGTAAACATGTATAGTGGTTAAAAAAAAAAAAGACGTTTTTGCTCGTTTGTCACATTACATGTTTCAGGTCATCAACCAGATGTTCATGTCAGACAAATAAAAAAAAGCTGTTTGGAAATGATTTAATTCATAAAAGGGAAAGTCTGTTAAAACTGAACCAAAAATTTGATAGCTGAAAAGAAACATGTCATCTGAGAAAAAAAAAACAACAAAAAAAACAAGTCATTGACATCTATCAGTTTGGCAACGGATCCGAAACCATTTCTAAGACTTTTGGACACCAGAAAACCATAAAACTTGAAGACCATAAAACCAGAAGGCCACAAAACAATGGAGAGTGACATTTAAGGCCCAGGCCTCATTTGCCTCAGTGTTCATGATTTGACAATAAAAATGACAGACCGGGCAAAAATAGCCTCCATGAGAGAGTTCCAAAGCCAAAACCACTGCTGACCAAAAAGAACACATCGCCTGTCTCAGATTTACCAAGAAACATCTTGATGACCCACAAGACGTTTGGGAAAATATTTTGTAGACTAACCGAACAAAATGTTTTGGAAAGAGTGTTTCAAATTCCGGACTTAAGTCATACTTGAGTATGACTTCAAACATACTGTTCATACTCGAAAGCCCCCCAAATGTGACTGAAATAAAACATTTCTTGGCCATTAGTAGACTGCTTTTTGTATTTACTCAAGTTACCTTCATCTAATTTGCTTGGAGATGTATAGTATTTGACCCTCCCGTAGTTTTAGCGTGGTGCTCAGGAGACGAGTGGCAGATGTCACGGTCAGACAGTAGGGTGTTGTCCCATCAGACCGTCAGTTCCCAAAACCACTCACACACAAAAAAAAACCTCGTAAAAGCACATGCAAGGTCAGTGCGACTCCACCGGACTGCACACAGAATAAAAAGCTCATCAGGTCCAAATGAAGCCTGGCTCTTAAGACAAAAGAAGAGTTAAGTACGACAAAAGAAAAACAGATGAAATCTGTCTAGAGGTCAAGCAGTTTTTTTTTTACAGCATTGAATAAAAGCACAGATGACTGAACGAATTTCTACTTTCTACGTGCCAGAACACACAAAAAAATACGTCTTCAACATCACATGTGTTCCTAAATCCCTTTCATTCTGTATGCATGTCTGCAACAGAATGACTGAGACTAAGGGCAAAATGTTATTTAAAGTTAATAAAAATGTAAACATTGCTCCGAGGCGTGTCGGGACTCGGGCCTCCTGCTGCGAAAGCATCAGGAGCTAAAGTCCCTCTGGCTAAATGGCCGGCGCACACAGACGGCACACTGGCGTCTGTGCCGTCCATTTTGTGTGCCGCCCGCACAAACATTTTGATGTAAAACCAGCTTCAAGGGCCTTCACTTATAAGGAAATCTTGGTAAAGGTAGTAGAGATGTGGTACATTTCACCATGATCCGTTTGAGTTTGTGTTTTTGATTTTGCACTTTCATTATTATTCTACGGTTGTCACCGATGTTTTTCCACATTAGTATGTTCCTTTGTACTGATTTTCTAAGAACTTTCTTTTGTTTTTCTTCCCTGTGCATTTTTTGTCTGTTGCAGTGAGAACATTTTGCGTTCAGTTTAGTCCATTTTTTTTTCATCCACTTCACAATCATGTGCAACTTTGTGTTGATCTATCTCATAAGCTTCCCATAAAATACATTGAAGACTGAGGCTGTAACTTTACATACTGTATAAAAAGAAGAAGGAGTACAAACACGTTTGCAGCGCACTTTATTATGCGTCTGTGTTGTTTCCTGTTGGTTTGTGCACTTGTCCTTTTGGCTGTGATTTTTACTGCTGAGAGGCCAGCCTGCCTTCATGACAGAATTTGGATTTTCCAGATCAAAAATGTTGCGTCTTACTTTTTATTTCATTCAAGGAGGAAAAGGAAAGGAAATCTAACGAGTAACATTGGTCTGCTCTGTTGGCGATGCTCTGACTGCTACACATCTGCTGAGCACATGAAGTGTAAGAGGGAGGTACATCCAGTAACGTCCACTGACTTTCTTTATTTATACATATCATTGAGATCCACTTTTACAGCAATTTACATTTAAGGGTTTTTAAGGATCCCTCCACTTGCTTTTTTATTATTATTATTATTATTATTATTTTTCCTATAATCTGTACACTTTCCGGCGAAATGGGTTTGGATCTGTGGGAAAATATGTTCACAGCAAAGTATCTGGTTGATCAAAGTTAACGTGCCCTGGTGATCTGCCTTCCATCAACGACGGGCACACGGTCCAGCTCACACAGGACGCCGCTTTACAACACACACACACACACACACACACACACAAAGGGCGGTGAAGGAGTTTCATCTATTCCTTTAGAAGAACTGCCAGACAAACGGAGCTCGCTCATTCAAAGTTTGTAAACTAAGCAGTCAACAATTTGCTCAAGTTAGTTTTGATTAATTCATGGGTTCATGGGTTGGGAGCTTTTGAAAACACAACCTGACTATGTAAAAAAAAGTAAAGACGAGGAGGGATGAAAAGGAACATTTCAAATACATTTATATGATTTTTACATGATTTCTCCGACTTAAAACACTTGATGTCTTTAGTTCCTAGTAGACATTTAATTCAGGAACATTTTTGGTTGTGCACTGCCTCCAACCTCTACTTCCTCTTCAAATATTCATCAGACAACCAACAAACATGATGACAGTTTAAAGTTTCATAAAATAGTGTTTTCATGATGTTTAAGACATCAGAGCTCAAACAATGGAAATCTACTTTGGTGTTAGCTCCTTTTGGATTAGCCACTGAGAGAGTTATCTACTATTACACAGATATTAACAGCTTATAATCTCTAAATAAAAATCACACTTCAGAATAAATAAACTTTTCTTATAAGGCATCAACAGCGATAAACCGTAAAGTGTTTCTATTGCCTCATGGTTGCCGAGGAAGTGTGAGTGACTTGATGCAAACAACAAGGCTTCCTTCAATAGCTTCTTACTATAAGCTGAATTTGACTGCATTGCACAATAAGTAAAGGTTTAATTTCATGCATGTCAATGCTAACTTATGTGTATGATTGGATTTATGGCTCTTTGTGTTTTGAAAATTGCCTCAAGATGTTGTCATGAATTGACACTATGAAAACAAACCGTATTGAACATCTCATCTCCCAGCAACACGGTTTGACCAATCCTAAAACCTGTCATGTTTTCTTTAAGTCTATGCAAATTCTAACTTTGGACTTTTTGACCCTTATTTATCTTTTCAGGTCCTACATATGGCTACCATACTCAACTTTCTTTTGAATTGGAGCAGATATCGGGCCAGCGTTCAAGTCAATTCTGTTTTTTACATGTAAACAAACAATAAGCTTCAAACATTCCTAACTCAAAGGATCTGCAGCTCAGCCAGGTCAGGTTACCTCTGTCTATGCTGGCTGGTTGTGTGCACTGAAAGAGGTTCAACTGGTTCAAAAACTGGGACTGAAAGTCTCTTGGCCATCAGGTAATTGTAAAAACCTGATTTATGTGTGTACGCTCCATTGTTTTTGCCTCTCTAAAATAAAAAAAAGCACTTTAATATTGGGCAACAGCCACATTGGAAGCTGACTTATTGACAAAGAGGAGTTGAATCCTCCCTTTGATCTTTTATTCTTTTGATTTATTATACATTTTCCATCCAAAGCTCTTTTTTTTAGATGTGTTATTCCAGGCAGTCATTCCAACTGAATCTGAGAGCATTTTTATCCTCTCAAGACAAATCCAGGAGGTGACAGTTGAACTTCACATCTCTGCCTGTTCGTCATTTCCCTTCTTTCAGCCCACACTGTGCATCCCTCCATGAGTTCAGCGCTGGCGGCCATGACGCCTGGTTCCTCGGCGTTTGTTTGTCTTCGTCAAATCAGCTCATTCATCTGTAGGTTCTGTTTTACCTATTGTCTAACTTTCACTGCAAAGACAATATATCGCCATCCATCCATCCATCGATCGCCCGGAGAGGACGCACACATGGGGAGAACATGTCAACTCCATGTAAAAAGATTAGATAGAAACAAAAAGAGAAAACGCTCCAGCTTTGTTTTTGAACTTTTTATTTTCAGTTATCAACAATAAAATTAAATTAAATTAAAACAGGTTTGCTCAAACAATTCTGTGACTTGAATGATCAGTATTAGGTTAGCTAATAAAAGAAATATAAAAATCAAAGAATTATTCAAAAACACGTACGGTGGTCGAGACGGCTTTCTATGGCGACCGAGTGGACGCGTAATGCGACATGCAGTACAGTCGCAAACAGGAGCGCCAAAGACGCACAACTTAATTTTTTTAATCGGTTTTGGAACAATTTGAATCGAATTCCCAGGACTTGGAATTGCGATTCTCTGTAGAGCCAATTTTTTTTTCCGTATGCACCTCTACTAACAAAACTCCCTGTTGGTCTGATCTGATGAAAGACCGACTGACTTTAATACTTTCCTCACTATGTCAGGATGTGAGGAGAAGAGGACGATGGGCCTGAAGAGAACCAAAGTGCATGAAATGTAGAATGCAGCTTGAGGTTTGGCAACCTAAACGCACCGTCTGAATTGTCAGGGCAAGCGTTGATTTATTCTGCAGAACGCGAGAAGAGAAAAGCTAATGTCAGTCAGACGAAACTGAATATGAATCACCAAATATTACTACATGAAAATGATCTAAATGTTTACATTTAAAGGAAGCCAGCTTATGGAAGAGGAGCGGTAACTATCAGTTTTGAGTTTTTAATTTCCTCTGGTGGAAAGCCAAGAGTCAGCGGAAAAGTAAGGCCCCGTATCACACGTACGATGACATAATTTGAGTTATTAACGGTGTCTGAGCAAACAGAGGAAAGACGTGGCGAAATACAAAACAGACTTCATCTCTCTGAGTCGAGGACAAAACCTGTTTCTATTCCCGTTAACCTCTGAAAGGTCTTGAGAGCTGTCAGTGGTCCTGTCAGTGTAATTCCTCCGGGCAGCTTCGCTGTTTCACGAGGAATTGCTGATTTTCTTCCTCTGTTGTAGCAGCCATGTCGATAGCTGCACCTCGTTTTGCACTGCTCGGTTTTTGTTTTTTTTCGCCGTGAGACTTTTCACTTTTGCTTAAAGTCAGACCCAAAGTGAAGTCTGCGAGCTCTCCTGGAGACCGGGTCTCCTAATGAAACTCGGGTAAAAAAATCTGTTTAGCGCGACCTTACACAGACATGTCGGAAGCGAGGGCAAAAAGATACGGGTGGGAAAACATTCTCTAATGAAATTTTGATTACTGTGTAAATATTTTCAAAATCATACGCAATTACCAGAGAGCCTTATCTCCCCATGCGGCTTTTCTTTCCGTTTGCCAGGAAAGTGCCACGTCTGCGAGTTAGCCTTTCTCAAATAGCACTTTAAACAGGCCCAAGAACCACCGAAAGAACGACTTTTACATGAAACCTGAGACGCTTCAGGACTTCCTTTGAGTTTTATTAGTAGGTGGAACATACCTGCAAAAAGATACGCAGTGCTTATTTCCCCCCTCTTTTAGGTTTTCATTGGGTGACGACATGAAATGAGGCAACATTGTATAATCGACATTAGGGGTCATATAAAGGTCTGCATGTGGTTGTTATGGATACATTTGTACTTTGGTTAATGTCATATCCTCCTGACTACCAGTAGTTCATTTTTGTCCTCAGTAGAGGACATTTCTAAACTTGAATATCTCCCACCCCCTGCATTCTACTGAATTAGTTCCTTTTGGTATCTATAGAGGACATTTAGGGCTTTTCAATGATACCACATGTGAAGGGGTGGGACTTTTGTACGTACCTTTTTCTAATTCATAAAAATGGCGTTCATCAGTAATAACACATTTTATGGGAAGAGACAAAGTAAGTGCATAAAACCTTTTATTACCTTACAAAGACTGTGGGATTTAAAAAAAATGGTGATTGGACAATATTTTTTTCCTAATAGTCAGGAGGATATCAGATGAAGATGATTCACTTTAATTTCACGGAGAAACATGTAATTATCAGGTCCTGTTAATTTTTTTTGTTTTGTCCTTTAAAAATGTTTTTTCCGACGATGGCCATTGTCCTTTTTTTTTGTGGCAACAACTGTGAAGTGAAAGAAAGCTGATCACTTTATGTGAATCATCAAGCCTGCACACGTACAGCACAGAGAAAACCAAACAAGAAGGCACTGCGCAACAAATCTCCACGCAGCCCTGTCGTCCTGCTCCGCTCCCATCAGTCACACATCCCAGATGATGCGCTCTTGACTCGCCCTGCGAGTACGATAAACGACAAGTTGGAACTGGAAGATGTTTATATTAAAAGCTAAAAATGGGACAAGTTACACCGCTTAATCAAAAGGTGGTCTAAAAACTAAAGCTGTAAAATCGTAATCAACATAATGTGTCAGTTTTACTTCAGGCCTTTGATAAAAGCTAATTGATCAGATTAAGGATTTTTCAGGCCCGATCTAAACTCTAGTATGTCAAATATTTGGTGCTGTGTTTTGGTTCTCACTTGATATTTTGGGTTATTATTACCATTAATGCCTTTCCATATCTGTTAATTCCGTTTGTTGAGGTTTTTAGTTTTTTCATGAGTTCTGTTCTCTGTATATTTCAGCTTAGTGTTGTTTTACTGTTCCTCTTTTTCCCCCTTGGTTCTTATTTCCCTCACTCAATGTTTATGAGTTACCTCTCCTCAGTTGCATGCTTTTATTGCCCCCAGCTTTTCTGCATCCGCATGTGAAGCCTCACCAGTTTCCTACATCACCTCCACAACGTTAATCTCCCTGGTTTCTGGACTACTTTCAAATAAAGGCCACTAGAGCCAAAATAAAAAAAAAATAAAAAAAATAAACTCCCTGGTTTCTGGATTACTCCATTACTATCACCCTGGTTCCATGTCCTGTTTCTCAGTCGAAGAATAAATGCTGTTTCTGTTTTTGGGTCCATTGTAACCTCAACACATTGTGGAATATGTCGCTGAACATTTTTCAGATCTAGAGACTAGAAAAATGTTCCCATCTGCTTTGAAAACTCTATTACATTCGATGAAAAGAATGTACGAACATCTACAATAAAGGCGTGTTAACTGGATTTAGGTTAGGATTTAACTGGGTCAGTCCATAAATACACTTTGATCTAAACCTTTTCGTCGTAACTCTCGTCACCACTGGAAAAAAAACAAAAGTCCATCCCAGTCTAAGGTACTTTTCAAGCTCTTTCATCTTAGGTTTCACTGCTTGTAGCTGAAATGTTCCCATAAACTGACCAGCTTCCCTGTTCTTGTTGGTCTAAATCTTCCCAGTAGGAAGACGCCACCATGTTTCACACAGAGCATTTTCAATGTAGGACTGAAACTTTGATTTTTGGTTCAATTAACCAGAGGAAATTCTTCCACCTGTTGGCTGTGACCTCTGTAACTCAGCCCACATTTATTCAGACCCCTTGGAGATTTAAATGTGGTTTTTATTCAACCAAGGAAATGAAATCTCTCATCAGAAAATGAGGTCAAATGAATATGAATTCTTAGGGGGGGAAAGCATTTCATTGAAAAATGGCAGGCTTCCCGACCCCTTTTTGGGGCATTACAACTTTTTAAAATAAAATGATTTTAGTTTCCTGAAGTCTTAAGTGATTTGGTCGTTTAGACCCGACAAGTTCTTTACTTGGTTACTCGATCCGGCGAAGTTGCACCGATCCCGTATTTTATGGGGTTTTGTTTGTTTGTTTTCTTGCATGGTTTTGGAAACTGACAGTCTGACGGAACAACAGCCACAACCGCTCCTCCTTCAACAAGAGCGTTAAAGTTGTTGTTGTTTTTTCAGCTCTAATGGCAAACACTCAATAGTACAAGGACAGGAAGTAGTGGGAAAGATGTGCAGCAAGTGGTCAAGGACAACCGCATTGAGGACTGGAGCCTTTGTACATGGTGGACCAACATTGCTTACCATATTTTTGCATGCTCCCACAGATATTATGAATATTTATTTAATAAATAAATATTCATATATTTATGAATATTTATATTCATAAATATATGAATATAAATATTCATATATTTATATTATGAATATAATAAGCTAAGACTAAGTCTTAGCTCAAAGACTTAGTCTTTAAGTCTTTGAGGAGAGAAAGTCTCCTTGTCTTCACCCTAATCTTTAGCTCTTTCCACGGATTCTCAATCAGTCTAAAATCAGGACACTGATCTCGACAACTTGTTGCCTAAACAAAACGTTTAATTTAAACCTACATCTGCCAGTTTTGTGCCCCACTTGTCTTTAAAGTAGTGCTGTTCATCCCACCGTTTTTGAAGACTTTCTACATTGCAGCATCGGGTGCGTGCTGAATGGCGTCTAATCTTTCGAAACGAAGCTAGAAAGCTCTGAGGAATTGTGAGCAGGACTGCAATGAGCCACCGTCGCCGGTGTGGTATACATTCATCAGAGCCCAGACCAGCTCTGTTGACCGAAGGGCCTGAAGTGGAATCTTGAACTGTTGTATATCACTTTCTCTTTTCAGCCTTAGTTTTTTTTTTTCTTTTTTTCCTGTCACAGCAGGTTCGCCTGCTGATAAGCTGCTTGTGCTTTAAAGCGGCTGCGTTTACCCAGGAAGCCAGTATGTGGTCAGACCTGTCCTGGATAAACCAAAGGGTTGACGTATGGTGATGTCTTTACCTCACGATGTTGACTCAAGTGCCTCACTGTGCGCAGTGTGTCACTTAAGAGTTATGTCATCCTGATAGGCATGGTAGGGATAAATTAAAGCAAAAGCCTAGACGCTGCGTGTACCCAGCTAATTTATTACCTACCGTAGCCTGTTTCTCATCAGCTTGGGGATACGGCTTTTAAGACAGAAAACAAAAAGGATTATAATAATTATAGTCGAGGGGTTCAGCATCAGCGTGCCAAACATCGTGTGATTTGAAAAAGATAAGTCCTGACGCTAATCTCCCTCTCTGGTCGCCTTGTCAACACCGTCAACTCAACACAACAATGTCAGATTGGAAAGGTTCCTATTTTTGTCGAAGCTCATGGCCCCTATTTCCTTAGGGGGGCTTTATTGTGTTTGTCCTGATACTCCAGCCTCAAACAATGTCAAAAGGGGAAGCAATGTGTGGGACTGTATCTGCATTTTTAAGTGTGCATGTCCTAAGGGAATTGTTTTTTTGTTTTTTTTTCCAGTTTTAATTCTTTAACTTTCGAGCCAAATTAGTCAAACCAAACATGAAGCTCCAAATAGTGACATAGTCATTTTAAATTCTAATTTACTTCCATCAGGAGGATCCTGGTGTGTCTCTACAGATTGTGTGTTGCCTCATAACCTCACACATAACATAGTTACTTTATCGTTTCTCCAGACTCCAGTGACCTGAGCGCTTCATCTTTAACCCGACAGAAACAACAAAGTCCCTCCGATCACTTTCGTTGTATTTTCACTTCCTTTACTTTCAGCCTCACAGTGTTTATGAAAGCTTTCGGTAAACCAGGCATGCTTCATATGTTTTCTGTTTCTGGTGTTGGACCACAATGCTCCGATCTGTCCTGGTCTTTGATCGTTTGACATAATACAAGAAGTTGTTTCTCCTCCTCCATTATTAGTCCTATAGGAAAATGCAATGTGTGCTCCTTCATGTAGCTTCATTTACGCCACTTGGCTGCAAGGCCTCGTTAGAGAGCAATGCAAATAAAGAGACAGGATGTGAAGCTGGAGGCTAATCAAGTAGGTCACCGCTCTCGGTCTGCAGGTTACAACCTCGTTTATGTTCAGAAATACTTCGGAACATAAACGAACATACTTCTGAACCATGGGGACCAAAATAACAGATTTATCTTGGGCCCCATGGCAATAATACACTGCAAGTTTTTGTCTATAGTTTGACTGGGTTTTACCAAATTATATATTTTCAGGGATATAATAGTTATCAAGTGACACGTTAACCGGAAGAATCAAAAATCATTTAAACAACCAAAAGGTCCCAACGCCCTGAAAACCTCATTTACTGCCCATTTACACCATTTACTGATGGCTTTATTTCACTAACGGACATAAAATTGTTCATGACTTATTTCACTTTTATTTTACTTTAAAGCAGGACAAAACATTTGTATTTAGAAGGAGTTAAATGGTAGTGAATGCAAAACAACCAGGTTTAGTTATGGATCCCTAAACAACATGGATAGTTTCTCTTCGGATACTTCGGCTTCCACCCACGGTCCAAAAAACATGACGGTTACCTCAATTGGTCAGGGTTAGGGTTAAAGAGCCTCTCTGGTCTCTTTAAACTGTCCTTCCTAGTTTTGAGACAGATAGTGAAATGTTTTTAGGTCTATTTGGACAGAAATTATTAAATAACCAGCCCCCTTAATGCAGAGAGGCAGACATTTAGCTTTTACTACCGCTGCTGATTTAAAGGTGAATCACACCCTGTTTAGTCCGCTCTAATCCAACTCCAGTCCATTTGCCTAGAAAGTCAGATTTGTTTGGGGAGGTGTGGATGTGTAATTGAACTCTGATGAGGATTTAAAAAAAGTGAATTCTGATTGGTTGACGTGAACTCTGATGCAGTTCCAATGCAATATGTGAACGCCAAGCGGACTGGAGACGCTCTCCAAAAGCAGGAAGCAGACTATGGCTCATGGCATTCTGGGTAAATACAGCCAAAACAAACGTGAGAATCTAATGCTAGCAAGCAAAATGAGAGAAACATCTTACAACCGCTAAAATCTGACACCACTCCATTTTGGTTTACACTCAGCGTCTTCTTTGGAGGTTTTTGTGTTGTTTCCTCCTGCGGTTCTTGGTGCAGCGCCCCCAAAGGAGAAGAGGAGAACAGGTTGCTGAAAGGGTTTGGATCATTTGACACGGAGCAGTGTGAAAGAGAACTGCATCAGCTGAAATTGTAACAAGTGCTGCTTTTTCGCTCCACAATCGAACCGAGTCTACCGGACAAACAGGTGTAAAAACATCCTAAAAACTGGCAGGGAAAACTTTGTGAAGTCCAAATACTGGTCATAGTTCCTCTAAAGCCCAGGATGGCTGAGGGTCCACAGCACAGGTTGTACATTGAGCCGAGTTAACAACCTGAGCTAATCCAAAAAGGGAAATGGTCTTGAGGTCTGACAAACTGCCCAAACAGTTTTCAGCATTTCAGCATTTCAGCCCTCTCTCTAAAAAACATGAAAAGGTCACGAGCTGCTCAAACTTTAACAGCACGAGGTGGATTAACTCTGAGAGTTTTGTTCCCGTAACAAATAAAAATTTCGAATTATGCTGATGACTTACGATGAGACTTGAGGAATAAGCTGCTCTTGCTGTGTACATTGGAAGTTGAAAAGAGGACAAAGTGTCTTTCCATGCCTGTGGAAATACTTC
Source organism: Poecilia formosa (assembly GCF_000485575.1). Classification (NCBI taxonomy): domain Eukaryota; kingdom Metazoa; phylum Chordata; class Actinopteri; order Cyprinodontiformes; family Poeciliidae; genus Poecilia; species Poecilia formosa. The sequence continues at coordinate 2,775,052 of NW_006799956.1, forward strand.
TAGTCAAGAACATTGCCAGAGGAGTTGGGATGTTCTACAATCTCTCCTCAGATTCATGAGTTCCTCATTTAGCAGGGACATAGGGTTCTTCTTTCGACTTTCCAGGTTCTTAATAGGAGCAGAGGAGTCCAGTAATTCATGAAGCACAAGATTAAAATTCAGAAAACGTCCATAAGAGTAAAGATGGACTACTCATGGATTAACTGTACACTCGGCTTCAGGGCTGATGTGACATGAATGTTTTTCCTTCAGGTCTGCTCAAACTGCATAACATTTAGTGAATCAGTGATGTTTAATATTTATCAGTGGTTTATGAATGTACAAGCCATTTACTGTTTGACTTATTCTAGTCTTCTCAATGTGAGTCAGGGGTTACACTCTGTCTCTGGAAGCTTCTTTAAAGACTGGAACTCCTAACCTATGATTGTATGATCAAAAATGAAGAAGAGATGAACCATCTGACAGAAACAAGTCCTCCTGCCTTCTGGTTGAGTACTTAGGATCATCATGAGATGGATAGGATCTGTCCAGGATGTGTCTCTTACCCCATCACCACTGAAGGCATGAGTACTCTATAAGGACAAGGGCAAAAAATCTAATCTCTAAACAAAGACAGATCATTTCATACATGGTCTGGAAACGATTGCTTGCTAGAGGCATGGACTCCAACTTTTAAATTTAAATCATTAACATTTGCCTGTGACGTGTGTAACGCGCAAGTACGACGCTATGAAGCTTACCGGAAACTGCCTGTGCTGTGAACAACCATCCTCCACTGGGAGGAGAGCCGAACAGTGCTGTTAATGTTAACTCAATATTTGGAAGCCTGGCCAACACAGACTTAACAACTTCGTTGACTTCCTTCATTGCTAAAACTGCAGGCAGACTACAAGTGTAAAACAGCACAGAAATCAACGTCATCGTTTGCAACTTCTACCGGAGGAAATCCAAGTTGACGAGAGAAAGCCCAGATGGAGAAGTGAAAGGAGATGAGAATCAAGCCGAATTGGGTTGGAAGGTAATGACCAGGCGACCTGTCTACCTAATTGATTGACTCATTTTCTTAGGCCAGAAGTTTTATCAACTTGTTCTGAACTTGTTTCTGAAACGCTAATGAACTGGTAGCCTGTATCTGCAGGTTGTTTCTGCTGGTAGAGGTCCCAGCCCCCCGGAGCGAGCTGGAAGGGGCCCAAGCGGGGACGGAAAATGGGCGAGTGAGGGAACAAAGGAGGCAACCGGGACCACGCTGAGCTCCAGCAGGAGTCGTGGCGTCTCTCTACAAAACAGGCTGAGATCGACTTCCACACCTACACAAGTGCAGTCGATGATTCCAGCCAGAACAGCAAACCCCCATCTGTCACATACTTAGCGCCGCTGCTCTGCCTCTGCTACGCCAGTGGGCAGACTGGGGGGAAGGCAGCTACACTAATCAAACGTGTTTCGGTTTTCGGTGCCAAAGAAAACTCCGAGCTCTGTCATATCACAAAACTATTTTCCCATTAGTGATTTATGGTAGCCTTTATAAAAACAGACCAAATTTATCAATCAAGACAGACTCTTGATTAAAGATCAGTGTGTTTAGCTGCTCGGCTTCTTTCATATCTCAAGCATTTTTTTTTTTTTTTTTTTTGTTCTCAGAAAAGCCATAAATTTTTTATGAGCTCTAATAAGAAATGGCCAATTTTCATTCCAGCACAAGATGGTTTCAAATATGAAATGTGTCGGCGGCTGTGTGGGTTGGACGAAATCCAAGTAAAACTCACGTTCCCTCGGAGTTCAGCGAACATGTCGTCCGACTGATAATTTCATGTTTTGATAAACATGATGAAGCCATTATCTGTCGCTCTGTTAACGTACGCCTTCACAGGTTTTTCAGTGCAGCTTTAGCTCAGAGTCACAGCGAATAGAGCCCCAATTTTTTCTTTTTTCTTTAAGGACTCATGAGGGAAAACAGACGAATTTTCAAAAAAACAGACACTTGTGTAAGATGGTGCTCCGTCCCCAGGCTTTTCTTTTTTCTTTTTCTTCCTGTATCAGTGCGTAACTGTGGCAACCGCGCTCCTATACAGCAGACCGGCGCAGGGCTGCAGGAAATGGATTTAAGAGCCTCCATGAAAGGGCGCACCGGTGACTCATCTGTGAAGTGGATCAATTGACTTCCAGCTGAGCGCGGCCCTCCTGTTCCCTGCAGAAGGCGGGAAGGTGGCAGTTCAGAGCAGCAAATTTCAAACCACAACGGGTGTAATTTGGTGGTTAAAAACAAATAAAAGCACAAAGCATAATTTGATGACATTTTACACAAAGGTCGGGAAGACGGGATACTTTTGTAGGAAAAACAGATTTTTTTGAGCTGACTTTTTCCAACTGTGTTTTTAACACTTGCCATGTAAATGAATGTGAGATGCAGCAGAGTTAACCAAACTAAATCTACAATCATCACAAATTATCAGAAAATATCTTTCCACATTACACTTCTTTTTTTTATTGCACCTGTTACATGTGTGCATAATCCATCCTTATTAAGGCCTGATGGCGCTGCTGCTGCTGTAAGAGCACATTTCCACTTCTCATCAGGGACAATCTCGGCGTCGCTCTGCTTGTTGGTCAGGGTTTGTCACAACAAAGCCTTCTCTGGGCAACAGTGTCACGTCTCCGTTTCATATCCTGAATCCCGTTACAGGAGTCCCATAAAGTACGGCAAATATTGATCGTCCCACGCGCCTCTTGGCGCCACCACCGGTTCATCTCTGCTCCTAACAAGGAATGAGAGCCTGTTGTTTTTCACCTCAGATGGTTGTAATCCCCAAACTGCACTAGTTAGAAACATTTCTTTACATCTATGAAAATGTCAACTTCATAATTACCCTGACAGATTGTTGCAGCGATTCTACAAACTCCCATGTTCAAAGCTCCAAATCTGATTTCTAGATAATCTCAAAGGTCTTCGACAATCTTTGGTGAGCAAATCCTTTTTATTGGGTTCGTTTACGAGCAGATTAAAGGAAAGTTTGATAATAATCCTGGAGAGTTACGTGTCAGGAGCCCTCCAACTTTAGAGTAGGTTTCATGCCTGAACGAATCAAGCACCTTTCTTTTACTGTTCACAATAAATAACATTTGGACAAACACTGAAATCTTTATTCTAACTCATAATACAAGGTAGAATAAAGAGCAATTTAGAGTGAAACATGGTTCTGACGGGTGTTAATACGCTCAACTTTGTTGTTTTCAGCAAATTCTCTGTTAAACACTTTTATCCCAGAAAGGCTCTGATCACTCAGCACATCTAGAAGTATTTATGTAACACAATATGTCAGCATTTGTTTATAACAAGGATTAAAAGAACACAATTTCTGAAGAATTAATACAATAAGATTCAGAATTTAACAATTACACATGATCTGCAGACGTTTTGTAAATTTACTCCCTCACCTATTATCATATTGCGGATTTTTGTTTTCACTTTTTTACATATTTATTTTTCTTCACTTCACTTTCTTCACTTCCACTACATTTTGTCCTCTCTGAGGTTCCGTATATTGCTCTGCACTGTGACTCAGATCTGACACAGCTTGAGAAAATAATATGGCGTTCTAAACATGCCTAAAACCCTCAGGCCTACCCCACTGCAAACAGTCTTGAGTAAACAAGCATCTCACTCTGTGAGGATCTTTGCACCGGTACTACTGTTAGCTAACTTCCTCTCTGTTGTGATTTAACTCGTTGATATTTCGGCTCATAAATTGCAGTAGGAGTGAAAAACATTCATTTCCATTTAGTTTTTTTGTGTAATTTTATTTATTATTACTTTTTTTATTCGTTTAAAGTACATATTACACTTATGTGCCGCATATATATTAAAAATATTTGAAAGCCACTATTTTAATCTTAACCCCGTTTTATTGAGTCTCACCAAATCCAAACCACAACACAGCTGCGTCTGGTTTATTTTATTTTTTCAACCCCAAGTGATCGAGCGAACAGCATCTGTCTGTAGAGTTTATGCCTCATAAACAAAGCCCAAGCTCTTTTCATCACGCACTAATATACGTCCGGACTCAAGGATCACGGAGAACTTTATTGCTCCCAATGGTCAAATTGCTGCACGGGCAGCAGCAGCAACCACATAGTCAGACAAACAATGAGCGCCACCAAATAAACATCAAGCCGAGTTACTGAAAAGTCCAATGGGATGACAGTCAGGATGTGTCCAGACAGATTAACAGATTTCTGTAAATAAATTCAAGACTGACGTCCCGCTTAAGTTCAGGCGAGGAAGAGTGACGATTCTGATTTGAGACGGAAATGAAACATTTGAAATGAGGATGGAGTCAAAAAAATAAACCGCTAATGATGCCTGTTACAGGTTGATTTTAATTTAAAAACTCTGTTCAACTTTCAACTCTTCCACATGTTTTTTCAAGCATTTAATTTGTATTTTGTCATTTTTTCCCCCCCCATCATTTTTCCATCTTTGCAATACGTCGCGCACCACAGAGCTTACATCCGCGCCCAGACCCTGCGCCGGTCGTTCAGTATTTATTCACATCGCATCGCGTTTATCACCCGATGCGAAACGGCCGACGCTGTCAGTTCAGCAAAGCAGAGTAAAAATCTGAGCAGAATGCAAATATCACGCATATTTCCGAAGCTACCAGCATTTCGTATGACATGAATCACTTTCACTGCTGCAAAAAGGAAAAAAAGAAAGAAAAAGTGTGTGCTCACGTTTTTGGGCGTTAATTACTCTTGTAACAATGCGCTCAGTTCCAGTATCTCATGGTAACAGCTAGCTACCTTTTTTTTAACCTGCTCAGACTAAACAATAATTGAACTTCTGTGTTTTCCTTTTTTTTTTTTTTTGTCTGCAGCAAAAGAATCCTTATATAGTCTGCAATGGGGTCGATTGTTTTCTGAAAGAAAAACCTTTTCTAACCTTTTATGGCAATATTATAGGCAGAAATTACAAGCAAGCAACATTATTTGACTATTGGTTGTATCTGGTGCTTTCTGATTCTTCTTCTCTGAACTTGTAAAGTGATGCTGCCAGAGACTCCCTGCTGTGCCCAGGTGTCCCTAATGGTCCCTGGGGGAGAGGAAAGTGTCTCTCTAGTGGCTGCATGTCTGGATGACTGTGAAATGCTCTTGGAACGATGCCCTCTGCAGTAACCCATCAAAGAAAAACAACAACAAAAAAAGACTCTACAAAGCAATTTAAGAAGCATGGGTTAGTACACTTTTTGTTCCCATGACACTTTCTACTCAGAGAACATTGTGTTTGTCTGACCTGCAGCTGCCTGCGGGGGTTTTAGAGAGCGACTCTCCTTACTTTTCTTCTAAAGATTTATCTGAAATATGATCCAAAAGGTCCATCATTTGACAAATATTATAAAACTAATAGAAAATATGAATATCATCCTTGTTTCTTGTTTCGTGCTGTAACAAAAAAGTCTCGTGTGCGTGTTGAGTAATGTGCCAACGGAGGAGAAACAGCTTACCGTGACAGGAAACTGTGGCCATGCTATCTAGCTTTAGCGTTCACGACAGGTTAGCTTTAGCTTAGCAGACAGCTAGGGGAAAGGTGTGAGCAGCACATAAACGAGGGTGATTGACAGCGCTTAGACATTCTCCATTTAGCTGCGATAACATACTTTTTGGTTCTTTTATTTTACTATCGGGAGAGTGACCAATTGGGATTCCCTGTTATCTAAAGAGTAACGTGGGGCTAAGACTAAGAGGGTCAGATGAAGTGGGATTTATCTCTAAATGATTCCATACTTTTGCCTGGTTTTCAGAGCGGCTCTGATTACTAGAAGTTGTGTTATCTAGTCTAAAGTGAACATTCAGTCATTCACAGCTGCCCTGGGGGCGTCTGACTGAAGCGACGCCATGCAGGTAGGACCCAGAACAGCTCTGCTTTGCACATTCGCTGTCAGAAGTGGGATTCGAGCCACGGCTGCGGGGGAGACTGCTGCGACCTGAATGCAGTCTCTCCTGAGGGTTAAAAGGAAAAAAAAAACAAAAAAGAAATTATAAGGTTTGGCCAAATGTCCAAAAGGGACTCAGAACTTGAGGTTTCAGCTTGTGGTGTGATTTTTATTTTATTTCTCTTCCCAGCGAGCAAAAGTACCCTGTGCAAAAGATTGTAGAAATAAAAAAATAAATAGTGAACTAAAAACAAGCTCCCAGTGGCTACAAAGCCATAAAACTAAACTTGTAACAAAACATAGAAACTGTTCCTGCCAACACACAAACTGTACGTTCCCAAATGGTTCAAATTATACATAATATTTACCAATACCCAAATATACACAATATTTCAAATATATTGAAAAAAAAACCCATGAGATAATTAAATTATCTGGTTGCAAACACCAACTTTTTTTTTTTACTTCTTAAAATTAATGCAACAAACACAAACAGTCCTCTGCCAGGCATTATGCGACATTTCTCAATCAACGTCTCCATAGAGCAGGCCTTCTGCTCTGGTTTGTCGTCATGGTTACCCCATGACAATCCCTTCCTGAAATATTCAGATCTTAGGTTTGTTGACATTTTTGGATTGACTAGAAAAAACCGCAGTAAAATTAATCAAATTTGCGCCCACCGTGCCTAGGTTATGTACGTTGGCATTTCTGTCGTAGGTGGTAATGAGAACATGAAGTCTGGGAAGAGAGACAGGAAACGTGTGCTGGTTGAGACCACGACAAACATCCCTCGCTCTGCCTTCATGCATTTCACACACATGAAGTTTACACCCTTCGTTTCACAAGGTACACGTGGCTGGAGCTCATCATGAGAAGAGCTCAGACTTCTCTTGATGTCTCACAAAAAGTGCTTCGCGTTCCCAGATAAAATGAGTTTTTTAGACACTCACCTATCAAGATATACAAAAGTAGCGTGACAGGAGCTCAGAGAGGAAACCACAGCGGGAACGAAGTGATACGTTTCATCAATTAACGCGTGTCAATTGCTTCTTGCGTCACTGAGAAATGCGTCGAGACGGGACAAGTTATTGGGCCCCAGCCTTGGATAGCTGTACTGGGTATGTCTTTTAATAAAGTGACCAAATAAATAGAGCAAAATAAAACAATGTAAAGAAAACACATTGACTTGGAGTATTGGGAGAGGATAAAATCGGAGGGATAATTAGTTGTTCCTCTGGCTTGTCGTTGCCTTTGTGCTCTGATGTCACGCTTGTAAACTGAGCTGAAAAATCTGTCGGAGGGTCTCTGGGGAAAAGTCCCGGGACTTCTCATATGAAGCAAAAATCAATGAATCTCCTGTCAAAATAGTGAATCAAAGGTCCTTCACGCTGAAGAAAAGTGACCCAATAACCATCAGTAAACAGCAGCTGTGTGTGTCAGTGACCCGAGGGCCATTTAATATCGGAGATATTAAAAAACCGAGGAGAATTTCATTCATCAAGAGCAACCCTCCAATCGGAGTTGACATCGAAAACAATTTTAGGAGTGGAAAAAAAAAGATCAGGCAATAGGCTTATTTCTATGAGTTTTCCCTCAAAAATTACATTTCTTACATCATGGAAGCAGCACCAAAACAGAGAATGTGAATCTTCTTGTCCTAAGGGACGGAAACCATATTTGTTTCCCCCCCCCACCGCCCTCCTCAATTGTCCAGCTAAAGTGATTTGATAGAAACATGGGGAGGACTTGTAATCTTTCGGTGATATAACTGAACCAGCGCCTCAGGTCGAGAGCTCTAACAATGTAACGAGGTCGCAATCTTGACCAACATCTAATGGTGTGTCTGTATTTGAACCCCGGATTGAAAGAGCAAAGAACGGACATGACCCTCGATGCTTTCACATCCTCCACTTAACCTGACAAGAATGTCAAACGTTACAAAACTCTCTGTGTGTATCAGAGGCAGAGAGAAAAAATTCATTCAGCACAGAGCAAATAAAGCCTTTCTCCGCTGTTCAAAGTCCCCACTGTTTAGTTCCTTTTTTCTTTTCTTTTTTTAACCCTGGTGCGTGCGAGGTCTGAGGCAAACGTGGAGGACTGTGGCAAATGATACAGGTTTTACCTGTGTTGAGTCAGTTGGACCCCATTTGTAAACACAAGGGTTAAATGATTTGAAACTGACCTCAATAAGGAGGAGGTCGTTCTGAGGTGACAGTTCACACAGCGTCACCAAGATTGAGATGAAAGCTCGGATCCACCCTGCCTGGTGGTGTGACGGTGTAGGGTAGTGGAGCCCAAAGTCGGTCCCTGAGGTCCAGCATCCTGCATGGTTTAGTTCTCTCCTTGGTGGAAGTAACAACCTTTCCAGCTTGTCAATGTTCTTCTTAGACTTTCTAATGGGCCATTATTTGATCCAGGTGCGTTAAACCAGGGAGAGAACTGAAACGTGCAGGATCCCGGTTCTCCAGGACCCACTTTGGACACGACTGGTGTAGAGGAACCTTATGTAGGCAGCACACTTCGAGTTCCTTACTACCACCTACTGATGGCACCATGTCTCAAAGCTCAATTGATCCACCGTGAACTCCACATGAAGCTGATCTCCATCCTGGTATTACGTTGAAATGATTTCACGGGCACCAGCTGGCATTCGTTGATTGGCCCATAGTTGGATGGGCGAAGACAGTACCTGCAAACTCCTTGAGCAACACCTCAGCCACCATTTTCAATCCACAAAGTAATTGGCGCGCTGCAAATCATTGACTCCACGGTCAGTCTTTTTATCAGATGTGGCAGAAGACCGCCTGCAATGTCAACTGGATGGGGGCAACCCGCCAAGAGCAACTGTGGCAAGAGGTTTCGGAACAACTGGGTACATGTGCATTATGACATTATCAGAGCGTCAATCATATTATAAAACACAAAAACAAAACTTTCCATCTCAAGGTGTCAAAAGCCAGAGAAAAGCGGAGAGTTTTATTAAGATTGCTGATCTGAAAACAAAGAGAGAAGAAGAAGTCTGTCTGATGTGCACTGGTACGTTTCCACATCTCCGGACCTGGAACCAAAATCTGTTTTCTATATTCATGGATTCTGGGCTCGTCAAAAATATCTCATACCTCTGGATCCGTCTGTGAAGTTTATTTGTTTTATGATCATTTTTGCTTCAAAGTAAAGTTCTATACTCATAACAACGAAGGCTTTTCTCCAACATCAACAGCCAAACAGCGTTCTCTCTTACAAATGGCAAGAGACATTTTAATCAAAAATGCCATCTTGAAACAACAAATTGAATTTGCTCTCCTCGTAAACGACACCGACACTGAAGCGAAGGCTCCCTGGCCGTCTCGCTGTCCTGTTTGTGCTAAAGGAAGTTACAACCCGCTGGTTTCCAACGCGTCACAGACAACACTTATAAAATACTTTCCAATTGCACGAGCATATAAAACTGAGATTGCACAGCAGAAGTCATTACTGGCTGCTAAAAAGATATTAAAACAATTTATTGGTCGTGGCAGTTTGAGGACAGCTGGACGGACTATAAGAGGATGGAAGAGGCAGTGGAACATTACGTATCCGTGCCTGACTTGTGTTTGTATCCGCATCTCCAAGTTCGTTTCAAAGATTACTTATTACAGTATCTGTGACGGCCGGGTGATGAATGCGGTTTGACTTTCCTCGTTTCATCACCACATCCACCTTCGGGTCATAAATTTGAAGCCTTGGCGGTTATAATCGTCTCCTTTCTCGTTTCTTTTTTTTTTTTTTTCCATTATAAAGCAACAAAGCTTCTGGAGCCTTTGCATTGCATAGTGGTGACCTGTTCTGCCAAAATGCATAAGTACTGAATGACAGGTGCTGTACTCGTAGTAAAAAATGAGAAAAATCCATAGTTTATGCTTATTTTTATTTGATTAGGGATTAGCATAGGTTACATTATGTATACATTTATTATTATTGACTGAATGACACTTCGTGACAAAAGTCGTAAACATTCATAAAGACTCCTTCGTGTTCATGCCTGTTGCTATGTCATGTTCATGACAGTGTCATGTCAGTCTTATGCACTCCCCTTCAATTAAAGTGTTACTGTGAGCTTTAAGTTGACCTTCCTCAATCCCATAAACCACCCATAAACCAAATCAGCATCGAGGTAAAAGCAAGTCTGAACTTTAA
>NW_006799956.1:2786490-2787839 GCF_000485575.1 Poecilia formosa
GGCATTTAAATGCCTTTCTATGATACCAACATGATTCTCTGGGGTAGAAGTGCTGCGTTTTTCAAGATCCCCTCTTGGGGGCGCCACTGCTCGGATCAGACACATGTAACTTTGGTGTGTTTTGTTAGGAATTTGTTTGAACAGACCAACACAAAGTCATTTATATCATACATGCTTCACTTCTGCAGTGAAGCTAGAGTACCCAGAGAGAGCTCATCTCACACAGAGACTACAGGCTGCGACTTTAAAAAGATACATTTTTCAAAAACGTCTAAAAATGTGGCCTCTTACATTTGTAATTGGCTCCCTTTTCCTCAGATGCCCTTAAATAAAATCCACTGTAACCAAATTCCTTCTGTCTAATAAACACATGTATGAGTCCAGTTGTTTTTTGTAAGGGCCTCAGAGTTTGTTAGAGAGCATTAGTCAATCAGCAGAGTCATGAAAACCAAGGAGCACAGCAGACAGGTCAGAGATAAAGCTGTAAAGCAGTTTAAAGCAGGCTTATGTTGTCTAAAACAAAAACCTTTTAACATCTTACAGAGCTTTGTGTGGTCCATTGAGAGAGTATTAAACAACTGCAAGACCTGGAAATTCACCTAAACAAGAGATTTTTCACTTTGATCCAGTAGTTTTGAATTTGTTTGGAGTTTCAAAAAATATTTAAATTTTTATAAATGGTTGTGGAAACGTCATGCTGTGTGGTATTTTACATTAGAAGGAAAGGGGGACTGCTGAAAATAATAGTGGGCACATGTATCTTCAAGTCACTACTGAAAACATGAACCGTGTTTCAGATAGTGGCACAAATTGGTATATATGAATGTAAACACCATAAATTAAGAAAACACGGGGTTCAAAATCCCACACATCTTGTTTAAACAAGAACCAAATGAATAATGTGACAATGTAATATTCTTAGCCATTTTGAAAGCCTGAATAAATCCGCTTAGTGTTTGTTCTCCCACTCCGCTCATTGACTTTTAATGTCCGCTCATACGTTTCGGTGATTAGAGCTGACAGGGTGAATCCGGGGAGAGAGGAGAGTGCTGTTTGGATAGATTTATACGACAGGTCAGATGAAGGTTTTACAAACACGTCCAACGGCGCACCGCCTCATAAAGGTCCTCCAAATGCAGTATCCGCTCACTGTAAAAGTAAAATGGTGAATTTTATGATATACAAAACATGACAGTTCAAAGAAGAGAACATCTCAGGTAAAAATAGCGCTGGCATGTGCTCTCATGTTCGCATATGGTCATTTAATATGGGGATTTTTTTTTTCTTCAGCACAGAAATGTTTTCCAGTTATTGATTCTGATAATGATGGACAAAATATATATATATTT
>NW_006799956.1:2787849-2788709 GCF_000485575.1 Poecilia formosa
AAACCAAATCAGCATCGAGGTAAAAGCAAGTCTGAACTTTAAAACAACAAAGTCAGCAGACGACTTGATAAATAATGAGAAGCTCAGCATGATAAAGAACCTATTTTTAATCATTTGAGTGGAAATAAACTTTGCCGCCAATATCGCAAAGGGAAGATAAAAAAAAAGATTTGGATCTCCTGAAAACACAATGACACGGCTTGGAAGAGGGAGGAAAGACTTTGACCAACCGGATATTTATATTCTCACTGCATGTCTGGGTCTCTGTGCAAAGCTGTGGCTGTTGCTCTACAAAGTCTTCATAATAAAGTGTGTCTCATCTGGAATAGCAGCTAGAGAGCGCCAAACTAAAGCGACGCCTCAAACTATTGTAATAAAACACTTGAAATTAGCATTTAGCATTTTTTTCCCCCCATATGGATAATCCGTTTTCCTATCGTACATTTTTTGTTTGGCAGCAAATTGACGGCATACATAGAAGGCTGCGTGTCTGGTAAAACAGTTAATGGTGACCATACAGTAAAGAAATACTATCATAGATTAAGCAGCACTAACCATAAAGTGCAATAGAGCCGCAGTAGCTCTTCACGTTCCGAGTCCAGTGGAGTCCGAGAGTCATTCATGGGTTGTGACTCATTACCCAGACGGCATAGCAGCGTAGCTAGCATACTTCTGTCTCCCAGCGCCTGAACTGGGTCATCCCAGCAAACAGCTGGCCTTCCTGATCGGTAAATCACGGCTCCTCCACTGAGGCTGTCACAGCTTTCTTGCTGGCTCATTGTATGACTCTGTGGTGCAGATCCTAAAGCCGATGGAAACGACATTTTAGCTGTAGATAAAAGTAGATATTTGGTTTTGTT
>NW_006799956.1:2790770-2804086 GCF_000485575.1 Poecilia formosa
AACGTTCAAAACCTCAACTGAGTGAGTGTGTGAAGGCAAGTGGAGACGACAAAGACCAACTGATTTTATTGGTTTTGTTGCAACGTTTGACGAAATATTTGCCAATCGTAAAGCAGCTCAGCACATAAACAGAGATCCAACACTCTGACATGTCAGAATATATTCAAAACATTTAATATCCAATGCCTCCACTTTTATTACACAGTTAAATTATATGCAGTTTTGCTAAGCATCACGCACATGCCTCTGAAAATAATCTGTGTTATAGCAACACAGTCATAGCACCGTGTGTGTGAAATAAAACTAGCTTCTGACTAAAAAAAAAAATCTCCAAATAAATTCCATTGCGTAGATTCATATTCAAACTGGGGCTTTGACTAAACAGAACATAAAAAAAATAAAAAATAAACACAGAAGCGCCAATTCAGCAGTACTTTCTATGCTAAAAAAAAAAAGTAAAACGTTAACGTCAGTAGCAACTTCTTTCATGGCTTCATCTAGGAGAGAAACGCAGCTAAACAGAAACATTATGAGACAGTTTTCAAGTCTACAGTCACAACATTTATTTGTAAGGCAGTACATGTCTACAGTTTGATGTTTATGAAGAAACCTAATTGGTTCAATGTAATGTCTGAAATAATAAAAGCAACTGCTAATAAAGATTATTTTGAAGGATGGGCTCTTAAAATAACTGGAAAAGTGATAATTAATCCATCAATAATGCAAAATGGGAGAGTAGTAGGAAAATGTAGCAGAGTGAGCAGAGTGAGAAAAAAGAAGTCAATATGTCCTCCAGCAGCCTAAACCTACAGGAAAACAACTATAGAGACAAGTCATTGAACCACCAACTAGCTGTTTTTCCATCCAATGGTCATGGGACTTTTGTGCAAACTTTTAAAATGTCGTAAAATAAGAAAATGCAAATTAGGTGGGGTTCCATCAGCTGGTTTTGAGCGAATCAACCAGGATACACAAAGTGTGATTTTGGCAGATAATGACATTCCACATGGCTGTAGCAAACTAGAGGTAGAGGCTGCAAACTAGCATTAACCACACATTTCAGAAAAATGGAGAGAGTCCATTTTTCTCTCTCAGCTGGACACTTAGACTTAATTTTTCAGAGTTTCATGCCTCTGGTAAGGCACAGACCCACTTTCTTAAACGCAAGCAAATGTGTCAGAAGTGGGAGTTGAACCCACGCCTCCAGGGGAGACTGCGGCCTAAACGCAGCGCCTTAGACCACTCGGCCATCCTGACTTCCTTCACCAGATGGTGAGATGCCTTTGTGTGCGGTATGCTTGAAGGGCAAAGAACACTCGACAATTCACTAAGGACTATGCCAAACGTTTGCTCATAGTGACGGGCAAAAGTTAACACATTTTCCGCAAAGCAAGTTGTGTTCGCTTTGCTCCCATGCCACCAGTGTAAGTAAATGTGTTGAGTTTTTGAGAACCACTGAACATCTCCCACAGTTGTTGGCAGACCCTGCATCAAGACACTGAGACTTGTTCATTCTTAAATTAAAGCAAGTATGTCAGAAGTGGGATTCGAACCCACGCCTCCAGGGGAGACTGCGGCCTAAACGCAGCGCCTTAGACCACTCGGCCATCCTGACATCTCACAGATGTGTTAAAGATCTCTTTGCTCCATGATGCACTTTCTCAGTCCACTTAAAGCAAACATGTCAGAAGTGGGATTTGAACCCACGCCTCCAACCACTGCTCCCATCCCAGCCTGGAGTGCCTCTCACCAGCCACACCTGGCAGACAGGCCTCTGCTCTGGACCAGAGGTTTGGACTTAGAAATTGAGAAAATTATTTTGAATTATGTCATTTCTATCAACCTCTTCTATGCGATACTTAATTAAAAAAAAAATGTTGGTGGGAACATGGCTACTGACGCAAGGCTTCTTTTTGACAGCGCAACATTAATCTGTGGGACTAATGTTGTCTTGGTGTGCTCCATCTTGTTGTAGCATGAAGAGAGGAAAGAAGTTACAGAAAGTTATAATACGTCTGGTTACTTTAAGTGTTGCCACCTGTGGGTGAGATCCGAAGCCAGGATGGCCACACCGGTAATCCCGACTTGTGTGTGTGGGTTATTCGTCATGGTTAAGCTTCTACTCTTCCTAAAGTTCTTTATAATTTCATTAAATTCATTTTTGAATTCGTATTTTGCATTGTTTTCTTTAAAGTGGAACTCGTTGTTGGGGTTCTCATGCTATTTAAAGCCTTTTGTATGTTTTTGTCTAAACGTGACATTGGTATTCAGGTGTTAGTCACTGAACTTGTGGCTACATTTAGCCTGTTACGTTATTAGATCCAACAGTCTCTAAAAGTTGTGTTATGTAAACTCATGAAAGGTAAACTTAATGTTGGAGCCTGTTGGTTGTTTCTGCTATGTTGTTGAGTGGAATGGTACTCTGGCAGGGGAATGTAAGCACAATAAATCCGGACACTAAGCAGATCACAACTATTAACAGGCAACAAGTGGATTTCAGGGATATCTGGGTGTTAATAAAAGAAATGCTTTTATTAATCACAAACAAGAAATTTATGGTAAGTCTCCATGGAAACGTCCTGAAAAGTGCTGCATATTGCAAAACTTAACGTCCAAACCTCATTCACATAAACACCTTGCACAATATTTTTGTGAACATTACGGTTTCTATAAAAGCCAAAGATATATTAGTGTGCAAGTTTTTTTTTTTTTTTTTTTCTATTTCAAGAGACTTCTTTTGAGTAATGCAAATATCATGATTTTATTGTTGCTGGTTGGCAACTATTTTGCATAAAGTTCAACTCTGTTCTCTCTCTGATCTTATGAAACAGATTACGAAGAGTATGGAAGACATACAACAGATAAGCAGCATCTATGTGGATATCTTTAGGTTCTGACCGCACCATTCCCTACATCGTCAATGAAGCCAGAGAATGATGAGGTCCGATAAAGACAGTAGCCCACAGAAGGCTGCTCCGCAGGTTATACGAACAGCCACCGTCTGCAGAAAGGTCATTCATCTCCAACAGAAATCATTGCTTATTTCTTTTGCATTGTAGCACATCGGCAGACAATAAGGTTATTATTAAACAACCATCTAACACAGGGATAACAAGAATCGTATTGCAATCGTTTGGATTTGTTCCAATAGTACGGGAGTATGCTACTGCCAAGACTAGGATTAAAATACAGGAGCAGCATCTAGATTTTTTTTTTTGCCAAAATATCTTTACAAAACTTTCTTAAAAGTTTAAACAAGCACAGCTCTTATACTTTGCGAGACGACGTAGCAACAGTGATAGTACTAATTTAACACTCTACTACTAAATGACAAACACAAGGAAAAACCAACAAAGTGCCGCTCACAGAATCCTGATCCTAACAACAGTGTACGTACCTTAAGAGAATAGTTTGTGAGGTGCAAATTGAAAGATTCCTGTGTTTATACATTATTAACTCTTATTAAAAATCCATCTATTAGCTGCTTCTTCGTGTTTGTGTGATGTCTTTCGGTGGAGATGAGACTGGCCTTTATTAACCACTCAGACAAACAAACACAACAAAACTGTCAGAAGGCCGATACTACCCTGTGAATATAACTCAAAAAAGTCAATAATTTGGATCTTTCTTCCTTTCTCGCAGGACAATTCTGCCATGTTTAGGTTTCAGAGTGTGGATGGGACATTTTGTATGTGAAAAAAAAACTTTCAAAAACATGGCATTGTAGCAGAAAGACTTTCAGTAATCAAGATGATGCATGACTGCTAAATACATTATTGCTAGGGAATGGAAAATGATTGCGTGGAAATGCAAAACAAAAAAAAAAAGAAAGAAAAAATCCCCCATGTCATCAAGGGGGCTCCGTACAGTTGAGTTTCTTAGACGGCTATTTCTAAATATACTGCAAATAAGATAAAAAATAATTAAATAATAAATAAATGCAACCTTTTCAGATTAATGTTTTTTGCTAAATAGCATTTTGCTCATGTCCAGGGGGAGGCAGCCATCGAAACAGAACAGCCCTGCTGAGATGAACTGAACCCTCACGAGGTTAGTCAACCTTTACTCAAAACCCAATACCTTTGTGTAGCATTTATCCATGAAGTCTTCTTCATTTTCATCTGTCTTTGTTTCCAGGCACATTTGTTCACTAATGACAGGGGTTACACAAGCAGTCAGGTCTTCGACAGGATCTCATTTGTCTTCATTAAAGCAGAGCATGCATTCATTCGTCCCCCCGGGTGCATTTCTGCGTATTATTAACAATGTCTCATCGTGATGAGAGCGCCGAACAACAACCAAGGAAGAAGCGATGAGACTTGACCGGCACTTTAGACTCAGTCAGCGCTGTAACTGATCCAATCCGGTTTTTATTACCATTTCCAACAACAACAAAAAAAAGCAACCATGAGGCGTTTCTTAGCTGCTGTTCACTGCTGAGCAGTTGTTTTTATTCATAAAGTCACAGTGGTCATATTTTAGGAATTTCAGACTCAACACAAACTGAAAATCACATCCCTAGGGGAAACTGTGGATCGGTGCAACGTTTCTGATGTCTTTTCTCTGTAGCTTGGAGCTCTTTTACGCTGGTTTGATAAGAATGTGGTGCAAAGTAATTGCACGGGTCTGCCAATAGATGGCACCACTATTTCCTTTGCTGCACCAATAGTAATTGCATTGTTTGATCTCAAACACAAAGAGTGAACCAGGTTAGTCACAATAAAATAAGGATATTGACCAAATAATATCGAAACTTTTTAGGGTGTGAGAAACCCGTTTTGGAAAGAAAAAAATGGCTGTGAATTTAGTTTACGTGTGTGAAGGCAAGTCACAAAATCACTTTGCGGAATACTCTTCAGCTCCCAATGTCCCCTTTGGATCGGCTCACTCTGATTGGAAGAAGAGTAGATTCGGTTCGTCCCCCTGGCTGTTTTTACAAACAAGATGCTTAACATCTGATAACCATTTTTTGAGTTTTTAGTTTGCTACTTTAACACGAAATGGCGAGTGAAGTCTGCTGATCTCCTCTAAGACAATGCTTTAGCTCTGTATGAACATCTCTCTGTTCAGGTGTTTAACATGTTTTTATTACTTTCATTTTTATTTTTTTCTANTTGGCAACCTAATAGGTTCCTGTGTTGTTACATTTTACATATATATGTCTTAGTGTAATAAAGCATCGCTCCTGCACTTTGAGCAGAGAGACAAGAGTCCTTTGTCTTTTTCCTAAATCCTACTTTTTGTACTGAATCTTTCAATTTGCTTTGCATATTTTTATTCTTGACATGTCGCTACAATGATTATTAAAACTCTGATGATTTGACTCTGGGCACTTGCTGCCCTACGTGTTGTGCGTGATGTTCGTGGGCGGAGTGCGGCCATGTTGGCTCCCCTCAGCGACTGTTTTAGCATGAACTGCAGCGAGGATCTTACATATGTGAGATGCCCATTTTACTTTTCCCACAAGCAGTTTGACCTCCTGCTATTTATAAGATGTGGCTTCATTAAAAAAAAAAAAAGTCAAAATGTGCAAGAGCTTTACTCCAAGGTATGAGGCATATTTAAGTTTTTAGCAAACACAAACTAGTTGGGAGAAGATTCTTTGTTGATTTCTCTATAATCCAACAACTGAAGGACATGGATATGTTAAATTTGTATGAATACTTTTAACCTGTCACTTTTATATCTGTAACTGACTGATTTAGATCTTCTTTTTTTATTTTTACCTTTTTTGTATGATCTTCCTGTTTGTGTATGAGCTCTGTGCATCCAGCTGTTTCCAGTGCACGCTCAGTATTCCTGGGGTTTTCATGGACGAGTCATCTCCGGGACAAATGGCAGGTTGCCCTGGACAACATGAAAGATCTACAGATTAATTCATTTGTGATTTTAGACAATAAAATAAACTTGAAGTTTCCAAGCTGCAAAACCCAATGTACACACAGCAATAAAGTTATGTTTTTATACACTACCTTTTTTGAGTTTCACACATGGGATTTCATCAATAAAATATAAATTCAGTTCACAGTACAATGAAAATCAAAAGGTCTTTGACCAAATCGGTTTCTATTTGAATAATGAAGTCTCGTTTTCTCTGCACCGCTGATGAATGAGCCTCAGAACAGACCTTGAATGCTCCTGATTCTATGATTTCCACCTTTTATCCCATATATATGTATGTATGCATATACCGTAGAGAGGTAGTTTTCCATGAATTAGAACAAACTTGGAATCCAGAGATTCTAGTTTATTCGTCACTCTTTAGCTCATATTTTAGAAACTGTACTCACTATTTAGATGCAGAGAGACTCCTATTATTGCAACCCAGAAAAGGAATTAGACCAGAGGATACTTACTTTAGCTTTTTCTTCTTTTGCTCTTTTCTTTGGTTTGTTATTTAGTTTGTATTTTCTTTTAATTCCTGCAAAGCACTTTGTATTGCCTTGTTGCTGAAAATGCACTATATAAATAAAATTACCTTTACCTTTTACGTTTTCCAATCGTTATATAACCGAACTGGAAATGACCCAGGCTGGATTTGCAGATCTCCGTAAACTATAATAGCTGAGGTCGTGTTTGACAGATTTATCATTCTTTCGTGGGAGCAGAAAAAGCTCCAGTGTGTCTGCTGCCTGACTGCCGACTGACAACAGGCTACATCAAAAACAGATTTTCTTACATGCACAAAATTTCAGGATTTT
Source organism: Poecilia formosa (assembly GCF_000485575.1). NCBI lineage: Eukaryota > Metazoa > Chordata > Actinopteri > Cyprinodontiformes > Poeciliidae > Poecilia > Poecilia formosa. The sequence continues at coordinate 2,797,472 of NW_006799956.1, forward strand.
CTGATCTTTGCCCCAGCTTTAGAAATTCTCAATAAAAGCACTGAAAGGCGGGCAAGCATGTGGATCGGGTTTTCTGTCTGGAAGGTTGTTGGCAAATGTTCCAGAATACATTAAAGGTAATTATTTACGACAAAGGAACAGTGCTTTATTTTCAGCTGGAGACTACAATGACATTGTTTCTTATGTCCTCCAGAATGAGACGGTTGTTTATTTCCAGTCTAAGTAAAGAAACTAAATATGACATGGTTAGAGGTTTTAGCAATGCTGTGAACTATTTACAATGTCTAAGTCGGCATACCTTCCAAGCGAGTTCACACTTCCTAAATGTTTTCATGTTTTGTCACATAAAAACTAATAACTTAATATTTGAACCATCTTTCACTTAATTTACAGAGACAAATGTTTATTGGTGGTATGTCTCTGCTAGCTTTGCACATCTTGACATAAAATGTCCGTCTTTTACAAGGGAGTATTAGCAACGGCATGTTTGTTGCACCGTAGATAAAAGAAATAATAATGTGGCTACATTTCAAAAACCTATTCAAGAAAAAAAATATGACTTTCTGCTATCAGAAAGTCATAAATTTGCAAGAAAAAATTATAATTGTCCATCAATAAACAAATAAATTAATTATATTAAAACTTGAATATTCTCTTACTGTAGATTATAAAGTCATTTTTGCAACAACAAAAAAATGCAAGAAGTTCTCTAAGGTTTGGTGGTAATTTCAGGAGATACATGTCTGAGACACCTACAGATGGCACTCTCAGGCTTCCATACATAACACTGTTTCCCTTCAAAACAAACGTCAGTTTGCGCCCGTAAAAGAAAGCGACGCGTTACCATAGAAACGACGAGAGTTTACTGTAGAAGCGAATTACATTCAGGAAAAAACAAAACAAAACAAAATAAAAAAACAAAACATCTGGAGGCCGACGGGAAACGGAGCAAAAATGTTTTCCAAGATGACCAGCGACCGGAAGGTTTGTCCGTAAGTTCTCCTCCCCGCCTCCCCCGAACCCCATGCGAAGTTCAGCCGAACCCGGTCCGATCCGGTCCGTCGTGGACAACACGTTTGTTCTATGTTTGTGTTTGCAGGAAGATTAAGCCGACTGTCAAAGTCGCGATGACAGGACGGGAATTTATAGCAGCGCAGATGGAGCTGAGGCAGATGGAAAGAGATCGGGAGCAGCTCAAGCAGAAGGCCCATGAGCGGAAACAGGTTTGGGACGGTCTGTTTTGTTTGTTCACTACATCAGACAGAATTGGTTATTCTACTTCACGTCACTTCAAATTTTCTAAAACACGGTTTGTGATTTTCATAATTTAGTTTGCGAAAACTCAAAACATTAGCATTTTTTTTTTTTACAGTTTTGTTGTCTTAAGGCGCTTTCGCACTGTACGGTACTGTACGGTACGGAACGGTACGGTACGGAACGGAACGGTTCCAGCCCTGTTATGTTCGCATTGCACTGAGGGCGCCATCGAAGCGGTGCAGGACGTCATTATTTTTAAAACTAAACAATGTGGTTTGAGTTGGTTGGTTGATAACTGCCAATTTAATAAAAAATATTACAAAGAGCACTCTTTACAAAATATAGTAGTGAGAGCCAGCTGTCAACGGAAAATCAACGTCTGACTCCATAACAACCAGCGGCCAATCAGCTGCTGGTTCTAAGCAGAACCGCTTGGCCGGTACGATTGGAACCACAGCTCTTGTGGTTCCATGGGGCCGGGTGGAACCGGTCGCAAGTTGTAACGCGAACACGCTCGGAACCGTTCCGTTCCGTACAGTGCGAAAGCGCCTTTAGTGTGGTTTCAGATTTGACGACTAAACCAGGGACCAAAACCCTTTACCATCCAAAAACCCGTTTCAGTGTCTTACCAAATGAAATTTGCTCACAGCCCTTTCTTGTATTACTTGAATCAATAAAAAGTTTTTTTCACTGCTGCTTTTAGATTTTAGAAGACAGAAAAATTAGATAAAAAATGTTTTATGTGATGCATTTCCCTTGAATCCTACATTTCTGAAATGTTGAAAGTCAGCTTGTGACCTAATAAAAAGTGAATGTGATGCAGAGGGTTTCCCAAAAAACACAGAGATAGTGTTTGTAATTATGTTTGAGTTATTACGACCCACAAGTGACTTTGGAGCTGCCGGTTGCAGACCGCTGACCTCGATCACGACCTTAACAAGACCATGAAGCAGGAGAGACAGATTTGACTAGATTTGTTCAAACCTTTGACCAGATGTTTAGAAATAAATAAAAGCAATTTCTCTCTCTCTCTCTCTCTCTCTCTCTCTCTTATACCGCCTTTCTTGTTGGTTCAGTTTAAAACACCTGCACAGCTCAATTGATTGCTGAAATAGATCACAAGGAGAGGTTTATGTTAAAAACACAACAGGAAGCTCAAATCTGGGCAGAATTATGCTGTAGCAGAGATTATGCAAAACACAGTTGGTGCTTTGTGAAACGTTCCAGTGGGATGGATTTTAATGCTGTCTCAGGCCAGACAAAACATTTGGTTTAAACTTAGCCTTAGGCTTAGATATCTTAGCCACCAAGGCATAAGTTAGAACTGTTTATTTTTTATGATGTAACATTTTCCATTTATGTAATCCTAATTTTTTAAACATCCAGCTCTGTTTGTTTACTTCTTTATATCTAGAATCATAATGTTTTCATTGTATGCCATGTCAAAACTCATATTGTATGACTCATATGACTATAACTGAATATCTGTTTTGTTAATGTTTGTTTGTTGTTTTTTTTGTTTGTTTGTTTTGTGGCAGTATTTGATTGATCTACATCGCCGTAATGAGGAGCTGAAGCAAATCGCAAAGGAAGCACGTGAGCAACGCTTCAAGCTGGAAATGTTTTTTCGGGTACTTCCAAAAATCACACACACACATACACACACACACACACACACACACAAACATGTTTATCAAGTTTTCAAGTTTGACATTCTGTAAGACATTATTGAACACTGCTAAATATTCATTTTTATATTAAAGTGTGCTCACATATAAATGTTTAATCCTGTTTTTTCTCTGAAAAGAAAGATCTCAACAAACATTTGTTTACCAGCTGGGGAATAAAGATAGGACATGCTCCTCCTTGACAAACTAGTCATTTTCCTTTTTAACTACAGTCATTTCTGTAAGATACTTCCTATTGCCATCCACCAGACATCTGTTTGAGGATAGTTAGTCCAGTCTTCACTTTCAACTATAGGATTTTTTTTACAGGCGTCTCCTGTTTGTACGGCTTGTTTCAATTCACCCAAAAGCACCTCTGTGAGATGAAGATTGGAGCTTCGACTCAATCTGTCAGACTTCAGTTTGGCCTTCAGGTTGGGCTCGGCGATACGGCGTAAATTCTATATTATGATATGTTGAGCAGTTCACCTCAAAAACAGTAAATGGGAGTATTGTTATATTCCACCTTTGACTGCGTTGGGTAGCGCCGTGAGACGAGCACTACGTAACGGCAGCGTTCTCCAAACTTCAGCCAGGCAGTCCTACAAAATGTTGCCAAACAACATTTGAAAATTCTTCCGTTTTCTCGACCATCTCTTTCACTTCTTGTGAAGTCTGGATGGGGTGAAGTCACGTGGCTACGGACTGTCTAAAAGAGACATGCGCATAGCCTAACTACACACAGCCAAAAAAGACAAAAATGACTTTTCTTTTCATTTTCCCAGGCTTCATTTCATTTTTTTCTTATGGTGTGTTCACACCAAACGCGTTACGCGCGTCAAAAACGCATCTGACGCTTCAAGTTCGACGCATGTGCCCTTTGAATGCAGATGCTTGACATTTTGCTGTACACCTAGCGTTTCGTGCATCGGGCGCATCTGGTTTACATTCAAAGTCTATGTGGAGGTGCGTCAGAAGCGTCAAAATCGCTCTCGCTCTTGTTTTCCATTGCTGGCCTATTTATCGAAGGTGTTGGATGTGCTTGCCTCGTCCAACGCTCCAAACGCTTCAGACTGCTCCATGCTAAACGCACGAAACATGCCACGACAAGCTCTTGACGCGCCTCCACGTAGACGATTGGCGTGAACACGCCATTAGGCTTTATTCCTTTCTTGCATCCTACTCTTTGATGAACCAGACCTTGACATGCTGGCGGTTGTATAGAATCTCCTCCACTTGTAGACTATGTTCTGTACAGTGGAGTGGCTTACCTGAAGTTCCTTGAGACTTCTTTAAACCCATTATAACGGCACTGACAGCTCTTTCCTTTGGTGCGCAACAGTCAGCACCACACCAAACTAAATGTCTGAATTTGAAACAAGCCTTCCTCAAATGATGAGTGGGAATAAATGTAGGGATGTCCTTAAATTTTTCTCACCAGAAATCACTTTTCAAACTACATCTTCAGCTTTAGGTTTTGGATTACACTACTTAAATTTCTGAGTATGTTTCATGCTGATCTTATGTCTCCATAAATGTCCAAAAACGCACAAATTGTTTACGCGATTGTCTATGGCACTGAGTAAATCCGTCATTCTGCTCCAGGACGAAGAAACGGAATCCGACAGGTTGATGGCTGAGAAGGAGATGAAGGAGGCGTTGGAGAAGGAGGCGGAAATACAGCGGCTGAAGGAGGAGTGTGAGGAGCTGAAGAAGAGGAAGCAGGAGATGCAGCTTCAGACCCTCAAATACATACCCTACAGGGAGTTCTTGGAGCGCGTGCTCAAACTAACAAAAGTACGGAAGTGACCCGACGTGTGGCGCAGTTTTCTTTTAATTCATTAGTAGAAATGACGAGAAAAAAAAGGACACAAGTTCAGTTGAAACAGTCCAAGTGAAGTTAAAAAGAAAAAAGACCTGACAAAGACATTACAGCATCCCGCAGGTTTTCACCAACATCTCCAAGATTGTCCCTTCATCTGGCAACTCTGTTGAATCCTCCACATATTCAGTACATCTTCCATATTTTCAAAATGTTAGCCCTAAAAGCTAGGACTGATCAGAAAAAGATAACAAACACATTTTAACCAAAAATGCAGAAGACAGAAACACACGCAAGCAATTTATGCTGAAGTCAGACATCGGGTTTTTGCGGTTTTGATGCTGTTTTCTGCATGTTAAACCTGCTGAGACATTTGAAGATCAAGTGACGGTTCAGTTAACACCACATGTCATCTCTACCATCCTCTAACAAGTATACTGTACGTTACGCAGTGTAAGGATTAGATTAATAAGCTCTAACTTAGAAAAACTAATAGTTGAAAAAGTATTTCCTTTGCCTGAATTTCTTATTTTTGATTAATGCATTGGGTGGAAACCATCCTGGCATCACTGCAGGAGCTCTTCGATATCCGGAGATACAGCCAATAGCATGTCAAGCAGCACTTTCACATTTTAAAGATGTACACAAAAATCTGTGAAAAAGTGGGTTTTTTACAAATAATTTAGAGTTACGTTCAACAGACAAATGTGTGAATAGGTGCATCTGTAGGTAACGAGTGTGGAGAGTCCACTGTAAGGATTTGCATCTTTTAATGTTAGTCTTTAAAATATCACAGTGTTTACATGAGTTTATGTTTGTCTGTCTTATCCCATCATTTTTTGTATTTGAGTAGCTTTGATTTCAAATAGCTTTTTACTTTTACTTGAGTAAAACCTTTGGGTTCTCTGCCCAACTCTGATTAAAACTTGAACTGTGGAAATTTCAAAAATCTAAAACCACGACTCGTTTTTTTACTTTATTTTTGTTTTAACTTTTCCATTTGGACATCTGAGAAAAAAAAACAACAACAACATGATAGTGGATCTATCCCATCTGTCCTTTTCCTACACACATAATGCCCTCCACTATAGTCCACTTCCTGCTTTAGGAGCGCTCTCCGGTCCGACATGCATTCAAACCGCGCCAGAGTTCACTTTAACCGAACTGAGACCAAGGCTTTCAGGCGGGCCGGAGTTTTGCTTTTTGGGTCGATTGCACACTCACACCTTCCGAAACAAACCGGACTTTCTGGGCAAACGAACTGGATTTCAATTAAAGTGGACTAAACAGGGCCGGTGCGAACACACCCTTAAATTTGTTTTGAACTTCGCATTTATTTTTGCTCCCGTTTGTCACCAGGTGACCCTAATTCTGTGTCTCGCAGTTTACCAACGTGGACGAACTCGCGGGTTACTTAGAGAACCTCCTCTACATCAGGGACCAGCTGTACCAGAGGGAGACTCAGGTGCAGGAGCACATGGAGCAGCAGAAGAAAGCCTGCCAGAGCCTGAAGGACAACCACAACCTGCTGTTGCTGCAAAAGAACAACCACCTGTCGCAGCTCCAGACCGAGCTGGAAAAGGCCCGCTCTGAAGCTCTGATATGGGTACGGGAACGCCTAATCACAGCCTCATCGTAGCCTGGAAGCTAAAGACGCTCCGAGAGAAGCTCAGGTGTCGCTTGTGTTTCTGCAGGAAAGGCAGTGGAACCAAATTCAGGAAACGGCTGCAAAGAAGACGCTGGAGCTGGGCCAGATTACGTACGCGACCCTTAACCTGTTCGAAATGGCCGGCGGGGTGACTGGAGTGGGCGGTTTGCACATCCACGACACGGAGAAACAACTGGAGGCGGTAAGTGACCTGAGGGAAG
>NW_006799956.1:2804404-2852633 GCF_000485575.1 Poecilia formosa
GTGTGTGTGTGTGTGTGTGTGTGTGTGTGTGTGTGCGTGTTTCCTTCTCAGATCAAGAACTTCATGATGGACCACACAGACATTGTGAAACATTATCAGACACACATGCATCGAGAAGCCAGAGGAAGCAAATCAGAAAACAAAGGAAATATTAAGTAGCAAATTGTTTAACCTTGTCCCAGTTTTGTGATGTTACAGTGACTATGTCAAACAAAATAAAAGCACAAGTTACTTTTCTTCTCTTTGTTTGTGTTGGGGTTTTTTTTTACCCAAACTTAGAGACTGAACCCTATTTTTCATTCTTTGAACACTATTGGGTAGAAAAGTTGGATGGAAGTTGATCGTTGCAGTTTGTAGGATGTGTGAGTCTGGTGCAACACTTGCGCAAGATGTTTTACATTATATTTAATATTCTAAAAAAAATTTTATAAAACCTCACGATATAAATTTTAAAAAAGTACTCCTGCAAAACAATTTGAAAAGTTGGATTTTCTGTGTCCGGCACTTACAGGGTTATGGTTGGTTTTGATTTCCCAACTTATCTTATCCTTGTTTTATCTGTTTCTGTTGCAAAAACACATAAATCCTGATATAATTCCCCCAGATTTTATGGTCAGCTCTCGGGATTAGGCTTTCACCCTCCCACCCCTGGACCCGCCTAAAACAGGTAAACGGAAAAACTAAGTACACCCCATGATCCAGCAGCTGGAATACTCACCTTGTGCAGCGTTTTTTTTTTTTTTCTTCTCTTGGATATTCTGTTGTCTCCCTACGATGAAGAACAATGGCCACGCTAAGACAAAAAAACAAAAACAAAAAATCAATAATATTACGACAAAGTCACAAAATAATTAAAATAAACTCTTAATATTACAAGAATACATTTGTGTGAGAATAAAGTCTGAATATTATAAATATAAAGTCAGTGTTACAACTTGTAATAATATGACTTGATTCTCATATTATTACGACTTTATTCTTGTACAACTTTTTTCTTGGATTATTATGATATTAATCTTGTGTTTTTATTGAATTTGTTTCTTAACCCTTTCCTGCATAGTGGTCACTACAGTGGACAGCTATCTAAAAGCCATTTTCTTGTGCTTCTTGTGGATTTTTATGTTATAAATACACACAGACCACTGAAGTGAACATTAATGCATCATAAAATACACTATCAACTACTGGTCATCGGCTGCAAATGCAAGAAATGATTTTTGTTAAATCCAATATGGCTGACAGACTAAAAAGCACGCTAGCCGACCCGGTCCCTCCTTCTACTGTAGAAAAAATATTGTGACATCAGAGATGACCCCTAAGGAACAATACTACTGATGTATTTTTCAAATAACTTTGTATTTGGAGAAAATTACAATTGATCACCTAAAAAACAAAAATTTATATTTTTTTTACAAATTTTTTTTCCTACCTTGTTTTTATGCCTTAAGAAAAAAAAAAGTGGAAAAAATCCTGACACAAAGGATCATAATTCATGCATGAAAGGGTTAACATGGCTCTAATACTCTGTCATAGTCTTTCACATTATTTATTTATCTTTTTTTATTGCTATTATTATTATTCTGCCCAAAAGTTTGCGTCTGATGCGAAAAGTGAAAGACAAAATGTGAAAACGCGGCGCTGACACCGAGCCCGACCACGACAACCAGACCCTGGGTCAGGCGACGCGTGGGCAGACGGGCGATCAGCCGCGCCCCTCCCTCTCCCTCCCTCCCTCTCTGTCTGATAGAAGAAGAGTTTAACTGGAAACATGCCTCAGACGATGAAGTGGATATCGGTCTGGCATGTCATCCTTTTCACCTATTATCCCTTCTAATCCCGGCCTCCTCGCGTCGAGCATCATTCCAGATGAGCTGTCTGAAAGAGTTGGCAGCTTATCTCCGGTGAGACAGGGCGCAGTTTAAGGGTCTTTCATGCCCTTGAATCCCCCCCCTCTCCCCACCCCACCTCCATTGCAGTGTCCACTTATCCTCGTTTGCGCCATAACTGAGCAATGATTATGCTAAACACACTCCCGAAAAGCAGGATAACTCAATGAGGTGAGAGTGGGACTTTTTAAGTCGACTTCGGAGGCTTTTTTTTTTTTTTTTCCCACCAGTGTTGAAAGCCTGAGCCCACAGATAAAGCTAATTTATGGCATTGTTAGCTTCGACGACAGACACCGGACTCATTTTAGATGTATAACACACGATAAGATGGAAAGGCAACAGAAAGGTCACAAGGGGGGGTATAGAGCCGACTGAAAAATGGTCCAGCAGGAGGCGACGACGTCGAGCGAATTACCTGACTTGCTTTCTGAAACGGTTTGCGAAGATCTGCCTTTGCTCAATCCGATAAGGGTCACGAGGAGGAAAGAATGCGCATCATGCCTACAACTGTCCAAATCATATTTCTTAACAGATGATCCCATTTCTTTCTTCTTTTTTTTCCCAAACTGGAAGAAAATTGATACCAGGAAAGGGGAGTCTTTCTCATTCATAGCGGCAATAAAAAACAATTACGTTGCCAAGTTTCTGGTATCATCCTCCAATCTACAGTATTAGGCAACGAATGACCATATATTATATTTGTCTACCCTACAGTGTTTAGCAAGGCGCGTGTTATTTTTGCCTGCTAGCCCAGTTTTAGTCTGTTTATCAAACTCGTCGTGATGTGGGAAGGTACTGGAGTCAGATCTGCTTTTTTTCTATTTTAGGCCTTCGTGAACAAAAGGCAATCCCAGTCTTCATTTTTTGAATGTATGTCGTTGAGAATGAAGTTAGCAAGACCTTTTTATGGATTTGAAAATATCTGTATTGTTTTAGAGGCTTTCGTTGTCTTACTTTCCCATCTGAAATTATTATTATTATACACAAGGATCAAAACTGTTAACTCAAATTAAAGAACTGACCTTTTGATTGATTTTCTTTAACTTTCTAATGCTCAAAGCTTGTGCAATCAAGTTAAAACTAAGGGGTTTTGAAGGGTTTGAGCTGTCACCCGAGAAAGCATCGTGCCAAAAACAACAGAGATCGGTTTGGACTGGCTGAAATAATTGATACTAATGAAAACAGGAGAAGGAGAAGGATAAACAAGGCTTGCCAAGTGTCAAGAACTGGCGCAAGAAGAAACATCAAGAAATTCAAAGTGGGCCACACACACACACACACACACACACACACACGTGAACAACCCTGGCAAAGATAGCGAGCAAAATACCACGGAACGAAAACTACCGAGGGACATCTCCACAGATCACTAGAGCTCTGCGCAGGGATGGATTGTAAGGTTACAGACAAAAAAAAAACAAAGCTTCAGCTTCTGTAGAAGAGACACCTTGAAGTCAGACTGAAGTGTGCTACCGACACGCTGGGAAATGATCACTCAAACCAGAACCATGTTGTTTAGTCAGACACCTGCTGAGACACTGCTTATGTTTGGAGAAGGAAATAAGCGACTTGCAACCCAAGAAGCACTGTCCTGGGGTTGAAACATGGCGGTGGCTTCGGCGAGTCTTGACATGGGACTCTTGCCTAGTAACGAAATATAAAGAAAGTTGTGGATTTTCCATCAATTCCTTCATTATCTAACTCGCTTACCTTTGAAAGGATGTGAGGGGTGCTGGTGCCCATCTCCATCAGTCATTGGGCGACAGGCGGGGTACACCCTGCACAGGTCGCCGGGCCGTCACAGAAGCTGTGGATATTTTCAAAGGAAATCATGGTTTTCTCCTCTCACATTGCAGTAATCCAAACAATAAGTTGTGCTGCTCTTAAAGAACTTTACTGACTGATATACAGAAAGCCCTGACTTGAACCCATCGTCACAGTGGTACATAGGGTTATATTACACAGTAGATGTAGGCATAACCCTGTTATGGGATTAGGTGTTTTCATTTTTTAAGTAAAAATGTTCCAATTTAGGTGAAAGTAATAAAAACAAATGCAAAACTGTCCTTCATTTGAGTCCTGACATAAAAATCCAAAGGGTATAGCAGTGATACTAAGGGCTAACAGTGAGCTTGTTGTGATATTTTCACAGTGTTTAACAATAATTTGCACCTTGTCTGTCACAGTGACCATTCATTTGCTGAATCCCAAAAATGTTCCCGGACGTATTAGAAAACTTGTAGCGTCTTTTAGCATGCTGGTGTTAAACGTTAGCTTGTCCGATGACTTAATAAGCTAACTCTGTCAACAAAAAAGTAGCAACCAGTGAAAACTACTTCCTTTGTCACTTCAAAATAAGAGTTTCTGATCTAGACTCAAGCTTAAAGCGTTCATCTTCATGTTGTGGCCAACAATAACAGCTCAGCTCAACAGACAAAGTAACCTGCTGACAGCAGTGGAATAACACTACGTGAGACTGATGTATAGGATAAGAAGTGTTGGGGCGTTAACATAACAACTGCAACGTTAACATTTAAAAGGCAATTTGTTTAAACTTAGAACCTTTTCAAAGTGAGAGCAGCAGTTCTTTTTTTAAGGGTCTCTGAAGCAGGGACAGTCCGTCTTTATGCATTCAGCAACTCATCCTGTCACTGCGCTCCCCTCATGAACTCAATACCTGATGTTTGACCTACACTGGTACTCTCACTTTCGTCTATGCTACAGTTTGTAATACCTGGTTATCTTTCTCACTGCCCGCTCTCCATGCTGCTCATCTCGGGAGCCTCCGGATTCTAGTTTGTTTTGGTTGTGTTTACCCAGAATGCCCTGCGCCAAAGTCCATTTACTGCTTCTGGAGAGGTTTCCGGTCCGCTTGGCGTTCACATACGCATTCAAACCGCACCAGAGTTCACTCCAACTGAACCGAGACCTAACTGAGACCTAGCTTTTTAGGTGGAACCAAAGTTCATTTTTTTGGTCCACATCAGAGTTTCAGGTTCATTCACACCAGCCCAAACCAACCAGACCATCCAGGCAAACAAATTAGAGTTTGATTGTAGAAGAAAGAGCAGGGATGGTGTGAATACAGCTTCAAATTTCACCACGTCCTGAATTCTCACCCTGCTTCAAAGCAACCATTTGTTAGACGACGCAAACTTCCTCCTTTTAGTGAGCCTCTAAATATTACCTTTCATCCAGTCACACATCATCTCCTCTTCCAGACCCTGATAAATCTCCACTTTGCACATTCCTTGTAAATGATTGCGGAAAAAAAATCCAGTGTTTTTTTTGTTTTTTGTTTTTTATGGGTTAAAATGATTCCTCAGAAAATGAGATGCTCTCTCCAAATGTCTTGTTTGGGGGGTTTTATTGTTTGTTTGTTTTTCCCAGTTCCTCCTTTAGATCGTGTTTGATTGTATTCGCCTATCTCCTGTCCTGTTAAAATATGCTGTCAAGAAAATCTAAAAATAGCCAACTTTCTGCTGTAAGGGATGTAAAATGTCTTACGGTTATCTACATGATGAGACCAAATTCCCCATTTATGCCCTAAAACCGTCTGAGAAGTCTAATTTATGATATCTCTGACGGCTCAGCATCTGCTGTTTCCCAGGCTTTGCACTTTCCCTGTTATTTGGACGTAATCCTTTTGTGAACTATTCCAACCTATATTGACTGTTTTGTTGAAAAGATGTAGCTTATGGCAATTACAAGTCAGAATAATGTTAATAAGTGTCTATGTTAACTAAATCCTAGAACAACAAAGATCCTTTCTCTTGTCAAAACTCCACGAATTTCCGGTTACAAAATTCAAGAACCCTAAACGTTCACACTAAGTAATCTGCACAAACAATCCAAAAATCCTGTAATTAATAATTAGGATTTCATCTTTAGACACACTTTTTGAAAAGTTAAGCTGCTAAGACACAAGCTGGTGACCAACTGGAGACATGCAAAACAAAACTGAAGGAAAATCTTTAATATTATGCATTCTGGTGGCTCATTAGAGTAAAAACACCTGAACTGTAGCGCTTTGAATGATTGAATTGAATGGTCTCAACACAGAAGGCTTTTAAACCCTTCGATGGAATGCCAGTTTGTTGAGTCTCCTAGGTACCACTCTGTTGACATCCTGGAAATGTGGTGATGTAAATCTTCACTTTATGAAGTTTAAACTGAAGACTTTGCTATCGGTGTGTTTGTGTGGGGTTTCAACTGTGTTTCGTGAGACTCAAACATTGTGGTTATTACTCTGCTGTGCAGTATTTATCAATTTCAGACGTGAAAATTGATAAACTGATGTCACTGGCATGAGCTACAAACCTCAACACTACTGAAAAAATACAATATGGACGATAGCAATAAAGGTGGTTCAGGTGTCCTATAAAATTCTTCATTTTTAACTGTCTCCAGTAGATTGTTCCACTACATCTGGTTTTCCTTTACCTGATCAAAAACTCCTGGCTCATTTATTTCTAATTGTGTTTTAATTGATATTTAAAGTATATTTATTGCAAATTTTCGAAGGGTTAGCATACCGATTCTTAACCTCATTCCCACCGCGTAACCTCCATCTTTTTCTGTAACTGGTAATTCTGTGAGTGGATTAAATCAATATGTGAGGCATTTACATTTCACAAGCTGTAGGAGCAGCTGATGGGGGCATGAGGCAGAAGAATGTGGAAGAAAAAAGTACCGCACTTAAATGCCTCTTGCGTTCTGAAACCCTCTCAGCCAATGGGATTTGCTGACATCCTGTGCCTTTTGGATTGCGGGGAGGAGAAGAGAAGTGTTGCGCAGTCACTAAAAATCTCACCTTCGCATCCAGCTGCCTCACTTCAGAAACGTATTCTGCTGTTGACCTTTCGTTCCGTTGCTCTTATAAATTCGTAATCACCACATGAAATTGCTCTAATAAACATTTCCTTTATAGGTAAGTAGTAATGACTCTCTGCCAAACTGATGATTACACGTTTTGTTCCAATAAAACGTTTATTGTACTCCTTCCAACTGAGCAAATGTGCCAACACTTTTTTTTTTTTCTTTACTTTTTCAAACAAAAACTGATGCAGGTTTTGGCCCGACTGCAGCACTTCTCTGCTGGGAACCTCAGATTCTTGCATTCCAGATGGATTTGCTTTTAGAAATTTCTTTCGTGCCAGTGTTGAGCCACCATATGCTACTCTGCATTTGGAGCAGCAAGTATGAATCCTTAAGCTGCCATAACTCAGCCACTTTCTACAGATTTTAATACTTCCACGTTGCAGTAATGGACCCTTTATTACAGAATCCCTATGATCTTGAACTATGCTGGAAATCAGCCGTTACTGTGAGGTCTCTTGACGTATAGTGCACAGGAAGAAAGCTTTCTTTTCAGTGATAAGTCATCATCGGCTCAAACGGAGACCACAAGTGTAGCGTTGTAGCATCCAAGCAGCAATCAGCGCAGGGAACACTTGATTATCTGACATGGGACATCTGTAGGTTGGAAATTTAACTTGTGGCTTAAACAAGAAAAACAATTATGTGGAAGGCAACATTTACAACTTCTAAAATGAAAAAGTTCAACAGTCTTAGCTTGATCCGAGAAGAAGCGATGAAAAACATGAGGGAAATTAAAAAGAGGTAATTGAAATAGCTTGCAATTTTCAGTATTTTGAATTTAATTTATTGTTGTTTGACACTGTACACATGTACAATGAGCTTAAGATTAGATCTCATTGCCCAGGTGATAAAGTTAATCAAATTTTGTCATGAGGGACAAAATTTCATTTTGTCCCTCATGACAAAATCATGAGGGACACACCTCTATCTCGTAGAGGTGTGTGATATTTAGTTTGGTATTGTTTCAATACCAAATGATATATCATCAAACTTCTGACCTGAGGGCATTTTTGTGATTTTTTTCCTTTGAATTATTTTGTTAAAATCTTGGACAGAATTATTTAGCTAAAGTTTATAGATGTCTGCAAAATACTTTAATAACATATTTATACGACATACAGAAACAATAGAAAAATCAAACACATTTGATTGTGTGCATTATTTTCTAAATAAAGTGCAAAATACTTATTATTTGCAAGCATATTAGTCGCAACAATCAATTAATCATCACATAAAATTCACTCCATCATTTCCAGCTGATTTTTTTTTTCTGAAAGATAATTTTCCATAAGGAGACTTTATAATCCATTTTATTTTGGGTTTTGGATATTTTTTATTTTGGATATTACTTATTTCAGTTCCAGTGTTAAATGTCCTTTACAAAATTAAAGTTTACTGGTCTTTCAGAGATATTCCTTAAAAATTGTCTCGCAAGGACAATATTATCATTTATTGTGATATTTACTGGGACAATTTATCGCCCAGTAATATTTATTACAGTGACAGGCCAAAGAGCAAAACAAAGCAACGTTTTATTTTTACAGTAGAATTGAGAAACTACGATACAATTTAAAGAGGGAATCTGAAACTAAAGTGTTCATCTGATACTGATAACGACTTGGGATCAATATTATCGATGGTTTAGATTGTCTACTATCTACTCTGAAAGTTTTCTCTGGAGTAATTATCCTGCTGCAGGATAATGTCTATATTACTTGGACTAAAGATGAGGGTTTGTGGTGAGCTATCGTTTGTGCTAAAAATCTCCTCAGCAATGAAGTAATGTTCTTTTTACTCTGCCCCTCTGTGATTTTGGTCTAATTTTTTACCGAGCTGCGATCATTATTAGTGGTAAAAGCGGCATTGGATAAACACTGAGTGTACCCCCTAACATTTTTTGGGGAACATTTTCCCAGAAACAAGCTTTTTTTCAGTCAAATCCAAGGAAGGTAGAAACAGCGGTGAAGGGAATGAGCTGAACTAAAGAAAAATCAGAGAAAGGCAGGGTGTCCGTCTTATTAATCCGCACTTATTTTTGAGTGAAATGAAAGAGTTATATAATTAAGCCAGAAACGGCCTCCAAGTCAAACACACTATTACCTCGGTGAGTCTGAGAAAGCTGTTCCAGGGCCGGCAGCCAAACTACCTATGCTGCTAAGGAGGAAAAAGCATGTGGTTTGGTAATTTGGTAAACTCATTAAAAGAAATTCTTAAGCCTCTCCTCCCCCCCACCCAAAAAAAAAAATACAACCTTAAACAACAGAGCAGATCTTATTTTTATCCCATTACAAAATTAACCTCATGACAGTCTAAAGGAGAAGTCAAATGGCTGAGATAAATTTCTTCTTCTGCCCTGCCACTTCGCATCTTCACCCTTCAGTGACATGAAACGCCACACTTTTTCCAGAACAGTGGCCTCATCTGTGAGGCATAATCCTGAGCTGTTTGCTTTTCTCCAGGCTTCGCAACTGAACCTCCTAGAGATTAGACCGCTGCTCTGAAAGATAATTACATTGAAGCCATCAAACATAATGCGCGGAGGGAGGGAAGGAGAAAAAAAATAAAAAGAGAGAAATCATACGTGCGAGGCCTTCGTGAAGACAGACCAGCAGTGAAACGCGTGAGAGGAAATACCTGATGGGAATGCAGCTTGTCATGAACTCTGGATGTTTTTCTCTTTTTTTTTCTTTTTATTATTATTATTATTTTTTTTTTTTACATTTTTTTATGAAATCAGACATTAATGCGCTTCATTAATGGCGGCCCATTGAGCGCATACTCTGTTGAATCGCGCGCTTCCATTAGCATCTTTTGCTTTCAGTGCGCTCGAGCTCTTTTTGTGCGGCTCGCGCTCTCTTCGACCACGCGGTGTAAAAGCCTTTAACAAGTTGACTCTCAGTCGTCTAACGATCCGTAGCGGCTTGTTTTTCAGGGGCGAGAAGGAGGAGCCACCTTCTGTGTGGCTTTCAGCTGAAGTAAAGGGGGGAACAGACACGGCTGAGCAAGTGGAGAAAGGTGCGGGTTCAACCAATTTTATGGTAATGTTGCACATGGCCACTTTTTCGGGGGGAAAGAAAAATCTTTAATTGGTTAAAAGTGAGGAAAGAAAGAAAGAAAGAAAGAAAGAAAGAAAGAAAGAAAGAAAGAAAGAAAGAAAAAAGAATATTATTTGGGGTTTTCTTTGCTTTGTGTTTTTGGTCAGGATTTGGTTTAAGCAACCCAGACTGCTAGGAAATGAAATCACAAATCCTTTCTGAAGATGTTTAATGACCCGGTAGCTCTTAAATTTCTCAACTTGCCAACAAAATGGCAGCGAAAGAGAATTGGGAGTGCAAGGTTATTTCTGGGCTCGCTGTATCTATTTGTTCCAGCTCAAGTTTTTAAAGCTACCTGAAAAAAAGTAAAAAAAAAAAAAAAAAGAACTCTTTTGGATCATTAGATTTTTACATTTAAATGACTAAACCATCTGCGACACGTATAAAAGCAATCCCGAAGACATCTGGATTGCTTCAGATCCAGATGTCCAGATCCAGATGTCTTGATAAACGCTTGACTTGATAAGCGTTTATCAAGTCAAAGCGTTTACTTTGACTTGATAAACGCTTACTAGTATATAGTAATGACAAAACCCATTTTATTTCATGACTCACACCGGCTCTCGGAGATTGTACCAGACTTGGAAACGCGAGCTGAACTTCTGGTTTTGCTTCTATGGACCACACAAGAACATCCCAGCTCAAAGCCTCCAGTGACGGCATCATTTGGAAATCAAGGTGTTTTTTGTCTCTGTGAATCACCAAGATACAAATACATCTCACATATCAATTTATCTTACCTGGAAATATTTTTGTTCCACTGAATAAAAGAAAAAAAAGTGGGAATAACACAGAGCAGGGCAAACTGTGATTGAGACAAACAGAACTCGTTTGCAGTCAGTTAATTAGCTGTGGACATTTTTAAGTGCTCAATGATTGATTCCCAGATTAAACTCTTGATCCTTGTTGCTGATTTATGTTTTTATTATTATTATTATTATTTTTTTACTTTTCCACCCGTAGTGTTAGATGAGTTGGGGGTGAGTGTTTTGCGCTGCCGTGAATATAGAGCGACAAAGAGACATATCAAGATGTCACAATGATGGCCAAAAACTGTGACTGCTGAAGTTTGTCCCTTCTAACACACAACGCTCACTCGGCGCTCACCTCGAGGGAAAATACTGCTAAAACCTCTTTTCCTTCTCTGAATACTTCAAATTTGCCCGTGGAAAGACACGGTGCGCTCGCTTCTAGTTCATCATGTGAAACACTGAATTGTTCTCTTCAAAATCCCTGAGTGGGCTCCAGATATGAATGTTTTTACCTAAATGTATTCATGCGCTCAAAATGAAATTACTGAATCATAAAACGTCACCTTAGACATACCCAGATTAGCAGCAAACTACTCAGCAAGAAAACGCTGTCAGCGGGGGGGCAGAACATGATGGTCCTGAAGAATCAAAGTGTTTGTGTCCAGTCAATCATACTTTTCAAGTTGTAACTTTAATTTAAAAATAATATATTTTTTGTTTTTTACATGTCTGTGAAAACTGTTGCCTTGTTGTGACTGTAACATGTGATTGATCATTTGAGTTCCTCTGCCTTAGTCCTCTGTTCCTGCTGGCAAAATACGTGACTCCATCAGAAACAACCAATCGGAGCCATGGGGAGGGTCTTAGTGCTCTCAAGCTCTCAATCACCCATGTGTTTCTCTCTGCTACATTCTGCTATGGTGGAGCCTGCCATGAATGCTAAGTGCTAGTTAGCATGGCCACTGATGATGGCGGATAAGCAGTTTTCCAAAAATTATCCGTTGTTTCTCCCCCATTACCACATTTAGCAGCGTGTTCACTGGCATGATTGACAGCTTTAAGGCCTTCCTTCTGGCTCTGATTGGTTGGTTTTTGGGGAGGAGGTGATATTTTCACAGATTATCTCATAACATACAAATGTTTAGAAATATATGTATTTTTTTCTTTTGTAAAAGCTACATACTGCGGCTTTAACTTGACAAAAAAATTATACAAATTTTCATATTTGAACAAAATGTCTTTCACTGCATAGGAACATAATGTTACACATTTGTTCACAACATCGGCAAGAGAGTAAAATAATTACTTATTGCTATAGTACTGTAAAACTACTGAGAGTTTCACCATGGCGCTCATTTAATTTAATGCAGAATTGGACTGGGACATAATGTACTTTAATAGTTTTTGGTGTAGGAAAATTCCCGACATCATTGATGTACATCTTCATTTATATTTTGAGAATATAAATTAGGACAGAAATGTAATCACACCAGACCATCAAAATCAATGAATTCGTAACGGTTTTATTTGATACCGACACGTTCTACTACAAAATAAAAAATAAAAAAAAAGCAGAAACCAAATGCATTTATCTGCTTCTCTACCAGGCAAGTTGTTTTAACTCGTGCCACCGGGTATCTTCATCCTAAAATCTCCATGAGATTTTATTAATTTCCCACGTGTTAATTTGTTATTAATTTGTTTTTCTCCTTTTCCCATAAGCCCTGAAGCCAGAAGACACGCAAGAGGTCCAAGTGGCCTCCAAAAAAAAAAAAAGGGGAAAAAAGTAACAGAGCACAGTCTTTGCTGAGATTCCTCCTGCAAACTGGTCCCTGAATGCCCCACGCAACAGGTGGAACCAGTTGGTCGTGGTCAAACGTCCGTATGCTATGAGGACATTAGATGTGTTCATGTTTGTTCCTTGAAATCTGTCAGCGAGTCACGCTAAAGTTGTGTTTTGAAAATGCACACTTTGGACACTCAAGTATGTGCTTTTCTCCATCTTTGTGCCAATTCTTCTGTTCCTCACTCTTGTTTATAATTTTAAAGATAACATGTAACTGAAGAACGTGACATATATTTTGCGTTCCTTTTTCTCTTTCACCACTTCATCATCACTAGCATATTTTGTGCCAAAAAATAAAAATAAAAATCCTGGAACTCTGTAGCTGCAGCAGCCAAACGTTGGAAGCTTCTGTCCTTCTGTCTTGTTAGTGCAACTCAAAAAAAATAATAAAAATAAATCCCCAATAACAAGTGGGAAACCTCTGTCCTGTTTGTCTGTAATTTGTTTTCTCATGTTGACTCATTGGGCATTAATGGTTCCGTTGAGTAATTGCGTGCCTTTCTGCTGCTCCCTCCCACCTCTTTGATTCTCCGCTAATGCGACTTGGGCCGTTTACTGCGCTTTCCTGACTGCAAGCCAAGCTTCCCAGCCGTGTAAATGATGAGAAACAGGCAAATCCTTTCCAGATGCCCCAGCCGATAGCCCCTCATTTATCGACTGAGGAGTCATAAAGCGAAAAAAGAAAAAAAAACTAAAAGAAAGAAAATGGTGATTTCCTCTGCGACTGTTCGCTGGTGTTCCCTGCTTACGGTGGAAACAGGCCATGCATGAGGCCTGGCCCCATGGCAGCCAGGTTGTCACGGTGTGTGAGGTTATTCACACGTTTAGCATTTTAGTATTTAGTATTTCAAAAACAGCAACAGGTTGTTCCGTTTCTAGGCTGTGTTGATTTGAAATCAGAACCTTAATCCCAAATGGTGTGATTCAAAATAAAACTGTAATTTTGTACACTGTTAAAAATTTTTTAAAAGTGAATAATTTATGGTAAAATACAAGACAATATGATGCAATGTTTTGGCAGCCGCCACTTAAACCCTTCAGAACTGGAAACTGTCTATGGAAAATTGCTAATTAGTGTAAATCAGTGGGGAAGAATATGGCAGAGCTGTTTGATACATTATGGCATTTCATTGTAAAATGACTGAGTTTAATGTAGTAAATACATCCTTAGTGTAAAAGACATTATGGTATAATATTTTGGCAAACCGTCATTTCAACAGTTCACAACTGTAAAAATTACTTGAAATTTATGTTTCTTGAATTATGGCGACTCTATGGTAATGTAATGTTAAGGATTTGATTGTCTGTAAAATCTTTTTCTTTTTCACTATAAATTTTATAGATTTTTTTTTTTCCATTTTTACTCCTTAAATAATGGAGAAAAAAAAACCTCTGTTTGTGTTCTGTGAAGTGAATGATTCCAGAATAAGTTAATGTCATTTACAATTCTGCAAACTCCACACATTTAGGAAAAAAACAAAACAACTGTCTAACTTTTCTTGAAACATTTCTTCTTGCCTCCCTGACACGCGTTGGTGCATGAAGACTTCTTCCCGCCACGAGCCACCGGTTCCCTCTCACGTCGGCGGCAGGCTCATGTGACACCACAGCCGTAAATTACAGAGAATTCGTCTGGTTATTCTGACTGTTTTGTTTCACATAATGCCACATGGAGGAACTGATGTGACTCCTACTTGTGCATTCATCTGCTCATATTTTATGACCTGTTGCGCATATAAATCATTTATAAGTACTGATGCGTACCAGATGTGTGCAGGCGACAAACAAAGAAAAGGAGCTGGTGCTCAATCGGGTTAGACAGAGGGCATCTGCAAACTTCCACTTCCAAGTTTTTGCTGCAGATAATCGATTTGGGCAAAAAGTATCAAAAAGTATCATTTTGGTCATTCTTCTTTGGTCAACCTTCTTCTTCCGTGTGTCTGACGTCTTTCCCTGCGGGCTCAACTTGAGTCGTTTGTCAACAGATCTTTCACACCTGAGCTGTGGATCTCGGCGGCCCCTCCAGAGTCGCCGTGTCCGTCTTGTCTGTTTCTGATGATTTCCCTCTCTCGCCTCCCACCGGACCGCCAGAGCAGCAGGTGCTGCTCTTCAGACGGGCTTAGCGGACTGGTTGTGAACTAGTTGGACCAGCCACAACAGCAGACGTTTGGCAGCTTAGCGGCGTCACGGTGCCAAGAACGATATGGATCCAAAATACTGTTTTAATCCATTCAGGACGGTTATAAGACCATCTCTGAACAACTTAGTATAAAGACGATTTGTTAGTGGGAGGAGTGGGGGGTGACAAGACAAGACTTTTTCTTTTTGCAACAGAAGTTGATATCCGAGTCAGTTCATTTTGTGCAGTATTAAAATGGCTACATCTCTACAAGGCTTAGATTTATGAGGCATTCAGGAAGATACTTAAAAGCAAAGCATATTCCACTAAAAAAAAAAAAAAAGAAGAAATTCTTCATTCTTTTGAAAACACATAAAGCATCACTGCTAATATCTCCACAAGACCAGAGTCCATTAGATACACTGGAGCAACACAAAGATATGGCGTAAGCAAATGAGACGGATTGAAGAGAAGGTTTTATTTATTCCGAAGCGTTCTGCATTTAAGAGTGAGGAAACTAAATCAGTTTATGTTACGAAAAACTCAAGTTAACATAAAAAGCTGAATCTATGATTTTAAAAAGGTTGGCAGACCAATTCGGTTCAGTCCAGCTTTATTTACACCCAAATTCTACCAACAAGAACCAAGGTCCTGTACAGAAAAATATGTCAATTATTAACAACAATATGCCAAAACATCGACACAGGGCACAGAGCACGAATATTAAAATCAGTTTTGGAAACTCACAACCCCTTGGGATTAAAAATCAGTTCTGTCCCATCTTATAACGCAAAGTGAACAGTTCCTCTAGCAACTTCCTCTCTGCACGCTCCAGCCATACACCGCCCCCTTAATAAAATCATAATTCATTCAGAGTTATCTAACGTGCAGCAAAAAGGTCATATTGCCATGCTAACTGTCGTCACTTATTTTGCACAAACAGACATATTTTCCACCACACCCCCACTAAAGTGCATCACAACAACTCCGCCGTATCACCTTCTCAAAACGCTTCTCTGCAAGAATTTTGCTCTTTTTTTTTCTGACAGACTGCCTCGGCTCTGATCTGACCGTCAAATTTAAGATCTGGTAGCTGCTGAAACGAATCTGAACGGGAGCCGAGGAGCGACGCATGTCTGCTGCTGTTGTTGCTGTGAGCGCTGTCTCTTTAAAAATGTCCCTCACAGCTCCCATAAATAAGCCGACAGCTGTGATTCAATTTGTATGCTAATGAGGGATGACTTGTGCAGAGCTGTGTAACTTAGGGGATAATTCAATTATGTGGCTGTTTGTTTGGAAAGAGAAACTTCAGATCAAGTCGTTTGGGGTAACTGTGGAAACAAATGACGCAGTGGGATTGAAATCTGAAAACAGCAGCCTGTGAGGTGAACTGAATTTAGTATGTTTATTCTTACGTGTTTAACTTAAGACTAAGCTGCAGTTTTATGGCAAATTGAAAAATAAACACAAATCCACCGGCACACAGAAGGTTTTCCGTGAGCTCTGCTCCACGCATGATTCACATTATTCAGGCAAACAATTGAAGGTGTCGGTCAGGGCCGTGCACAGATATTTTGATATTTTGAGGGGTGGGAGCTCAAGTGCCAAAAAAAAAAAAAAAAAAAAATCTTGAATGACACGTGGAGTTGCCAGTGGATTTTTAATTTCCACACACTCACAAGAAAATAAATACCCTTAAAGTATTTATAACTTTAAAAGTTATCCATTGTTAAAAGAAAAAAAACAGATGGTCCAAAGAAAACAGACGAAAACAATTTGATGAATTTGAAACAGAAAACCTATTCATGCCTGTATTTGTAAAGTATAGGTCTTGGCTTCAGCCTATTCCTTTTTTGATAAATGATTGTTGTAAAAAAATTTTTTTATTTTATCAATTATTATCTCAATATTATCATTATTTTTGTAATTTTGTAAATTTACCAAAATAAAGCTAATCTGAATCTACATGTATTAGTGAACACAACTACAAAAACCAATCCTGTAAGGCGCAATGACACGAGCACCTGGACACATTTTTATTTATTTATTTATTTTTTTACATAATTCTTAGACTTAATAAAATGACTAAATTGTTATGGATTGATGAAAAGGTAAAACTGTTACAAAAAGAACGTGGAGCACTGGTAATATAAACCCAGAAATGCTGCCACGGGCATCATGCAATACATTGTTAAAAAAAAAAATTCAAAAGGGCACTTTTTCTATTCTCCAGAGAAAAAAAGAGCAGGTGCTCCAGCACCACCTAGTGTCCGTAGTATCCGGTGCCTTATATTTGATCTTGATTGACAGAACTGCAGTATAACTTGGAAAAAAATGAGATGTTTTCTAACACAGAGCTCAGAAGGTACAAAAAGCAATTCAACACTGTGTGCGACAGAAATCCCAGTCCGAGCAGAAATCGGACTGGGATTTCTGCTCGGACTTAACATCTGCTCATGACGATCCAGAGCAGAGCTGCCTGGAAGAGGGTCAAGCTAGACGAACCAGTGACCTGGTTTCTTTCACGTAACGCTTCATACCGTGCGGCTGCTACTGGTTCCCATCATCTCTACAACGACCGTCTGAAGCTCATCGAGAGATATCTTAGCAACACGTCACGTAGACGTTGTCGTTCATCACCGCATGACAACAACTCAGCTCGGCACGTCCTTTATTTCAACCTCAGCCTTTCAGCACCGTCACTGCAGAATCTGCAGACTGAACTCTCTGACCCCGAGTGTCTCATGATTTCCAGTTTCACTGTCAAAAGTCTGGAGACATCTGTGAAGATAATTTTGTTGCGTTTAGTCGTGTCTCTTCGCCACACGGTTTCTCCTTCCCTGAAAACTGCGACGGCAGGTGATCAGGAAGACTAGTCAGCTTTTTGCAGATTGTTGGTGTTTTAAAAAAACAAAACAACGGTTGTCATTGATCTCATCAGTAAGGATGTCCAAAAATAACTGTGGAAAAAGCTGATTGGCAACTAAATGAAGAGTTTGATTCCTGTAATTTAAATAAATATATTCCTTAACATTTCTTTTGAAGGATTAAAGCCAGACTTCACTCTCGGAGGACGCCTCAGACCAACTAAAAAATGTTCTCTCTTTCTCACAAGAGATTTAATTCCTATTTGATTACCTTAACGTCTGTTTGACATTCTTAAAATGTAAAATGTATTATTATTATTATTATTAGCCTTTGTCATTTTGTCAAAAAATAAGTTTTCTGGTTTACATGAAATTAAGTTAAATTAAATTACATTGTCAAGTGGTATCATTAATTCTGAGCATAATGGAATATTTCACATGTTAACTCACATCTGCATCTATAACTGGATGTCATAAATGTCAATCAGTTAAATTGGACATTAAATGACTTCATGATAATGAGGATGAGGATTCCCCCCCCCCCCCCCCAACTGTGTTTTAAGGAATATTATTAACAAAGAGAAGAAATCCTTAGACATTATGCATCCCTCAATTGGTGTGAAACAAACATTTTGTCACCAGATTTTCCTTTTCACATTTGCTTTGTTCATAATTAACGAAAATGAAAAGATAAGCAGCAGCAGCAGGTTTCAAATACTGCAGTGAGCTTTCAAAATGTGATAATCCAACTTCAAAGAAAGTTCAGATTTCAGGTCGCCACAGAAAATTATATTGTTATTAAAAAAAAAAAAAAAAAAAGCAACTTAAAATTTCATTCTCTTTTGGTTTCACCTCCCGGATGATGAAATCCAGTTGAGGTGTTTTGAACTATTTCACACTTGTTCCTTGCTGTAGTTGTAGTCGTTTCCCTTTCCTCAAACTCCATTCCCAATCTATCTTAAATAGTTTGTTTGATTAGGAAAAAATAAAAATAAAAAACTCAGTTTGTTTTGCGGTGATGAGTTTTCCAGGACTTAATAGGACTTATCACTGCAGCGCGGTATCGGTGTTATTTCCTGGGACACGTTTGAATTTGAAATGTGCAAATTAAAAATCCTCAACCCTGCACACCTTCACACCGATGTATCCTGAATATGTACCAGACTGGGGAAGCTTGAGTTCAACAGAGCACAGAAGAATCCCTTTTGTAAATTTCTTGTTTATTTGAAAGAAAATAAATTAAAATGCATCTCGTCATTTACAAAAGCTCCTCAATTAGAAACAAGGTCAACAGCAGGTACATGGATGTTTGACAGTCTGTGTCGTCTTTCAGTCTTTCCTTTGCAAAAAAAACAAAAAACGATTCCGTCGGGAAAAGTCAAACTTAAGCCTCACATAGGGACCAAAATGAAAAGGTCAACTGGTGACTAAAATATTTGCAGCAGCTGTCGTGTTTGCAACTATATTCCCCAGCAGGTCAGGCAGTGATAAAAGCTGAGGCGTGTGTTTCCAGAGCCAGCGTTCCTACTATTAAAAGAAGAGAGAAAGCCTGTTTTAGTGCTGCTGGTAATGTGTCAAAAAGATAAAATGACAAAAACTTGAACCTTCTTAGCTTTGATTTGAATAAGCCAATGTTTGCTTCTCAACTTATGAATGACCACAGATCTGGTTTTTAAGTTATTAGCCTTCTGTGTCTCACAGACACATCAGCCAAATTTTGTACTTACACCCCAAAGGAGTAGGTGGAAATGGTGTAAGTGGAGAACAAATATTTATACAATAAACCTGCATCAATATTGCATCTTTACCTTATATTGTAATGATATATGTAAATACTGCTCCTCTGTAGCTAAGCCAGGTAACCACAGCCTTTGATGTGAGTTCTAAAACTTAGAGATATTATGTATGCCCTACATACGGACCAATGATTACAAAAAAGTACAAATACAACAAAAATTGTTCACCAATTAGCCAGTATTTCTTATTTTCTCCTCAGGGTGCACTATGCAGATGCTCAGTCTGCGCTGACGAAGGTTCACTAACCTCGACATGCTGAAGGATTAATGTCGGAGAGTTAAACCTGTCTTGTACTTAGTTGGGTTGGTGACTATCTGACAGCTTGAGGTTACTCGCAGTCAAGCGATCGTAGGGAAAAAGTTCAAAACTGACACAAGAAATTAAGTTTCTTATTCTGTCCTTGTTGGTGGCCATTGAATGATGCTATTTTTGGCAGATGGGAAGTTTTTACCATTCAGTCTAACAATTTTCAATGGAGGTCCCTGGGGGGGATGCTTGAGACTGTGTAGGGATCAGAATATGGACCCCAACTGGGACCAAATGGGGCTTTGCTCTTGAACTACATTTGCAACTAAACCAGTTTCTCCTGACAAACATAGACTCGAGTTAAATGTATTTTTTACTTCTTTCTTTAAAATTATTTTTATATCCTCAGACAGTTTAACTCCTCTGTTTAGTCTACCATAAAAAATGAATGAATCTTTTATGTCACGTTCACACAAGCTGTCAAAGTTTGCACTGTCATGGTGTTCTTGTAACTACATAGACGTTCCCTTTTCACTCTCTCTTTGCTATTCTTTAATTATCATCGCTCCTTGTGTTATCATGCAGAGGGATAAATTCATCACACACCATTTAAAGTGACACGTATGCCTCGAAGACCATATCTGGAAGAGAGCGTTTCTGTATTTGTTTCCTCAAAAAATTAAGTCAACTAAACTTCACAGATTGTTTTTTTATTTTTTCCTAATTAACCTCCAGACATCCACCTATAAAATAGAGCTGAAGCATGTGTTTATGTGAATAAGTGTTTTTTTGGTTCACTAAGCTCCAGTAAGAGAATATCCATGCCAAATATTATTGTACATGTCCTAAATGCAGTGTTTTTAGTTTCCTACGCGTTTTCTGTGTTCCTACAGTCTCTCTGATGTTAGAGCTTCGATTTTACACCCTGAGCTCTTTCAGCCAGGAGGAACATTTCACAGCTGTTACATTTCAGAGCAACAGCATTAACATGCAAATGCAAAATATTCAATCAGCTGCAGAGTTCATTACCAAACTGACGACGAGGCTGTGAAGAATTATCCCTCATATGACCATTAAACAACTTTTAACTAATTACCATAAAGCTCCTGCGAAAGAAGGTTTGACGTACACAACATTATTAATCTGTGAAACATTCCCCTGGTTAGAATCTGAATACCATTAGATTGAAACTGCTCTCTGAGCATACAATAAAAAGAAAATATTGAACATATTTGCATAAACAGCTACACAAAATAAGCAATAAAAATTGTACTTTTTAATATGTTACAAAAAAAAATACAACAGAGAAACACCTGGAAGGTTTCACATTTATTGTGCCGCCTCGGAGTGCACAACAACCTCTCAGCAAATTACTGGAAAGGTTACTGTTTATGAAACCACGGCCATAACCCGTGCCCAGGCCCGGGACCTCAGCCTCATTACCACTATCACCTTTTGCAGCCGCTGCAGAGGAAGCATTTCCGAAATGTCAGCCGATTTGATGAGGTGTTTTACCGTGTTCTCGTGTGAAAAACAACAACAAAAAAACTGCCCTTCATGAACAATTTGTGAGTCTTGCACCCTCACAAATGTATCGGGGATGTATTAGTTTAGGAAGTTATTTGGTTGGAATTAAATATGTTGACAGTCTGGCGACTAGAGCACTGCAAGACTTACACTCAAAAGTGAACAGATAACCTATTCGCTGAGGTTGGAAAACCAATTTTTAGGCTTATTGCATGGCTAAATTTGGTCACCCTTCAATTCTAGTAAGTAAAGAAGATGTGTTAAACAAACAAAAACAAAAGATGTTAATAGGAAAGGATCACCTGATGGGGGCAGATTGATACCGCATATCACTACTTAGCTTTATAGCTTTCTACCATTCCAACGATGTGCTTTCCATCAGTCTCAAAGTTATGATTTCTTTCTACTGCAGTTTTAACTTGTCCTGTATTATTCTGTATTTATTAGTTATTACAGCCAGAAACTAGTAATCAGGCCTGAAATTTGGATGAAGCGATGGACTCAGATCTGAACCTTCAGAGACACATAAAGGTAATTACAAAGTCGGCCTTCCGTCGCCTGAAGAACATTTCCAGGATTAAAGGACTGACGTCCAGAACGCTGCTGCTGGCATTCTCACTAAAACCAGGGAGAGAGAGCACATCACCCCACTACTAAAGTCCCTACACTGACTCCTTGAAGCTCAGAGAATAGACTTTAAAATACGTCTGTTAGTTTATAAGTCACTGAATGACTCAGCAGCAAAATATGTAAAAACCTGTTGTTGTTGTTGTTGTTGTTGTTGTATCCTCAGAACCAGAACCAAACATTGGGAAGCAGCAATCAGTTTTTATGCAGCACAAATCTGGAACAAACTTCCAGGAAAATGCAAAACAGCTGAAACACTGAGTTCCTTTAAATCAGGGCAAAAAACAAACAAACAAAAAAAAACGCACCTGTTCAGAACCGACTTTCATTCAGAATACCTGGAATATCGATCAACATGTTGGGTGTGTATTTGCTCCATGTTTTTGACGATGGCATTTGATAAAATGTAAAGCTCCAGGACGTCACCTTCGGTGAATGAACAGTGAGATATTTTCCGCAAATTTATTTTGCGTTTCCAAACTGAGGAAAATTTCTGATTGACAAACTGTGTTTGAGTCTGAAGCCTGAAAGCTTGGATCTGGGAAAGTCTTGTCGGCATTTTGATCATTGAATCACTGTGACATACAGCAAGGATATTTTTGTAGAATTTACCAGTGGCACAGCTAAACCTACCAGAGGGGGAAAAAAATGATCTTTTTTTTTTTTTTCAATCTCATAATATTCATTAGACGTAGTTGAAAAGCTGATGAGAAACATATTTTCACTGGGCTGACTCTGTGAACCTGGTTGGTCACATACCGTACATGTCCTAGGTAAAACTCTCCAGTTTTATGGTTCAAACTAAAACCAAAACGACAGGTAATGTCTTTCACTCTTTATTTTATGAAAGCACAAACACATGGTTTCTGATTGTTGTTCATATTCCACTGATACCTGAACTTCTGAGGCTCCAGCAGAAACAGGAGCTCACCTCTGAGGTGATGCTTGATGACAAACTCACTTACTGAGACACGGAAAGACTCGTTAAACTTTAAAACCAATCGCAGCAAAGATAAACCTTATTTTACTCTCTGCCTGCCTGACCTGCTGTGGGAGTTTGACATGCAGGGCTCTGCTGATGCTGACACCAGACCTCTTCTCGAGGTTGCAACCTCATTTTGTAATAGTTATAGTACATCGGAGAGCACTTAATTATTTCCCCCCGCTCTAAACAGCGTGTGCTCACCCCATTTATCATGTCTCACTTCATGTTTCAGGTTTGGGAGGCAGCTACTACCAGAATGAGCGTTAGGGATGCTGAGCTGGAAGCCAAAACTCCTCCAAACTCTCCAAAGTCTAGTTCAGTCTGCGCTCAAATAAGTTTCGTTTACAGTGCCTTGGAAAAATTCTCAAACACGTTGAATTTTCTCGCAGTTTGAAGCTTTTGTTGGGATTTTTTGTGAGAGATAAATATAAAGTAAAGCATATTTGTGAAGTGCAAGGAAAATGTTTTTTATTTTTTAGATTTTTTTGTCCTTCATTTGCATTCGACCCTCTTTTCTTTGATACTGCAAAATAAGCTCAAGCACAACCAATTAGAAACTTTTTTAAAAAATCCATGTAGGTATTAGAAAAGGGTTGTTTTGTGTGAAATGTTAAATGTTATCAGGGAGCCAGACGCATATAAAATCCGTAGGTGTCTGCAAAAATACTTTAACAACATGTTTTTAAGATGAACTGAAACAATAGAACATTAAATCAAACTTATGTGCATTGTTTTCTAAGTAAGCATACTGCAATAGTAAAAAGATTTTTATGGTAGCGCTGAGAAACTACTACACAAACATAAAGCTACATTTCAAGAGGGAATCTGAAACTAAAGTATCGATCTTATCAAACTAGTTCAGATCTGATAATGATATCAACTTGGTATCGATAGTTTTGGATCGATACCGACGTAAAGATTTCTCCTGAATGGAGAAAGCAGTGACATTATGCATTCCAGTCCTCAGTTCTTTTAAAAATATTTTCAATAAGATATAATCACCTCTTAAGTCAAGGACACTGATACTTTATTGGGATTAAGCTAATTGGACGAGTGAAGAAAAAATCTCAGATGAACATGGATTACGACAGTAATGTGACCATATGACGTAGTATCATATTTCTCCTTTTTGACAGGGATTATTATGGATCTTTCTTTGTTAAATAGGAATGACTTTCAAATAAATTA
Organism: Poecilia formosa; assembly: GCF_000485575.1. Taxonomy (NCBI): domain Eukaryota; kingdom Metazoa; phylum Chordata; class Actinopteri; order Cyprinodontiformes; family Poeciliidae; genus Poecilia; species Poecilia formosa. The sequence continues at coordinate 2,828,221 of NW_006799956.1, forward strand.
ATTGAGCCAGAATTTCACTTAGATTTCATAACTCGTCTTTATAACGAATCAATTTCCCCACGTTTTTAAGAAAGTTCTGGAGGTTCTGACGCCTGCTAACACGAACAGATCGCTTTGTTTTGGTAGCTCAAAGTGTGTTCATTAACAAGGAACTACTTGACTTTGGTTTTCCAGCAAACAAAAACTGAAAGCATTGGCTGCACCAAATGATCAGAACAAAGATTGTTGGGCTCCTACAGTGTGGAAAGATTTGTAGTTGATGTGGATCAATGAACACCTCTGATGAGAAGTGATAGAAAAAGGGAATTGTAAGTAAGGCAGAGATATGTCAAGAGTAATAAAAACTTGTGCAAAAAGCAGCAGAAATCAGCAGTAAGACTTTCACGTCTCCTGGATTTCTTGTGCACCTGCAGAGCTGCAAGAAAGATAATTAGTTCCAGCAGACAAAGAGACGAGAGGAACCCGAGTGACTTGTTCGCACAATGACTTTTCTTCAGCTTCTTAATCTGTTTATCTCTTTTTCTTTTCACTTACCTTTCAAAAAGAATTTTCGGAGACAAAAAGAGATCAAACCGGGACAAAACTTCTCACCTCCAACGACCCAGATCAAGTTTTTGGATTAGCCAACATGTATCTTCAGCGTTGTTCATTTTATGAGAATCACATTTTTAGAGCGGGGTCTTTCATAGTTTTCTTTCAAGGTGAATAAATATTTAATGCTGACCTCAGAGCAATGCAACGTGATTTAAGGGTGGATTTCAGGGGAATTTACTGTTGCGTTCATCTTCTTCTCTGTGACATCAGACGCAGCTCGTTTTTGGCATGTGATCTGAATAGTATTACTGGAAAGAATCTCAAAAATTTCAGTGTTTCTTTGTGTGTTGCATAGTTTGGTTTAATGTACAGTGATAAAAGTCTGTAGCCTACTTCTTCAGAGCTTTAAGGCTGAGAATGGGTTTTTACCGCTTAGTCAAATGTCTAATGCCATGGCATCACATTGATGTAATCCATGCACTCTTGCACTATGTACGAAGGTCAGATTAATGTGACTCATTTTATTTTATTTATTTTTGTTTTTATAAAAATACAAGTTCTCTGATAGGGGAAGCCATTCTGTTGTTCTAAACAGAAAAACATGACAGGTCTGTTTAGACTTTAATAATGTTCTCAGATGGAATTCGATTAAATATTTTCTCACGCAAGAATAAAAGACATAATATTTATTTATTTCAGCTGTCAATACATTTACTGAACTTAACACCGTGATTTGTTGACATGCCAATAGTAGTCAATCTTTGAAAGAATGGCACCACCTTGTGGTAAACGTCTGTTATTACACAGCAAAGTCTTCAATGGGTTGTAAACCAACCTTTCTAAATTAAATTGAAGTCTCCTATTGGTTAATCGGAATAGTAACGCCCCTTACTTATCTCTGATTGGTTCCTTGAAACTACCAGTGGAAGCATGTTTATGTGAGCATACTTTCGTTAGCTCGATGATAGTAACTGAAATTCGACAATCAACAGGTTAGTAACTTTGGTCTAATGTTGTTATTACAATTAACACTTCGTAAACTATTGGAAATTTTTGCATTTAAGGCGTATAAAAGTATTAATATGTAATATTGTAAACGGTTTTAGTGACTTCTAGTTAGCATTTAGTTAGCAATGTTTCGGGTTTGGTACTTATATTCTCTTTAGAATACTTTTCTACCGAATGAGCAAAAAGATGCCGTTCCCTAGTGCTGCAGTTCCCCAGTCGTCGTCAAATCTCTTCTGTTCTGCGCCTCACCGCAAACTCGTTTTAAATGTGGCGGTTTGCATCATTAGTGAAGTGACGACGTGGGAGGCGCAACATTAATCCTCAATATGATGTTAAGCAGGACTCCATAAACAACAATGGTGAATAATGTTTATTTTTAAGCTGACTTTAGATGAGAATTCGAATATTTCTTGTACTCTAGCTAGTTCGCTATGAGCGCCTCATACCAATATTTTTATACAGTATGTTGCCATGGTAACAACCACGAAGCCATAACGATAACTGCGGTCAGCGCTGACATTAGCTAACGTGATAACCGGCTGTTTTCATTTTAAACGCTTCGGAATACAAACACTAACGGAATATTAACGTTTTAATTTTTTTAATTAAACTCATTTGTTGTCGTTACGGACTGTTAGAAGACACCGTGTCGGGAGATGAACTGCAGTTAGCACCTCTGAAACCTGTCGTTAGTATTGCTGGTATGTTTTTTTTTTTTTCTGTCACCCAACACCGTCTTCCAGTAATGAGACACTACACCTAACGGGCATCGTGGCCTCTTTACATGGGAGTCGATTACCAGGCTGTAAAGGCACAGAAGCTACTTCGCCTTAAATTCGCGCGTGGGGACCAGCATTAGCTTTATCATCAAGGAAAAAAAAAAAAAAAAAAAAAAAAAAAAAAAAAAACGGCTCGCGGCACTTCTAATCGGCTTTTCTGCGTCTTATTTTTAGGGATGGGAAAGACGCCTGTGGTGACCCCTCAGCAGCTAACGAGAGGAAGGTAGTGACGGTTAAGGAGCGAGGTTGAACTGCCGTATGCAATGAAGAAGTTATTGAGCTTTACTAAGAAAAAGAAGAACTGTGGCACCTCAGACAATGTCAGTGCACTTTCTGATGGCTACGACCTGAAAGACAAGGATCTGGGGAAGATTCACAAGGCTGTCTCCCAGGGTGATTTGACCAAGCTGAAGCCGCTGGCTAAGAAGAACGATATCAATCAACTTGACAAGGAGAACAGGTAATCCTCACAAGTATCCTGTAAAGTATAACCCTGCTTGAGCTGTCTGGTAGATTAAAGTAAAGCTAAATTCGTTGTACCTTTTGCCAGTCTGTACTGTCCTTATCCAACCTGACCAGTATGCTTTTTATATAAATCTTGCAGTACTAAGTAAATTATGCATGTACCCCAAGATTTTATGTGGAAAACAACTGTTAGAATGACCTGTTAATGTAATACAGAGCAAATTAGATCTTTTTTTTTTTCATTTAGATCTTTAAAAAAAAATGAATCAGGTGCAAAGGTTCCCTGACCTCTACTTAATTCCCACTTCCCATTTAATTTCTAAGCTTCAAGAGCATCGGAAAATTTAAAAATAATAAGATTATCTTAATTTATGCGTCAATGCATAGTTTTAATTGAACTAAAAGGAGCATTTTAATTTATTTATTTATTTTTAAGTTTTGATGAGTAAGAGGATGAAATCATCCAATTCAGATCCCTGGTTGATTAATTAACTTGTCTCTATTTATGACTTTCTAAAGATTCTTAAAAGGGTTTGTACAAATGTTCGATGTTTGGTGTTTGCATGATTCTGAACTCTTCTTCCCTTTAACAGAACTCCACTTCACATTGCGTGCGCTACCGGTCATGATGAAGTGGTTCAGTTCCTCGTTGATAGCAAAGCCAAACTTAACCTGCGTGACAATCAAAACAGATCCGCCCTAATGAAGGTAATCCTGCATGATGACACTCCGAGAGACCAGGAATCCTTTTCTTTTTGGTGTTGAATAATTGGATTTATTTATTGCACCCCTGCTGAACATGCGTAAAAACCCTTAAAGTAAAATAATCTTTTGCATAATCTGACACTCTTTTTATTTCTTTTATTTTCTTTTTTTTTAATTGTTTTTAGAACAGTTTTTGTGTCTCTTATGCTTTAACTTCAGTAACATGCACTCAAATTAAAGGTTGGGTTTCTTAGTACAAGATTACACTACTGCACTACAGGTTTACTTCATAATTAAGGCTTTCTATACCTTGTCAGTTGAAGCATTATGACATTTTGCCATCTCCTGTGTCATTACTGCCTATTGTTCCAGCCCTCAATTCTTAATATATGTTCTTCTTTTTTTTTTTTTGTTTTGTTTGGTTAACAGGCAGTAGAGGGCCAGCATGAACGCTGCGTGGCCATATTGCTGGAAAATCACGCCGATCCAAATCTTGCAGACGCCAACGGCAATACTGCCCTCCATCTAGCAGCGAACATCCCCTCCATTCCCACAGCGACACGTCTGTTGCAGCACGGGGCAGAAATTAACGCGCAAAACAAGGTGATTGCTGTATGAGTTTATGCTTTCTGTCAAAAACGAGTATTTTTATTTTTTTTTCAGAAAAGTGTGTTTTAGTCACAGTCTCTTGAGATTTTGTTCATATTCACGGCAAAGTGTTATTTCCATTTCATCAATGTTGTTTGATCTGTGATCCAGGAGGGGTTCGCCCCATTGACTGTTGCGATCCGTGAAGACCGTATTGAAATGGCCGAGTTTCTCCTAAAAGAGTCAGCTGATGTGAATTCTCTTGACCACGAACAAAGGCCAGTACCGAACAAGAAACCATTTGTCAGTCGCGGTTGATGACGGTAGTACGTGTCGAACTGTTGAAAGCTCTTCTGCTGACACTGATTTCACTTTCAGGTCCCCTTTAATGCTAGCTGCCAGCAGCGGTCAACACAGTATGGTAAAGCTTCTCTTGCAGTTCGATCCAGACATCACCCTTAAGGACAAAAGAGGGTGGACAGCTGATGACTGCGCACAAAAAAATGGCCATCATAGGTAAGGTCAACTCAAAAATGAATACACATTCATGGCAACAACAAAAAGCTATTTCTGTAATTTAGGGCTGCAACGAACAATTATTTTTAGTTATCTGTTAATCTGTCGATTATTCTGACGATTAATCGGTTAATGTGGTGAAAAAATGTGCACATTGTACAGATTTTTCATTTAATCACTGAATCCTTTGCAATATACAGTATTGGTTCTGTTTTGGGGACTGGTCTGGAACATCTGGAGATGATTGCTCTGACTGATTGATCTGACTGATCTGTTTTAAACAACAGATCAGATGTTCCGATCTGTTTTACAGATCAGAACATCTACAACAACTCTGTAAAGAAAACTGGATAACATTAAATATAAAAAGTGATGAATTAAAGTTTTTTTTTTTTTACATTGAACTGAATTATAAAAAACACATAAGGAAAGAAAGTCAGTCAGCAAAGAACATGCTGGGAACTTTTACTAAGTGACTTTGGGCCAAATGTCCACAACAATGTAAAAGACTATCTGCAAATATAATTTTTATGCTGTTTTTAAGTTTAGTGTGCAGCTACTTTTCCACTTTGTTCCAGGTTCTTTTCCCTTCATGAAAGAAATTACATTTTAAAATGGACTTGCATTTTCTCACATTATCCCAAAGTGCAACAAAAAAAAAGTAAAAACAGGAGAAACCTGTGGGTACAGATACACTTTCACAGCACTGAATGTGGTTTTAAAATCTCTTTGAGCAACACCAAAACTAACAGTAATCTATATTTTCATGATTGATATGAGCACCGTGGCATTTTGAGTTTCTATTTTTTTTCCTCACTTCCTTTTCAGTTGTTCCCTCCTAATCACAGAGTATGGGACCAAGAGGACACACAGGGCCTCAGTATCATATCCAGGTTCATACAAGAAGAAAAAACCACCGAGCATTCCCTTCCATGATCCAGAACCAGGCTTTTCTTTGGGAGGACCAGCCACTGATAAAGGTGGTACACACTTATTTTGGTTAGATAGTGAATAAGTAAGTTTGACTGACTCCCCTGTATGACTGACTGATCATTTTATTTATTCCTCACGCATAACCTCTTGACTGGATCTAGAGCTTGGGACAAATGAAGCAGGGGGAGGTACTATGCTTAGATGAACTTTGTTAGCAGAATTAGTTTGCTTTCCATTGTAAAGGCCAGATTTGAGTTACGATTAAGATCGGGCTCCGTCACACATGGTGCTAAATACAGAGCTAAACACAATGGCTAACTTTCAGTCTCTAGATGTGAGTCAATGAGTAATGTGTCAAGGAGGCTGATTCTATTTGGGGGAAAAAAACACTTTTGACATTTGTATTTGCAAAAAAAAAAAAGTCTAGTAGATTCCTTTCATTTCACTTTTATTATGTAGTTCTGTGTGTTGGTCTGTGTATTATTTTAACTTTAAAATCACAGTTAAAGTTGAGAAAATGTGAAAACATTTCAAGGTATACGAATTTCTATAGGGCGCCTTAAATGCTTTGAATCTTTTTCACGTCGGAGGAATGTCTTGGTAAATTTTCTTTAGACAAAACGTTAATAAAAACGTATTTCTCCCTTGTGGCAGATTTAGAAGACAATTCGTTGTCAGAGTCAGTCAGTCGGTAAGCAGAGTTTTCTTGTTGCATTCGATAATTCCATTTTGCGACTTGATTTTCCTGATTGTAATCGTTCTTCCTTCCTTAGAGCTTCTAAAAGTGCTAATGACGAATGGCCCTCAACAGAAGATGATGATGACTCCTCTGCGGGAAAGGTTGGTGAGGCTTATATTTGACGCACAACAGCCTTATTTATTTATTTTGTTCAAATGTAACTTCCATGTCATGTTTTTGAACTTTAGAAACCACTTAAAGTGAACCTAAGACGATTTTTGGGATCTAAAACGGGAGAAGGTACCAAGAATCTTTTAGTCATTTGTTACTAATTATAGTAGTTTGTGATTGTAATCTGTTATCCCCGTTTGCCCCGTAGCTCCTGTTCTACCCGACACTTCCCTAAGTGACACAGAATCAGAGCCGCTACGTAAAACTAGTGTCCCAGTAGATTCCTCTACAGTTCCCACCCTTTCCAAATCACCTCTTCATATCTCCAGAAAGGTAAAAATGTAGTAGTAAAGCTTTACTGTGTGCTTTTGTAACGGCTTTCTGTTCTTTTGTTTGTTTTTTTCCAAATGCCAAAAAACAAGGAGACAATTCAGCTGAAAGGGGGAAAGGAAAACACTCAGAGCAAAATTTAAGTGCTAATAATTCTCAGGAGGAAGGTTCTGATGGAGAGGACTCTGGAGAAGAAGTAGAGGAAGAAGATGAGGAGGAGGAAGAAGATGAAGATGATGAGGAGGAAGAAGGTGAAGAGGATGATAGTGAACAAAGCGATGAAGAAGAAGAAGATGGATCTGAGGAGGAGGAAAATCACAGTCAGAACTGCTCTGCAACTGATATCAGAGCTGATACTCAAAACTCTCCCCACAGTAAATCCTCTCTGGACGCTGAAACTCCTGTTACCGTCAGACACGAGGTCGACAAAGAGGAGATGGAAAACGCAGACGTCAACAATCCTGACGGTGCAAAAACCTCTGCAATGCCAGCAACATTAGACGTAGCAGGTGATTGCATTGTGTCTGCCATTAGGGTGGAATCAAAGCTGTCCGATGAAGAAGAGAGCGTTGCTAAGGAATGTATGAGGTCATCAGACCAAGCATTACATTCAAATCAAATAACAGAAGTCCCATTCCCCCCCGAAGCAGCTCAGTCACCCGGTAAAGTTAAAGAAGCGGAGTCAGACAGAGAGACGGAAAATGATGACAAGGATTCCATGAGCGACGGGACAAATGGTGTCGACAAAGTTTGGAATGACAGTGATGATGAGGAAGGAAATGAAGCAGAGGGAATTGGTGGGAACACTTTGATCACTTGTCCTGGGAAGCTGTTAGCCGACGTCGGAAAGAATGTCAAGTCTGACGCGGAAGACGATGCTTCGTCAAGCAGGGAACCTGTTGAGGCAGGTAGACATAAATCCTCATGGGGCTCTTCAATAGAAGGAAGTGATGTTGACATACCCAAAGAGAGCGAGGCAAACATTGAGGATCTTCAACAGGAAAACGATGTCCAACCTCCAGATATGCAGCTGGAAGCAAAGGAGGAGCAGCCTGATACTTCATGGGATTCTTCAACACAATTCGTCTTAGCAGAGCCAGATATTGATGACCCGGGTTTACCAAGTTCTCCTCAGGCCAAAACCAAACCAATTGTAGCAACTGCAGTTGAATCCGATTGGGATTCCTCTGAAGTCGATAACCAAAATGACACTGGTGCTCAATGTGAAGTAGCATCACTAGGTTTAAACGAAGCAGACAATGAGACGAAAGAAACGCACAAGCGCTCCTTGCAAGAAGAGGAAACAGACAGTATTGAGAAAGAATCCAATGACCCCTCCCCTGTGGTGTCGGTAGCGCTTGAGTGTGAAGACACAAAAGGCCCAGTACTCTGTGATGATGGCGAGCCAGCAGGATCTGCTTCAATAAAGGAAGAAAAGTCAGATTCCGAAAATGAGGAAGGGAACAGTAGCAGTTGGGATGATGATCATGAAGAGGAGAGTGACGAGTCAGACAAGAAAGAAGCAGAAAAAGTAAAAACAGATAACATTCAAAATGAAGACGATACCGAAGAGATTCCATATTCCTACATCGACGGAAATTATGAAGCTGAAGACGAAGCCAAAGCTCAGCGAGAAACGCTGGTCGTCGATGAAAATCAGAGTAAAGACGTTGAGTCGAGTGAGGATTCTGATAGCAGGCATCAAAAACTCCAGTATGACTTTGCCAGTGCTACAGCCAAACTGCTTGATGTTGGAGGTGATTCTGCTGGCTTATGTGAAAAGTCAGTTGATGAAGGTGAAGCTAGACTAACATCATATGCTCCGCTTGAAACTGAAACCGCAAGCGTTGCCGGAACAAGAGAGTCCTATGACGAAGATCAGAGAGGGAAAGTGGTCTTTTCCAATTCACCCATCCAGGATGATGATACCGGTGGACAACATCAACTTTCAAAGGTCTCTGATGAAGCGTTACCCCAGACTGACATTGATGATGTGGACCTAAGCTCATCCGATCGATCTGAGAACACAAGCCTGAGATGGCACGAGCTAAAAAGCACTGACAAGCCTGGTATTCAGGTAAAACAGGGATGTTTGGTTACTGGGTGTCAAATAAGATGGTTTGCATTCACATTACTTCTGCCAAGACCTTCAACAGTTGGCTAAGTTTGCAAAGCCTAATTCTTGGTTTGTGCCTATTTGTTTTATAGTTGTGAACTCAAATGTCAGTGAAATGTGGTTTTAAATACATGATCTTTTTTTTCTCTTAGAAACAAACTTTTACTGAAGATGAAAAAGACAATGACAGAAACGGAAAAGATGAAAAAGACTCATCAAATGCTAACAATAAATCTCAAGACAGTGGGGACGTCCATGATGGAGTTCCGACTGTCCCCAAAGTAGAAGTTGGTAAAGATAAAAAAAGAGGTATGAATACTAACATGGAACTACTTGGAAAATTCCTAACAGTCGATGTAACCAAAAAGTTCAACTCGGATGTCAAACTTGATTCAACTGAAAGTCCAAGTAAATTAGTTCTTTAGAATTTATCTGGAAAAATGTATTTGGAGGATGCTAAGTTCGCTAAATGTTTGCTTATCATGAATATATTTCTTTTTGCTTAAGAAGAGTCATGATTTATTTTTATACCACAGATTTTCAGTGATCATGTTTCGCAAACTGACAGTATTGTTGCAATTGTTACAGCGTTCTAGCGTTCGAGCATCAGTACATATCATATTTGAAATGTGTTCTTGATGTATTAAAAATAAAAACTCTATACTAATTAATTAAAATTTCTATGTAGACTTCCGGTTAGAACTGGGTCTGAAGAAAGGGGAAGGAGACGAGAGTTCATGGGACTCCGAGGTATAAACAAATATGTTACTGAACTCCTGATCAGATGACTGCTCTTGTTTTTGTCGGTCTTAAGTATTCAAATTTATTTGTAAATTTCAGTCAAACTCTGAACTTTCCAATGTACCGCATAAGGAAGAGCCAAGGCTGCACAGCCCAAATAAAGAGGGAGCAGCTCCTGTGGAAGATTCACTCAAAGAAGGTAAATGTATACTTTTATTATTTTTCACTTTTCTTTTTGAAGGTTTCAGTGTTTTGTTTTTTTTGTTTTTTGCTTCTAGATGCAATCAAGTCATTCCAGGCAACATTCCATGCAGCACAAATCGTGTGACTTTATCTATTTATTGTTACAGAAACTTGCACTTTAATGAACGGCATTTATCCTTCTTTTATGTTTGTCTAGTAAAAGTTATAAATGCAGAATGTAAAGTGTGTCCCTTTGAACAAAACCGTCCCAACAGTTTGTTACTTTTCTTTTTGTAGACGTGTTTTACATTCCTTCTTTTTTAAGAGGGGAAGGAGGCAGTAGGATGGCAGAGATAGAGCCTCGCAAGAATGTAGGCATGCCACAAGGCAGCCAGGGAGAGGGTACGCCGGTCTTCAATCCCTGCTAATCAGAAAACTCACCATCACACCATTGTCGCATAAGGGGATGCATGCAGCATTCACTGTACCTGCTTGATCCTGTCAACTCGCTATAAAGTGCAGAGCACTCTAAGTATTTTCAGAACTTAGAGTGCCTTGCAGAAGAAACACAAAGCACAAAAGTTCAGAACTTGGGGAAGTCTTGAACTTTTTTGCCTTTTGTTACAGTACAAGAACAACCTTTGTTGGATTTTATTGGGATTTTACATGACAGACCAGCACAAAATGTATTGTTTTTCATTTTTTTACAGCACGATTTTTAAACCTACAACCACAAAATTTGAGTCTGGGGAAGAGGGTCACCTTCCAATAGAGCAACAAGCCAGAACTACAGTAGAAGGGTTTATTTCAAAGCATGTTCATGTGTTACAAAGGCCCGGTCAAAATCTAGACTTAAAACCAACAGAGAATCTGATCCAGAACTTGAAAATTCAGAGACACTATAAACCACTATGACTACCCTTAAAAATTACAATCTTAGGAGAAGGCATAGACACATACTAAAAGATGTTTAATGTTGTTTTATTTAAGCCAGACATAGATAGTTACTTCCACTCTTGTCTTCAATCACTGTCTGCGTTGACGGCCCCATTAGTGACCTCTATTAATCTGATTGTTCGTGCTGAAACTTATTAGCCTCATACTTTCAAGCCATGTTTAGAACTGAAGAAGCTGACTGGATGAGAAATGAAACATTTTTATGAAAACTTAGAAGACGTCCCACCACAGCTACAGAATTCCCAATAAAATACACTGAAGTTTGTGGCTATTAAGGTTAAAAAAAAAATAAACGAAATATGAGGTAACTGAAGATAGCTGTAGGTGGCTTGTTTTAAAGGAATGTTGTGATTTAAACTCTACTAATCTCAACCATCGCTGAACTTGTGTTCCATTCAAATAAATCAGTTTGCATGGCGATGCAGAAACATGCTAACCTCCAGCTCATTTGCATGGAAATGCTTCTAACAGTCTCCTAACTGCCTGCATCATCTGGATTTTCTGGATGCTTCCCGGAGAACTCTGTAGTTGCCAATTAAAATCACATCCCGTCTTTTTTCAGATGGAAGTGACAGTAGGGACAATCAAAGGGAGCTTCCAAAGGAAGACAATCCTGTACAGAAAAAGGTACATTTAACAGGTTGAGACACAGAACTTAACTGATATGTGCTACAATTACAGCGCTGTGTCTTTTATTTTAAACAGAAAGAAAGTTCTAAAGCGCTCAGTGTTTTGAGCAGCCACAAAGGAAATGTCAACATAATGGACGAGCTTGGTGTCGGGGATGTAGATGATCTTGAAGGTAATGTTTTTTTTTGTTGTTTTTTCTCCAATAAAAGACTTTTAGTCTATTTTTTGACTGATTTCCATCAAACAAGCTACAACCTGTAATGGTTTTAGCATAAGAGTGAGACAATAACTCATCAAATCTATAATCTGAGAGGTACTTTTGAAAGATGATTGCACAAAGTTCACTCTATAAACCTCTGCTTCAAAGCATGATGGTGTTGTTTGTTTAGGATTTGTTTCAGGTTTATGTTCTCCTTACCATGAATCTACAACATTCACCTGAGTCATTGTTGAAGTTCTTTTTGCTTTAGTGTGAATTATTGTTGACTTCAACCAAAGTTTTAACATAAAAGAAAACAACTGCTGATGAGCAACCGATTAAAAAGCCTGTGTTCTTTACATGCGGCACTGACTTTTGCATTGATTTTTCTTTCTGTCCTGACCCGTTTTCAAGCAAAAGATGCAGGTCAGTAACAGTAAAGGAGTTTGAAGGAGTTCAGATGTAATCACTAAAAGCTGTATTTGCGTATTTTGCTTTAGACTGTAGCTTAGAAGAGTAGAAGAGAAGAGGGGTGTAATGTTTAACTTGACATAAAATGTATTATCCGTGGCTCCACAAACTAATCTTTTTTTTTTATTACTTGACTTAAAGTATCTTATGTTCGTGGTGCAGATGGATCAGACTGGGATTCTACCAGCAGTATCAGTAAAAGAACACCACCTGGGTTGAATTTTCCCTCCTCTGGCCAAGAGGAGTTTCAGAAAGACGGTAATTCTTCTGGTGGTGGACAAAAAGAAGATCGTAATCTTCCCAGAACCTCAACACCTAAGAGGAGCAGCAGCTTTGGAAAGAGTCTACCCAGCATGCCCTCTGTCTCTGCTCCGCTGCCCCAACCTCATACAACTAAGATAAGTTTTCAGACGACAGGCGACGAAGAAGGTAAGTTGGTGACTTTTTGTTCTATCTTGTGTGTCCCCGGTACTACATATGCAACATGCGAGAGTTTTTATCTGTTTCTTTGTCCTGCAACCAGATTCAGATAGTGAGATAGAAAAGACTAGAGGCTCTCGAGAAAATTCTCCAACTGGCAATCGGCGACGGTCGACGCATGAACATGGTACAATTTAGTTGTCCTTTTTAAGATTACCTTTATTCGTGCACATGCCCAGTGTTCTGGGTACTGACTCCCATCTTCTCTCCAGGTACTGCTGACCATTCTCAGGCGACAGAAAACACTCAAGACAGTTCAGATTTTGAAGAACACCAGGAGAGGGTGAGAAATGTTGATACAGTTGTCTCTGCCTCCTGAATTCAATTTTCCTTTTCAGCAACATCGTCTCCAGCTTAAGCGTCTTTCTCTTTCTAAAAATACATGAGCAAGTCATATTGGAGAGAAATGTTATCACATTCTTTGGATGCAAGACCTTGATGACTTCTAATTTGGAATAACTTGGAACATTTTTAGCAAAAGCAGAATGTCTTTTTTACAAGGTATAACTAGCTACCTAAATTTACTAAAGTGTTGCTGGCAAGAAGCAACAAATGTACAATATATTTGTTCAAGTATTTTGAACTTTCTCACTCTGTCAAAAATTTGTAATGTGAACCAAGAGAGTGTATTGCCTAAGTTATTCATTGTATGGAAAGTGATTGCAGGTTTTTGAGTTATGTCTACCAGTTTTGCAATTTTAGAGATGGAAAGTTTTACCCAGTTTTCATTACAAAATAGACAGTTTGAACTAGGGGTGCACCGATAAATCGGCCCCAATTTCCTTAATTTTGGGTGACTGGTCAATACTTAACCGAGAAACCTGATCACATCTCCACATGGGCGTAAACAATAATCACCGTTATATTTAGTGACTTTTCAGACTAAAAACAACGGTATCAGCAAAAATCGGAATCGGTTCACCCCTAGTTTGAACATCTCAAGTGGATTCTATGTCTGCCTTGTGTTCTGGATATTATATCAAAACCTTTGTTTTTGCATTTCTGTCTTTTTTTTGTTGTTTGTTTTTGTTTGTTTGTTTGTTTGTTCTTCCTTGTCAAATCACATCATCAAAGGAGAAAGATGATGCAGTAGATGGATGTGAGTTCAGTTTGAACAACTTAGGCCATGCAGGCTCTGACACGGAGGAAAAGGTAGGTGGAGATGCGCCGTGGGAGAAGCGTTACGAGAAACTCTGGGTAGAGGTGGAGAAAAGGGAGGTAAAATCCACCTTTAAGAGTGTCACTGGGGAATTAAAGGAGAAGTTTGGTGAACTTTTTGAATCAAGCCGTTCTGTGAAAACCCCCACGGAAGACGCTTCTCCTGCGTCCAGCTCTGCGGGTGAAGATTCAAGTGACGAGGAAGAAGAGGACATCGTTCGCCCCACAGCCAGAGCAAGAAGTACTGTTCTTCTCACCATCCCTGAGCAGAGAGAGTCAGGACAGGAGGAGTCTATGGCAGAGTCACCAGGCAGCTCCTTGTGTGAAGAAACGCTACCGGACTGTGATCAGGATGTTAACGATAGCTTTATCCATCACAAGTCAGCTTTACTCACAGCTGATGTCGAGGCCAATGCTTCATCGCAGCTCAACGCCGCACAGGAAGAAAGCGAAGACGATACCGATCGCTACAGCAAACCTGCTCCTTCAAAGGATAACGGCAAAGCTCTGCTCGCTACTGACTCTGCTGGCCGTCTACATGAAGCTGGCTGGTCCAACGCGGGCTCAGAAGAGAGTCTGACGTCTGAGCCAGCCTTGCAACACAGACGTCCAGATGTCTCTAATGGAGAAGGGCCTGAAGAAGAGGACATGATGAGGTTTAACCCTGAGGTAGGAATGCTGGGAGTTGTATTCAAAACAAAGGCCCAGCCCAAGAAAGCGACATAGGATTGCTGCTTCTGAGGCAGTTGCTTCTGGACTTCGTCTTTCTCTCTCTTCCTCAGTTTATTCAATACCTGAATACGTTTCTCTTCCTCCTTTCAGTTAAGGCTCATAACATTATGACCTTATTGTTGCAGTTACATGTTTATTTCTTGTCCTGTGCTTCATTTCATGTAGATCTGCTTGGTTCACTTATACCCATCTTGAATCCTTGCCATTCTAACCAACCAGCTGTGGACCCTCAAGTGTTTTCTGAACAGCTGTGTGTAGACAACGTCATTTGTAAAAGTCAAAAACTGCAATTCTTCTGATTAGATTTATGCAGGGTGTCCACACAGCCTTAAAAAAATCTTAAATTTGTGAGTTTAAAACTAAGGCCTGAAAATGTCATCAATTCATTAAAAAAGGTTAAGTTGGCCTTTAATAAGTTAATCACAGATTTTTCAAAATACCAAATCAGTTACATACATATAATGTACCGTGAAATATCTGCAAGTGGTACAAATTTTCAGACAAAATATGCTAGTGACTGGCCAGCTAATCTAAGACTATCTGTGGTCCACATTTGTGTGCTTTTTTTTGTAGTCTTGTGTCATACGTGTGCTTTGCATGTGTGGTTTACACTGAAAATGTTTGTGTCAAATATGTGTGAAGATTGCATGAACAATAGTTCTCTTTAATGCATGGAATGAGTTTTATTTTCAGTTTTGGTTTCCCATATTATGCATGCTGTGTGTTCGTTTTTACAGTTATTCTCATAAAGAGTTTTTATTATCCAAGTTTTTTGGTGTATCGATTTTATAAGGACAGAATAAGAAAAGGACAGGCAATAATCTACTATTTATATGGTCATTTTATTGTTTGCAAAGAAAATGACAACCAGCAATAACACGTAAATGTGTGTTGGCTTCAGTAAATTAATAGAAAAATTGGGTTAAAATTGAGCAATAGCAGAGTGGATATTGTAGCTCAAATTCTTAATTTCAATTATTCAAGAGTATTCAAACTTCTTGGGTTAGTTTTATATTCTTAAGTATTAAGGACTTATTCACATCCCTTGAGCTCTTTTGCATTTTGTTCTAAACCAACCACAAACCTCAGTGTATTTTATATGATGAAGAAAACGTGGGGCAACAATTTAATAATAATCCTTAAAATGAAAAACCAAAAACTCGCATCAGTGAATTTTTTGGTCTTAAAATGAATGAAAAACTTTTCATCTGCATCGACGGCCTCAAATTTGCACCATTCTCTAATTGTGAGCTTCTTACAAAATCATTGTATAAATTATTTTTTCTTTCCATTTCTAAATTACTCACTGGTTTATTTTGGTTTATCACTTAAAATCACAATAAAATGCATCAAAGTTTCTGGTTGTGATGTGAAAAGGCTAAAAGGGGTATAATTACTTTTCCTAGGTACTGCAGTTCCAATAGACTCTTAAGTAGAAGGTAGTATTAAGGTAGTAAGTCTGGTATTAACTGCATTACCTATTTTTCCCAGGTATTTTTCCTAAGTTATTAACTCCGTTACCTATTTTTCCTAGGTAATGCAGTTCCAATAGCCTCTTAAGTAGAAACAGCTTTAAGGTATTAGGTCTCCAGTGGGCGGGGCGACGCTGAATTATGTATGATAAAGAGCACGAACACGGATCCGAATTGCATGTTAAAGTGCAAGCCTCGGCCTTCCTCAGCTGGACCATTCTCTCCTGCCAAGTTCATAAATCTTGTATGTTTTTTTTTTGTTGTTGTTGTTTTTTAGATGGCCGGCAAAGCAACAGGAGCTATGGCGCCGCATCGAAAGTCACGCATTTCCCACGATGGCAGTGAAGCAGATGGTTCGGAGAAACCTGGGACCAGTGTATGTTTAAGTTTGGTTCAAGCTGGAAGATCTCATCAGGAATATCAGCTTGATACCAGACAAAGGTATGCATGTTGCTGCTTCCCAGCGAAAATACTAATTTGAAATAGCCATTAGGAATTGGTCTTATATTGAGACTTTATGTACAATCTGTCTGGTTGTTTTTTGTTTGTTTTTTTTCATTCTGTATGATTTAACATTAGTTTTTAGACAGTTTTTCAGTGAAATGTGGGAGGAGCTGCCACATTTCTTTGCACCCATGGTAAAGATGTGTAAGAAAAAGCCTAAAAATAAATTTGTCATTTGACTCCCAACACTCGCACTGAGCAACTAATTGCATCTTGGTTTCGCCCAGTTTCCATAACAACCACTGAGTCGAGATAAAGTTGGGAAAGAACTATTCTGTGTCCTACTATCACAAAAATAAACACGTTGAATTAAAAAAAAAAGCAATCTACTGGAGCTTTGGTTAGATGATAGGATGAAGCTTCATTTTTTTCTGTATTTTCAGGCTTTCTACACAAGGTTTGCCAAGAGTGCAAATAACTCTGCCTGGCCCTTTAAGGGATTTTTGTTTTGTTTTGGTGTGTTGGTTTCACTGTGTCCTTTCTTTTTCATTTCAACCAAAGGCCTCAGTCAGTCACAGTTCAATGACTATCAGGTTTATTGCTCTCCATAACACCAACAGAGCTCCAGTCGTGCAGAGCTGCAGTGGCATAAAGCAAGGTGCAGAAGGAAAATTACAGCTGGAGCTGATGGTCCATTGGGCCCGGCAAAGTGGAGGCCCGCAGGCCAACATACAAGTTAATCGAGCACCCTCACCTGAGGTTGAGGAAAACACTATAAGTGACATATCGGACGATGAAGGAGACAGGTATACATGCAGGACGCCACTTTCCCACATCTCTCTGCGCCACTAATCTATTTGGTGTTATTAATCTGAACGCTAGTTACTGGAAACAAATCTCCCTCTCCAAAACTTGTGGTTGATAGGTGAACAGACTGCATAAAACTGTTAACTAGGGCTGCAACAGACAATTATTTTAGCAATTGAATTTCAATTGGGTGAATCTAAAAATATGTTACTT
Source organism: Poecilia formosa (assembly GCF_000485575.1). Classification (NCBI taxonomy): domain Eukaryota; kingdom Metazoa; phylum Chordata; class Actinopteri; order Cyprinodontiformes; family Poeciliidae; genus Poecilia; species Poecilia formosa. The sequence goes on from NW_006799956.1 coordinate 2,845,532, forward strand.
GAGGGTAGGCCTGTCATGATAACACATTTTGCTGAGCGATTAATTGTCTAAAAAATTATTGCGATAAACGATAATATTGACTAAGAATGCATGTGATTTCCTGCCATAGATAGAAACACTATATTTTCAAAAGAACACATAATACTGGAACTGATAAACTAAATAAACAAAACAACCAAAAACAAAAATAAAATTGATTCTCAGTCTCCATTAACAAAAACATTACTTAAATAAAAACTAAACAACATAAAGCCAAAGTGGAAATAAATACTGCATTCAACCAAAAGAGTGCAGATTATAAAGTTTGTATACTGTATTGGCCTTTCAGTAATCACTAGATTTAAATAGAGACGACGGGCACATCCAACCACCTAATGCAGTAGTTCACACTACACGATTTTTTGCCCCCATTTTGCCCTTATGACAATCTTAGATCGTTGGCCGATCTAAGATTCTCGCTGGTGATTTCGTAACCAGTCATCCTGCAGTGTGTGGTGCCAAATCAGGGGTTTTCCCCGACTGGGAGCTTAACGCTGAATGTGACAGGTAGCCAATCAGAAAGCACGGATTCTCCTCGTGCTTTCTGAGGGGAAATTACGGAGGGGAATCCCAAACAGCTGACACGGCAACTAATTTATCGATTAGATAAATTAGTTGCCGATTATTTCAATTGTCGATTAATCAAGAGTCGATTAATCGTTTCAGCCCTATTGTTAGCATAGTGTGTGGTAAAAGTATTTGCTGCCTTAAGCTTTTCTTCTGTTTTTGCTTTGCTTGTTTGTTTGTTTTCAGGTCACCACCAAACTTTTATTATTAAAGACAACCTGAGTAAATACAAAATTCACTTTTCATTTAGTTAAAGTGTACCTAAAGTTCTCTGAATAGCTAAGAAAAACAAAGCTTCCAAAATGCTTTTACAAGTTGTTGCTACTAAGGATGACACAATCAGTTTCAGAGGCAATCGTCAACGTAGGAACCAGGAGGGTTCAGATAACATTTTTCCCTTAAAGTGATTATTTGAAAACTGCATTTTGCATTTACTCAGGTTATCTTTCTTTAAGTTGTGAGGGTCTGAAACATTTACTTTTGATAAAAGCATACAGGGGGCTTCTTTCAACTTTGCACATCTAAGTTTTATTACACTGCAGAAAATAGACAAATATTCACAACATACAACAAAAGTACTTCGAAAATATATCTAAATCTGTTTTTTTATTGCTTTTATAAGACATTAAAATGTCAAATTTGCTTTTATCAACCAAGTCAGAAATATCTTGCGTTACAGCAAAAGCTTGCAATTGCTTTCTCAACAATATACTGCATTATATCATTACACCTTCAGTATTTTCACTATGTTCGTGCAAATCTTTAGAATTACTGTTTTTTCCCCCTGTTTTTGTTTTTGTGTTCGTGCGGCTCAGGTCTGCGACTACAGGTCAACAGAAAAGCAAGGTACAAACAACCAGATCGACTACACAAACGAGAGTTGGATTTGAAACAGATACGGGAATAATTTTATCGTCATTTGTTTCTTTCCAGGTCCAGAGTCTCGAAGACTTAAGCGTGCCTGACGATCTGGAAGAACTCACACAGTCGTCCGACACAGACGACGCGGACTCACAGACTTCAGGCTACTGTAATGCAGCCTCCTTCAAGCAGAAGCTGGAGTCATTCGCTTTGGGTAATAAGCTTGCGCAATACATGAGGAGTTATTTACTTTTCTTACTTTTTGTTGCTAAATAAAAATAGATAATCTAGTTTTACAGACAGACACAGACAGATGGATTTGTTGGCACCCGTGGTGAAGCTGTGTTTAAAAATAATTGCGTTCTTTTATCGGAGCAGAATTGAACTGAACAGTGTAGATATTAAATTTTAACACTTTTAATACCTTTAATGACATTCTGTTTTTAACCATTTCACAGGTGGCACAAATTCTAACCGTCATTTTAATGGATGTATCTGAAGCCTTTTTAATTATATTTGAGCTTTTTAAAATCAACTCTTTTGTTTAGCCGTTCACTGTGGGCGGTGGATCAGTTTGGTGGCCTGCATCCAAAAAATGGAAACAGTTCATCTCTTGGTCCAAAACACACGGCCAAATCAACGACGGGTTCACCAGATGCTGAGTTGACCTTCTTCCATGACCATCTCACTGTATTTCATCCCCCAGATCCCACAACTACGGCAAAGATACAGAACATTTTCCACGAGTATGAGCGCTCCATTCAAAAACTGCGAAGTCGCCATGGGTATCTGTCGGAGAAGGTGAACCAGCTGGAAGCGGAAAGAACGTCGCTGAAGGGCTTACTGGAGGAAGTCAGAGACGCTAGGGCTCTTCTGGAGCGCAACCAGCTGGAAATACAGACTGAACTCACAAACATCAAGTGAGATTTTTTGTTGCTGTTGTTGTTGATTTTTGGGCTAACTTTGAAATGGTTTCCTCTGGACTTTTTATTAATTTTTTTAAAATATATATATATTTATGTACTTGCTCTCTTTGTGTTGCACATGGTGTGAAGATTCCAACTGAAACAAGAGCAGGAGAATCGCCAGAATGCCTCCATGATGTACGACACCACCAAAGACAAGCTGAAGCGGGTGGAGGAGCAGCATCAGTTTGAGGTCCAGGACAAGCTGAAGGTGGAGCTGTCACTGAGGAACATGGAGCTGGAGATGAGAACGCTCGCCAGCAACATGAAACAGGCACTTTGTTTTTATCTGCCCAACTGTTTAAGTTTTTTATTTTCCTGCTAGAAATGGAGATGTGTGTTATCGATTAATGAGTTAATCTAAAGTTGATCAATCGACTATCGATTAATTGGTAAGCAGCCATTTTCTTTTTTCTTGTATCAAAAGAGATGACCATCTATATTCTTTATGCTGAATATGGAAAAGTACATCTTTATATTTTTGTAACTTTTTGTGTCAGATGTGTTAAATACTGACTGAAAAATCAGCGGAAATTGCAGATTTTTTTTATCTGATTAATTGTCAGCATAATCAATACAATAACTGATGACTAAAATAATTGTTAGTTGCAACGCTGTTGCATCCCTTGTTAAAAACATGTTGCCTGTTGTTAATTACTGACTGAAAATCAATAGAAATTGCCAGGTTTTTTATTCGATTAATCGAATAAAAAACCTGGCAAAAACCTGGTTATTTTAGTAACCTTATTTGGTTACTAAAATAACCTCTGGCTGCATCCCTATTTGCATCCCTCATTAGATACATTATGTCGGTATTTATGTTGCCTCGCTCTTTGCTTGCATGTGTGTATGTGATTCTAACGCCTGTGTGTGATATGTTTAATGCTCAGCTTGAAGAAGAGCAACATGAGACTCAGAAGTTGCTGGTTCAGGAACGCACCTCCCGGGCCCTGCAGGAAAATCTGCTCAACAATCACCTCCGAAAGCAGAGGGAGATGGAGGCGGAGCACAGGAAAAGCATGAGCAGAAGCAACGAGGTGATCCTCTAACTTTCAATCCGATCATCTCAGGATTGTTTTTTTTTTTTTTTTTTTCCCCCCAATACTGTTATTTGTTGCGCTTTTTTAAAACACAAAATCCAGACGGACTTACGGTGATGTTTTTGTTGTGATGCGTGGTAGGCTCTGTCTCAGCTCACCGAGGCCGGCGACAGGGAAAGAGAGCTGCTTCGTCAGATCAGTTCGCTGCAGGAGCAGCTGACCACGATAAAGTCAGACTTCGAACATTCCCAGGCAGACAGCAGTCTCAAAGAAAGCACTCTTGTGGAGGAGAACGAGGCCCTCAAGGAACAGCTTGAGGACATTCGTCAAGACCTCAAGCACAGCAACGAAACCGTGACCCAGACTATGTTTGCTTGCAACAACCAGATATCGGCCCTGAAGACCGAGTTGGTGAAAACGACGAGCCAGCTGGAACAAGAACGACAGACTCGCGAGACGCTGGAGGCCGAGGCCGAGTCGACTCGGTCTCGCTTGGCCGCGGCCGTGAAGGAGATCGAACTTCGCCTGGCGTCTCACGCAGAGACAGAGAAAGCTCTGCTGAGAGAGAAGGAAGAACACCAGAGACAGAAAGACCGACTCACAAGTGAGTAGAGAAGTCCTCTGGTCTGCACATACAATTTTGCAGAGCTGCAGCTAACAGTTATTTTAGTCATCAATTACTCTGATGATTAATCGATTAATTGGATAAAATGGAATGGGCACTTTCTGGGAACAACATATTTACAGCCAAAGAAAGACCTTTTTTTATCTTAAATGCAAATTGTATCTATTTTTTGTACAGTTTTGGCCTAATTACTGCTGTGAATATGTTGTTCTTTCAGCAAATAACCTTTTTGAGTCTGTAATCTCCAGTTCCAGTTAACGATTAATCGTTAACTGGAACACCTGAGACTTTTTTCTGGAGGAAAAATTAGTTGACATATTTTTCACTTAATTGATTAATCATGATTATTAAATTGCTAAATTAGTTGATCATTTTATTATTAATTAAACAATTGACTCCTAAACTAAGATTTTTTTCAATTAATCACAAGTAATCGTTTGTTTCAGCCCCACAATTTGTACTCTAAGCATGTAATATTGCTTTTTGTTTACTTGCCTGCAGTGTGCATTTTACAATTATTGTTTAACTTGTTTATCCTCCTAATGCAAACCACATCTCTTCTCTCTGTTTGTAAACATTGATGCATTTTATTGCTTTTTTTTATTTTTTTATTTTTTTTAGATGAAATAACCGCTCAGCGCGAGGCAGTCAGCAACCTGAAACAGAAGCTGACCAAGGCTGACGCCAACACAAACAGCATGGAGAACGAGGTCCATCGGGTCACTGCGCAGCTGACGGAGAAGAATCTGCTGCTGGATGCCCTGCTGAAAGAGAAGGACTATGGGATGGCGCGTGCCAAGGAACTCGAAACTGCCCTGCAAGCAGAGAAGGAGCTGTCTAGTCGCAGCATAGCGCGCCAAGAAGCAGCGGAAGAACGCCTCGCCCATGCCCAAAGCGAGACCATGTTGCTTCGGCAGCATCTGGAAGAGGCCCAGAACCAAGCCGCCGCGAAGGAGCGCGCCATGACTGAAGCCCAGCAGCGCTTCAGCGACATGCTGACCAAGCTGCGCGCCGACTGTGAAGAACGAGTTCATCTGGTTGAGGAGAGAAACAGGGAGCTCGCCAGCAAGGCTACTGAACTTCGTGATCTGAACCTCAAGTTAGAGGAAGAGAAGAATCAACGAGAGGCGAGACTGAGGCTGCGTAGCCTGACTAGAAGTTCTTCAAAACATCTTATATTCCCCCTGTAGGATTGCTAAGATACTTCTTTATATCTGATCTTGTTTCTTTCTGCACAGAACACCTTGAGGCAGCTGCAGCAGGAGTTGGCCGACTCTCTCAAGAAGTTATCGATGTGTGAAGCTTCCCTGGAGGTCCTCACACGCTATCGCAACGACCTGGAGGAAGAGAAAGCTCGGCTTCTCAAAGACATCGAGAGACTCAGAGAAAAGGTGACTGCAGGACGCAGCTCTCTTCTCTGAAACGTGATTTATTACGAGACAATCGGTCAATAAATCTTCTGCTGGAATATGAGAAATTGTAATCACTAAGTTGAAGTTTATTATGTGATCAGGGCCTGACAAACATTAAAGCTGGTTGAATCTTTTTTTTTTTTTTACATCTTATGGCAGTGCCATTAAAACACGGTTTTTAAATTTTGTTTAAAAAAAACACACATTTAAGAGTAACAAACATTTCTATTCAGTCCACCTGAGTCAAGAGATCAGAGAAAAACGTTTTACTGAAACTACAGTCAATTACAGTAAAATTGAAATTATAGTCAGTTTCTGGCCTGTCCTGCTACCTATTGTGAAGTGAACCTCCACGCTAGTTTTAGGACTTTTTTATCCTGTAGCTGGTGGTTTTTTTTTCCAGTCTTGCCCTGTATTTATCTCCAGACAAAATTTTCCTCAGCATGATACCACCGTCACCATGCTTCACCATAGGAATGGTGTATTTCATGGGGCCATTTTGGGTTTTTGAAAGCACATTTCAACTTTGGTCTTTATTTCCTCCCACCCAACATATTTGTAAAATATTTTGGAAACCAAATCCAATTTTTTTTTCTACTGAAGAATTAATTACTTCCATTTGGTGAGTTCTCACAACAACAATAATAGTTTTATATTAGGGTGTAACAAAAAACTTCAAGACTAATCAAGAGGATTAATAGCTGCTTTTTCTATATATATAAATGAACCATGAAGTACACTTTTTATCTTTGCTCTTGAGTGTTTTGTTTTGTCTGTATTACTTAGCTTGAGGAAACCGAAGAGAAGTACTTTGAGGCTGAGCGACTTATGAGCAGTATGAAAGTCAAATTGGACGAAACGGAAAAGGAACTTAAAACTACCAGACATAAACTCCAGGAGGCGGTGGCGACCATCGTGGCCACTGAAATCACCACCAAACAGCTGGAGGAAGCGATGCAAAGGTACGTGCAAACACACGGCTTCAACACAAGCGCTGATTCATAGCGATCCTTTGTATTTATTCTTAGAGAACTGCGTATTTGAAGTTTTGAAGTAAAGTCTACAAACCATGTGATTAGATACTATGTGCAGATTTTTTTCTGTAATGTTAAAGGCTGCAACTAACGCCTATTTTAGCAATTGATTAATCTATTGATTATTCTGATGATTAATCGATTAATTTTTTTTTATTATTTTTTTTAAAAGCACATTCTATAGGTTTTTCATTTAACCACTTAAGCCTTTTTTATACATTAAAATAATTAATTTCCTTTTTCAAATAAAAAAATAAATGTTTTACTGCCTAAAATGCAGTAACATAGCATTCCTGCAGTAAATCTGAACCTGTTGAAGCTAAAATTGAGCTACTTTAAGAGTTTCGGCTAAAACATATTTAAAAGGAAGGGCATTTTTATCTGAAATGCAAACTGCATATATTTTTTGTAGTTTTGGCTTTATTACTGCTGAATATGTTGGTTTTTCACTAAATGGCTGTTTTGTTTTTTTTTTGTTTTTTTTTTGAGGCAGCAATTAATCAATTGCTAAATTAGTTGACCATTATTTCAGTAATCAATTAATCACGATTAATATATA
>NW_006799956.1:2852676-2884803 GCF_000485575.1 Poecilia formosa
CCATACAGTCACAGGTATTTGGGCCTGATTAATAGAGAATGTTAATGTCGCCCAGGATGGAGATCAAGAACGCCAAACTGGAAGGTACTACGAAGCAACAGGCCGATAAAATTGAGGCTCTTCAGAAAAGCGCTCAGGAAGCCGTCGTGGTGAGTAACCCGTTCACCTGCTCACACATGGTCTCAATGCTCCACGTCTCTTTTGAGCTAAAAGGTGTCATGCAATTCTGTTAAATCAACTATCTGAGTTTATGTGTTTAAGTCAGTTTTAAACTTAAAGGACATACAATCTTTTTTCAGCGAGCTGACTGCTCACCTGGAGGAGGGGTCAGTATTGTGACTGTAGGCGTAGTTTCTCTGTGTGAGGTTCTTCCTCTTTGTACGCTGATTCATTTAATCTTTTTTTTATTTTGAACTAGAGATAAAATAATCCTCTTAATGAAGTGAAATAAAACATGTTTTTAGTGTCAGAACTCCAAGCTCATGTGGGAATAAGTATCCTGGTGATGGAGAAATGTCTTTCCTCTCCCTGTCTTCTTTTTTTTTTTTAATCTTTGTCTGTGGTGTCTTTCTTTCAGTTGTGAATGTATTCCTGATTAATGCATGTCACTTCCTTTAGTTTGCTTTCAGCTTTCTAAAATCCTAACTTGATTTTTTTTTTCAGCAGTAGCAGAAACACAAAGTCTATTTAATTTTTTGTTTTGTTTTGCTTTTAAATCATGTTTTTTCTTTAGGTTCGTGCACATTTGGAGGAGCTGGTATCGAACCTCCAAGGCAGCAAGATTTCTTTGGAAGAGCAGCTGAATAAAGAGGTGAGTGGCTTCTATTGTTAGTTCGTCATATGTTTCATCAGTTTATTTGTTTTTATATACGATAAAAACTAAAACGTAAGTTTAGGACCAATAAAATGCCAAAAAATACATCCATCCATCCATTTTCTGAACACCCTTGTCCCTCAGTGGGGTCGGGAGGGGTGCTGGTGCCTATCTCCAGCTCCAAAAAATACATTCTCATCCTAATTCCTTAGTTGAAGTCATAGGTTTACATACACTCAATTGTAGGGATTGACTTTAATCTTTTGACTTTTAATGAATTATCTGAACAACCTACTATAAAGCAATAACCTTTAATTGATTTTATTAACAGGAAGTGAGTGCTCAGATTTGAGTTTGTGGTGGATTTTCTCAAAGGTTTTAATAGGATTGGGGTCGCTGCCATTCCAAAACCTTAAAGCTGCAGTATGTAGCTTTAAAAAAAAGAGTTTTTTTTTTTTTTTTTTTTTTAACGTAATCGTTAAAACCATCACCACGTCCTGAAAGTATGAGACAGATAACAGATAATGTATGAAAAATTTGAGCACATTTGTCTTCTCCATCTGCAGAAATGCGCCACTTCCAGTCAGAAACAACCAATCAAAGGCAGGAGTAGTTTCTTAGCGCTGTCAATCATGCTCGTGCACGTACAATTCAATGTGGCCATTCTAAGTAGCTTTAGCATTCACGGCAGACTCCAACGTAGGGAACTAGCTCTAGCATAGCAGGGAGCGATTGCGGGGGTGTGAGCAACCGCGTGCACGAGGTTTAAAGGTTTATGGTTTATTTTCAAAATGATTTAAAATGAGTGACATCCATGCATACAGTATAAACAGAACCGTACTTTGAGCTTGTGTGTTTTTCTTCTACAGTTGCACAAACAGAGCATGCTGTCTAACACCATGCAGGACTCTCAGGCCCTGTGGGAGGAAGAGACGAAGAACCGCTCAAAGTTAGGACTGCGCCTGACAGAACTTGAAAGAGAAAAAGGAGAGCTCACAAACCAGGTGTTCACACTGTGATAGTAATCTGAGTGATATGATGGTTAAGCGTCACTCAGTTGAGGTTTGAAGAGTCACTGAGTTGTTCGTTCTGGTCTAGATGGAGCTTGAAAAGAAGAAAGTCAAGAAAATTGCAGAGCAAAAGAAAGCGGTTGACACTCGCCTCGATCAAGAGATGAAGAGAAACATGGAGCTTCAAAAAGAAATGCACAGGTGACTTTTGGACTCTTTGGACTCTGTCACTGGGCAGTGGGTGATCCTGCTGCTTAGAACCAGCTAGAAACCACTAGAACCAACTTCTTGGCTTTATGGTCCACCAGTGTCTGTATCCTTTTTAAGTCCCCACTCAGTTATTTTGTACATTCAATCAGCCTAATGTTAGCAAGTTTAGGTTATTTTACTTGATGCTTTAGATATTCACTCTGTGCGTTTATATTTAAGGCAACGAACTTTATTAAAAAGTGCAAAGAAGAAGCTGCAGGGCCAAGAGTCTGGAGGAGCGAAATACTCCTCTATGAAGAGCCCTCACCGGAGACAGAGTCAGGCTGACAGCTGGATGAACGACAAGGTTTGTGGTGCTGATGCTGGCTTCAACACGAATTAATGTGCTACTTGTACATTATATTTTGGTTTTTGGAGTCAAAAAATCAAACAAGACCATTTCACAGTTTTTGTTTGACTCAGTTTACGACAGGGTTCTGAACCTGGGTTCTAAGGTATTTAACAAATTATCTAACATTAAAATGCTTAACACAAAAACATTAGCTCTGCTTTCCTAAACCGCTAAACATAAAGGATTAGTGGAAGCTAACACTGAACTTCTAAGCACAAAAATAGTGGAAGCTAACGCTAAACCGCTAAATACAAAACAAATTAGCAGAAGCTAACGCTAAACTGCTAAGCACAAAAAAAAATAGTTGGAGCTATTTTCAACACGAGACTCGCAAACAGCCGCGTCCTCTGTTTCTTATTTTACTACATATCATTATTTTAAAGTTGCAAAAAGAGGATGACCAAAGTCAAAAATGTAAGATGTGTAACATTTTATGGCAGTAATTGGCTTGAAAGGCTCAAAAACAGCCATCATCCTGAAGTGTCTAATGGGATACAGGGCAAACGTGCGACCTGAGGGGTGAGCGTCTTAATTATTATGCTTGTATCCACAGTCGAAAGATTTTTAGCAGCATGTTGCTGCCCCAAAGGCAAGTTGTTTGTACCAAACTTTAAATGAACACCCGTGCAGTGCATCACCTACAATCTCCCCTTGCTTCTTGGCCTTCAAATGTCTCCTCCGTCTTCAGGTGGAGGAGCTGCAGGCAGAGCTGGAGAAGGAAACATCTCGTCGCTACCAGCTGGAGCAGATCAACGAGGAGCTCCAGGACCAGTTGGCCTCCATGAAAGGTGTGGGCCGTAACCACGGCGAGCTGGAGAGAAGCAAGAAGCACCTGGAGAGCGAGGTGGTGGAGCTGAGACGCCAGTTGGAGAACAACCAGCCCGACCAGAGTGTGCTGGATCAGTACCGACGTGAAGCGGAGGAAAAAGCCCACCAGGAGGTGCAGCAGAAACTAGAGCAGGTCAACCTCTTCCTACAGGTAAAGAGCTGAGACAAACCCCAACAGAGAGGAAATCAATTCACAACAGCAGCGGTGCTGATGTCGCTCTTTGATATCGCCCGCCAGTGGGATTAACAACGATTTGTGCGTCTCTCAGTCCCAGGCGGCGTCTCAGGAAGCACTAGATGAGATCAAAGCCACCAACGAGGCCAACCTGCGCTCCCAGCTGGAAAAGAAGATCCGGGAGCTGGAAGGGGAGCTGAACCGAGCCCGCACCATCCAGCAGGAAACGTTCAGCCAAAAAGAGTCCACACGCTCCGAGCTGGAGCGCTACCGACACCTCTACAACGAAGAGATGCGCCTGCGGATGTCCCTAGCTGCCAAACTGGAGAGGTTAAAATGCTTTTTGAAGAAATCTGTTTCACTTTGTAAAAAAAAAAAAAAAATTATAATAGGTTTGGTAAACTGGTAAACGCTTGTAACAAATCCCGAGCTGCTATAAAGATGGCAGTGATTAGCGTTTTCTTGTTTCCCATAAACAGGGCCAACAGCCGCCTCTCCGAAGCCAACTCCAAGTTGCTGAGCGAGCGCAGCAGGAGTCTTATGATGGGAAACGTCACAAGCGGGAGCCTGATGGGGCCTTCTCTGGACATGAGCGCCTTGGCTACACCAGCGAACCCCGGGACCTCAGTGGGGGCCCTCAACAGGAACATGAGCGTGGGATATTCCCTGCCCAGTACTGAGTCAGACGGACAGAACCAAAGGGTGGAGGACTACCTGGCTAAGGTCTGCCCAGTCCTTCAACTCTCACTCACTTATAGAGATTAAAGAGGAAATCTGTGTTCTTGTATATTCCTGATTTCATTTTTTTAAGAACAAGTTCATGTAACTGCAGAGATGTTAGTTATAAACAGTGACATCTCTGTAGTTTCACCTCATAGTCAGAGACGTGTGTTTGACGAGTTACATCAGGTCACCCAACAGACACTTTAGGCTTTGCAGACTTTTTTGTTTGTTTTTCTTCCTCCTGTTTATTATTTCTGTCTTTTCACCATTACCTCTAACTTGTCTTGTATTTCTCACTCTTTTAGCTTCTAGCTCAAAAGTCTTTTTCTCACTTCTCCTCTCTTCAGCCAGACTCATAACCAGGTGTGTTGCTGTTTTCAGCTGAGTGTCTGACTGGTTGCTGTTTCATTGCGTTGCTCGTGGCTTCAGTGGAGAAAAAGCTGCCAGACAAAGCAACAAAAACTTTGCATATTTTGCACTTTTTTTGAAATATAGCATAAACAGCTTGAATTTTCTTACATTTTGCAATGTTGCAGCCTCAAACTTTTTTTTGTGATTGGAGTTTATTTTATAGACAAAGTTGCACATTATAGTGAAATGGAAAAACCTCTGCTGTGCCTGCACAGCTAAAACAACACTAGGTGGCGCTCCTGTGTTGGCTTTGAAAGCCAGCTGGAGGCCACTGTTTCTCTTTTTCTCTTCTTTTACTTTCTGCCCCTTTTTTTCAGCAACTTTAGCGATAAAACTTTTTCACTGAAGAATCAGTTTAGTTTGGTTCTATCTCAGGCCTGAACAGTTTGTCATTCAGTATAAAGTTAATCTGAGCTTTCCAAAGTAGTATTTAAAGCTCCACAGCTCTTCTTTTATCTGCAATGAATTCACCTTGAATATTGAGATCGTAACTGGTGCAGTCGTTGGTCACAGAATCGGGTACAGAACAGTTTTTATCTTCTGTTTTGCTGTCAAAGGTTTAAACGAGCGCTGAAGTTTTCAAGTGTCAGTGTATCTTCAAGAGAGAAGTTATTATTAAGCAACTTAATGCAAAAAATTTATAAAATATACTCAGAATTATCAGAAAAAGAAAAAAATTAATACATTTACCAAACATAAAATGCTTGTATACTCATGCCGGCCAGTAGGTGGTGATAATGTTCATATTGTCACATTGTAAACATCAAGGGAATACAAAGAAAGATTAATCTGAGCCTAGATGGTAGATCCTCCTAAACAGATATTTTTGATCATTTCCTCTCAATAACAAACTCTTTCAGCAACTTAAAAAAGAAGCATGTTTATTTAAAAGATAAAATCTGTCAAAACCATATAGTGACAGGTATTTCCAAAGTATGTTGTGGTGTTATATATTAACCACAATCTCTGTTTGTGTGTATTAATTTTAATGACTATATAATAAAACTATTAATTAATTTGGTAGGGATACGACAGCTTTACATAACACTTTTACTGTTACATTGTCACTGTTGCATTTATATTTTAGTTATTTATTTTTAATGAAAGCGCATACAGTTAACCAGCAATACGGCAACTGGGTATTGCCATATTGCTGATTTATTTTGGTTATTTCGAGTGTGTGTGTGTGTGTGTGTTTGGGTGCGTCTTCATTCATCTTGGTATTCTTGCTGCGAAAAGGTAAATACATAATAATAATCTCTTTCAATGGATGGCAGTTAGTACTCAGTTTTAAGGAACTAAAACATGATGGGTCGTAGTGGGGTATGTTTTTGTAAATACTCACCTCTGCCATTTTCCATCCTGACAGCAGGTGTGCGCAGACAAAACATTCCCCCAGAGGGTTTGTGCACGACTCATTAGCTCTGAGGCTGCACCATAAAAAAAGGAAGTGTATCTAAATGCAGTGTTCGTCCATTGTTCATGTTGTTGGTTTGTGGTTCGGTAACAGTGTAGGTCTACAGTCTTCCACCGACAGCATTCTGAAGCTTGTTTAATGCTACCGTTTGACCAAGCAGCAGTCCAGCTCTTTTTCTCCTTAGTTCAGGTAAGACGCTTCTAAAGTTGTCATTGGTCCGCAGCTGCAAAACAACAGGAACTCGCACTTGACGCTATGTAATAGATACGACTGGCTCATGAGCATATATTCATGCAATTTGACATTTCGGAAATAAATTAGCATAATAAAACGTCAATTTCTGGAGGGAAAAAGACTGTCAATTTTTTTTTTTCTTTTAACAGTTTTGGCGCTATGATGAGGTGGGCCTTTTTATGAGCCGTATCGAAATTAGTGTATTCGGCGAAAATGCAGTGAAAACAGTTTTTCCGCATTACCTGAGTCACATGATCATCAACCGGATGTCTCCATTGGCGCAAACCACGAAGAAGAATTCAACAGGAAGTAGTTGGAGGATCGTGGTGCTACATGCTTTTTAACGTCTCACCGCGCGAGCAAACTTATTTTCGTGTGATTTTAATTGCGTTTCTTATTTAACAGAAACGCCGCAATTTCCGTAATTGTGTTTTTCCGACATTAACGGAATATTTATTAAGTTTTGCGTATGTTTGCGATGGAAACACAAACGTACGTTACTTTAAAAGTCCCTCCTTTTAAAGTAACATTTTTATACACTCGGGGATTGTTTTGCTGGAGAACCATACAGTCAGCAGCCGTCCAAGTGGACACAGATTAACAATATGGCATTAAAACTGTACATGCATTTTAAATTGCTATGTAATGTTCTATTGTCTGGAAGGAGTTTTTGTTAGCTGCAAGCCATTAAAATAAATAGAAATAAATGATTGAATTCCACCAGTCAGTTGAATAAATCTACAAATATGTATCGAGATTCACTTTTTGAACTGAAACACTGAAATAAATGAGCGTTTTGATATTAGTGTTTCCTTAGCAAACATAAACGGCACTAACATGAAAGCCCTGTTTTATAAGTTTGAATAAAGCAGTGGTAAAGTGGGACAGGTGTAAATTAAATCCTTATCTAGATCATTTTTATAATAAAAACATATCAAACTGGACAAGCTAGAAATTGAATTTATGCGCTCCACTTCTATCCCCACACAGAGCAAGGCGTATTAGTTTGTACTGGTCTGAGGAAGGGAGGTTAATTTATTCAGATTTTACTTAAAAATGATTTCTGCAAATTTGTTTTTCAGCCATTGAGGAGCTCTTTGTATACCACAGCTTTCAGATCTGTGAAGAGCTTGAAAATTTTGCATGACCTTCTGTGTTTCACGTCAAAAAAACAGCTTTTTCCCCCCTCTGGTGTGTTTTCTACAGTGATGTTTCTCAGTAGCTCTTCTCCTCGCCCATATTTCACACCCGCGTTTTGTTTTTGTTCACCTGAGACGCTGCTGTGTTTTCCCCAGATGCAGAGAGAGCTGGACAAAAACATTTCGAAAGAACTGAGATACGGTAAGCGCAGCTCCTCCTCCTCCACCTCCTCCTTCTTCACCATCTTTAGGAAGGAGCCTCAGCAGGTGTTAACCTTGGCCCTCTCTCAGCCACAGCGGAGCTGGACGCCGCCTCGGCCCGTCTGTCCCCGGTGGGCTCCGCCTCCAGAGTGGAGCTGGACCCCCTCAGCTGGGCCACGCAGCAGTATTTGGAGGTGCTGAAGAAGAACCGTAGGATCTGACCGCACGTTTCCGCTCGTCACCGGAAAACTCTAAAGCCAAGACCAAGATGCTAACGCTATTTTTCTTTTTCTTTAATCCTGTTGTCATGAAAGAAATAAACTTGACTGCACTTTGCACTTACCCTCCCCCCCCTCATGGAGTGAGGAACGGACGAGACTCTGAACTAAAGACGACCTCAGAAGTATTTGTTTTGCCGGCTGAAACTCTAGTTTTGATTTGTGAATTTTGGTGTTTTGGAATTGCCGCTTTTAAGTATTTGTATTTATAATCATTTTTGCCAATTTATGACATTTGGTACATGCCATCCAATGGTGCAATATCTGTGTTAGTACTAATATAGAGTTGTGTCGTTCTGGGTTTATTTTTTCTTTTATGTAATGAACTCTATATACTTGAACATGACGAGCTGGAATGCTCTCCAGCTATAAAAACAGGGTGACCACGGTTTTACATTTCAGCTTGTTGTTGGTTTGATGAAAGGGACAGCCGGTTTATGTTTTGTTCCATTATTTTTTGTGGTTTTTTATTATCTTAAAATACTGTAAAAAAAAAAAAAAAAAAACATATGTATAAATACACAGAAAGATTTTTAATGTAATGTTTCATTCACTGCAAGGGAATCAAAAGTTTGTATTCTGAATATATTAGTATGTAAAATTGAATAAATGAAAAGCTATATGGAGCATACATGAAGGATTTGTTTTCAGCATTTTTTTTTACCTAAATACAAAGTTTGTTTTAATGTAATCTATTGCAATATGGGTTTCGCTGGGTTTATGTTTACAGTGAAGGAGAATATAAGATGGACAGCAAATGATCCAAGTTGCTCAGATCTTACAGCAAAGCATTCCAAAAACGTGACACAGAGTGTCTGTGCATCCTTAAAACATCTTAAATCCATTATTCTTTAAAAAATAATAATAATCAAGGCCTTAAAATATCTTAAATTCACTGAAAATATGTATGTTGGCCTTCAATACATCTTAAATTTAGTTTTTTACTCTGGCAGGACTTTTCTGTCAAGTAAAAGTTTCTTCATTGTGTTCCTCGATAGCTAGCTGCTCATATACTCTTGCTAGTTAGCTTTTTTTCCCCCGTGTGTAGTTTTATTTGTCTTAAATTTAATTCAACGTGGCATTAAAAAGTCTTAAATCTGACTTGCTAAAACCTGCACTTATACACTGTAACACTTCCAGCTCTCTGCTTTTGTTTTAGTTGGGATTAGTTTTGTTTTTTTGTTTTTTTTGTCTTTTCTTTTCTTGGAATACAGCCTTTGGTTTGTACCAAACATGCACTCTGTAATGTCGTCCAAACAGCTGTTTTGGACACGAGAATATTATTCCAGAATTCCTGAACTTTATTTGTCCTCATTGGCAAACGATTTGTCTGAATGTTTTCGTCGTTATAGTCACTGTTCACAGATAAAAATCACATAGTTCTACACAAACATCACACATATTTAAAAAATTAATAAAAAAAAGATCAAATGCTAAAGATCACTTAAAAAGAAAATATAATATTTAAAGAGATATTTGGGAAAAGCATAAGATTGTCTTCAGCTGCTTTTTAAATGAATCCGGACTTTTTAGACAACATAAAAACACACATCGTAATATTTGATATATTTTTTTATGCTTGGCGTACATGTAATTCTGTACTAATATTGATGTGGATACTTATGACATATTCAATGAAAATACAAGTTCAAATAATCAACAAGCAAGAGCAAATCCTCGGTTTTTAATTTGTTTTCTTAATTTCTGAGAACTCGCCCTGATCCTGCAGCGGCTGTGTGCAAAACCCGCTGAAAAGTCCCAGGTTGGTGTCGTTGAAATGAAAGACGCCGCTCGCCACCGAGCCTTGATGCTCAACCATCTTCAACCCCAACTCTCATTAGCTGTGTTTTGATGTTCTTTAAACCCACCCGCCCCTCTTCTCTTCTCCTCCCACGCTCGCAAACATGCGAAGCCTGATGGTATGCGCCGCTTTGGAAACAATTTTCCTCTCCTATTAAGACGAGACGGCGTGTTTATGATTGCCCCCCTCTGGTGCGTCTCTCCAGGCTTTGATCCGTCAGATATTCAAATCTCGTTACGTTTATTTTTGTTTCCTTTATAGCAGATGGGCACATCTGACAGACTGACTATTAGGTGTTTTTATTTCCCCGCCACCCGTTTTTTTTTTCTTTTTCTCTTTTTTTTTTATGCAGACGCCACTTCGTACCGCACCTTGTTTTGATTGAAGAGGTTACTGCCGTTGTCACGCAGCTTTGGAGGCAGGCGAGAATACAAATAGGCAGAAACTGAATAAAGGGGAGCATGTTTTATTTTATTTATTTATTTATTTTTGAGAAAGGTTGAAAGCAATCTGCTCTTCGTTAGGTCGTCTTCTGTCTCGTCTCAGACTTCCTGTCCAACAATCTCTGTTTGAAACCTCAATAATGTATGATGAGATTGTCATTATGGCAGCATAATTTATTGTTAGATTATATCCATCATTTTTTAAATTTTGCTTACAAAATACAGTTATTTTACCCTTGTTTTGGCGCCCCTTCCAGCGTGGCGCCCCTATGCGTCCCATGCAGTCCATTTCCACTTTTTACACCACTGGTCTGAATTTTGGTGTTTCCATTTGAACTGAACCACAAATGGTTCAGATGTGCATAAAGTTTCATTTACTGACCTCAAGCAGAAGGTCTATTACTTTAAATCAAAGGCATTACACTTCCAGTGTTGGAAGATTACAGGTTTGACTTCTTTCCTGCGCACCCCTTTTTTTTCTTTCTTTTTTTAACAGCTAAAGAACAGGACAAACACAAAACTTGTCATCTCTCGCTTTAATCCCTTTTCACGTGTGTCAAATAAGGCACTTTTAAACATAAAGAAGATGCTTATTGTCTCCAGATCTCTGAAGGATCTGAGCGAGCTTCATTAGAAAGCTTTTGAAGCGAGACGACAGCAAAGACGCGGAGTAAACAGCCAAAAATAAACCCTAAGTGCCGATAAAGACGACGCTGTCAAGACTGCGCGGTGGAGCAAAGAGGCTCGTTTAAATCACGTTAGAGCAAGTGAATCAGATTTAGGCGTCTCTGTGGCCCACAATGCATTTGGGTTCCGCCGAGGGCCGACAACAGATTTCTAATTTAGAGCATGGCGGACGGGCGGCATGAAATAAGCGCTCAGGTTTGTTCCACTTGTCAGCCTGGATTTGTTGTGACCTTTCTGCCCACAGCAGCACAGCTACTGTACCGCAACAGATGCAGCAGAAAACACGAGACCACGAGTCTGCAGTACGTTTCCTCTCAAAAGAACTTTAATTATTTCTGATTTTTCTGTTTCATGTTTCAACCACAAGCTTCCGGGCATTATCTTGAGATTTTAAGTGACGGCACAACGCACATATGTCCAAATATAGACATAACCTGTGTAATCTTTAGGGCTGCAACAAACAATTTTTATTAATAATCTAGTATTCTATTGATTGTTTGGACGATTAATCGATTAATCAAATAACAGCGGATGTCCTATTAACCACTTAAGCCTTTTTATTTACACAATATTTGAAATACATTAAAAGATACAACAAATAAAAATAATTTAATTGCTTTTAAAAACTGTACTGCTAAAAATGCAACAACATGGCATTCAAAGCAGCCAAAAAACAAAACTGCTAATAACATGAGAAAGCTCAGTCCTTTCTGCTTAACATCTATACAACGCAGAACTCATTTATTGGCTAGTTTTTGGATTAACAGATCAATAATTAGAAAGTTAAAAGTGCTTAATAGGAGATATTTTTCTTTGCTTTAGAGAATTTGATCCGATTGACGCTAAAATTTTGCCACTTCAGTAATTCTGAGTAGAATGGAAGTCGTTTTTTGTTTGTATTTTTTTGTACAGTTTTGCCCAGTTACTCTCTCAAATATGTTGTTCTTTTGCAGATGACCATTTTTTGAATTTGATTAGTCAACATAGCGATTAATCAGCAGTTAAATTAGCTCACGATTATTTCAACAAATGATTTAATCACGATTAATCGTCTCAGCTCCAGTAGTTCTCACCATTTTCAGTTCTTGATCAGGCAAAAAGACTTTCCGCTCATCGGTGGGTCAGTTCAGACACGTCTGCCGTCCCCCGAGGCTCAGCCACGGTGGCAGATCTCGCAGCAGTCAAGGCAGAACTCCAGGAACTCAATGGGCTCGCAGCAGGACTCGAACAGCACCGAGTGGCAGTGGGCGGGGCACCCCAGCTCCTCGCCGGGCGCGTCTCTGACAGCCGTGCAGCAGCTGGCGCAGGAGGCGCAGCAGCAGGAGGAGCAGAGGCCCTGGAGGCAGCAGGAGGAGCAGGAGGAGCAGGCCTCCAGCAGGCCCAGCAGCACCACCGAGAACTGGCACCACAGACACGCCAGCAGCAGCCCCAAGCACGAGTCTGCGGGCGACACGAGGATGAAGACGACTTGAGTCTGATGTTCCATAAAAGGCTTTTTTTGTTATTTTTTTTTAACATGTGTGTACGTGCGTGTGCGCTAAACAAGGGATTAGCGACTCTATTAACCCAAATTAATCTCTCGCATTTGTTTGTTTGCGGTGTCAAGCGAAACTTCAAAGAGGAAAATCTTGTGTTTACTTAATCACAGCTTTGTTCAGTCCTCCAGGGAAAAATGAAAAAAAGAAAAGAAAAACCCACAGAGGCTTTCAGGGATAAAAAAAAAAAAAACAATCAGGAGGAAGCTGTCACATGATAATTGCTCTGCTGCCCAAATTAGGCGCAGACCAAATTGCATACGTTGACCTCGTCTGTGTGCTGCGGTGCGTGTCTTGGGTTCCTCCTGTATTTGTTTATTTTATTTATTTATTTTCATCTGTGCGAGGACCAGAAGAGAGCGAGCCGGTGCAAATCCAGCTGTTTTATCCTGTTTACTGAAGGAAGCCAAAATAAAAAAAGAAAGGGAGGTGGCAGAATTCCCTGCGGAGTAGGGCTCAGCATCTTCCTGCTTATTCCACTGATTTATACACATCCCACATATAACTCATGCTAATGGACGTGTGTGGATGAAAGGGAGGCGTTGTGTGTCGCTCTAGAGTTGATTTGATGTAGAGCTTCACAGAGACGACGGCGTGAACCCACCGGCAGACAAGCAGGAGACAGAAGGGAAGCAAATGGACTTCATGTACTGGAAAACTTTCTGTCCGGAAAGTTTGCCGTTTGGTTGGAATACGACTGAACGAACAGACAGGCCGACTTTGAAGATTTGACCGCAGGGTTCAAAGAACAAACCAGTTATTTTGTTTTACATTTTTGGCAGCTGGGAATGTTTGGTGTTTTCATCGGGATTTTTACGTGACAGGCCAACAGGAAGTAGAATAGTGGAACGTGTCATCCATCCTTTATCAGACCCCTTTGTTAAACTCAGGTGGATTAAGGTTGCTACTTTGACTAGGCCATTCGATTAGACGAATCTGTCCATATCTTCTCCAATTCCATTCAACTCCTATATTGTTATTGAGAATTTAACTTCTATTTATTTATTTTTGTATGTACATCTGTTGAAACAGGACATGCGGTTTACCTGCAGATCCAGGAGCAGGTCGGTCGGGTTCGGGCCCACTTCTCTTGCTCCGGCTCCTGTAGCCGCGTACCGACGCTGCTGAGCCCTGCGGCCGGCTCCGGGGCTGCGAGGCCTGTACGGGTCTGCTCTCTGGGACGGGGAGGCCACATCGGGGACACGTCGGCCTCTGAAGGTCACGCTGAGGCGTCTTCAACGCACCGCGGTCCCCTGAGGGCCCCGTCAGGGGGGCAGGAGCCGGCAGAGGCTGGGCTGAGGCACACAGACACACACGGGTGATGTGGCAACAAGAGGAGATTGAAATGCTCTTCGTTTATCAGTTTGACTTGACGAAAACCAAACTTCTTCTTCTTCTTCTTCTTCTGTGATACTAAAAACACATTTTGTGAAAGTGTTGGGTCTACCATCACAAGAACACAAAACAAGAAGCACATCAAGGGTTGCGAATACGTCTTTAGCAATGTAATTAATTCGTTTTCAGAAAGTAACCTTGTATTTCCTGTAATTTATTTTGTAATCTGCTGTTTCCTAAGAACAACAACTCAAAGTGGGTAAATGTTCAACCAGGCCGTGGCGTCTATCAGGATAATCAGTGTCATCTGTCCAAACGCAAATGCAGCATTTTCATCTAAAAAAACATGCCTGCTATTTCATTTGTTATCCAAAAGAAAAACAACAAACATCTTACGTCTTCTTGTCAGCAGATGTACAACTTTAACAAACCAGAACGAGCAGCGTGGCGTTGTGAACCGTTGTCACTGCAGCGCCTCGGTTTCCATGTGTGCCGCTGCCCATGAGCTCAGCGCTGAAGGTATTTCCTCCGCTAATGGAGTCGCTCGCTCAAAGGAAATCCTCGGCTGAAAGCTCAGCCAGCTGAGAGGCTGGATCCTATTTGCACTCAGGTTGGAGATGAAGCTCGGCCAAAACGGGAGCATGTTTGCCACAAAAACCTTAAAACATCGTCCTCCCGCTCACTTTTGAAAATGTCTCTGCTCTCCTTCAACTGGAGAGATTCACGAAAAGCTAGGCTGAATTTCATGTTTGTATTTTATAGATTTTCACAAAAAAAAAAAGATAATAGATTTTTTGTTTTTCTTTTGGGGGTAAGGGGGAGTTCACCGCTTTGTTTTTTAAAATGAGTAGTGTTTCTCCAAAGCTTTTAATCAATCAATAATGAAAGTCAGAAACAATTTTCAAGTCTAACACATGGGAGAGGGGGAAAGTACATTGTACTGCTTTGCACTTGATATTTGCTGTATAAAAAGCTAGTTTTACATGAGTTATTAAGTCTATTAGGTCTAATGTGTTTGATAAAATAATGACAGAATTAACTGATTCACGCAGAATCTAACCAATTTTTACTTAATTAATGGCAGATTTCAACGATTTCATGAGTTATTTTTTTATTTATTGAAATTTGGCACTCTTTACCCTCCATACCGGATCAGTGAGTTGTTTAGAAATTAAGTCGTGGAAGGCTCAGAAGAGCATAAAGCTATTTAACAAGAATGATAAATAAATAAAAGTGAGAGAAATGCAACAGAAACCAGATAAACCCTAAATAAAAACAATTCTCATAACAACGACTCACTTAAAAGATGTTTTCAGTCTATATTTAATTTTTTTTAAAGAGATGGAGAGCAATTTGCTGGAAGTATTTCAGAGTTGGACCCTTTAATATGATTTTAAAAATTGACTATTTTTATTTTAACAATAGGGATGGTGGAGTTTATACATTACTGTCATAAATTGGGTTTTAAAAGGCCCAAGAGATAAGACGAGACAGGGGTAAATTTTATATATCAAAACACAAGTTAAATATATATTGTATAAAAAAAATAGTTAGAATCCTATTAACTAAATAAAGGTGCTGATAGATCAAAACTACAGTTAGATGTCTCCAATATAGCAGCCTAAAATTAGATGATAAAATTAACATTTTTACTAAGTCAACACCCAAACCGATAAAATCACAGCTGGCACAAAATCTAAACTCTGACTCAGATTCAGCTTAAAACTTTTATTCTGGAAAAAAAAAGTCACGTTTTTGTTTTTGTTTTTTTTAAATAGTCTTTTTTTTTTAATGGCTTGCCTAACGTGATGCACAAACTGTTCAGATTAAAACAAAACTTTAATTACAAGCAAACAAGTGTGCCATTTATGAACGCGGTTTTCCTTCAGAACAAACATGTTTTTGTACCTATACAGAAAACCGATTACACGGCCCGTTCAAACTCGTGTCCGGTCAGACCACCAGCACTTGCCTTCAGTCGGCCTCGTTTCCGCGGACGCCTTTTCTCCCGGCGGCATGTTGGATTCTCATGTTTGTCGCCCGCTGCTGCAGGACCTTCTCCAGCCTTTTGCTCTCCAGCCTTTTGTCTGAAGAGCAAAAGGCAGGGTGTTGCTGTGGGGTCAGGAAGCCCCCACAGCAACACCCAGCACGCTGACATGAGTCACCGCCTGTGTGAGAGGCTCTGTGTGTCGGTTTGTTTTGTTTTTGTTCGGCGCCTTAACAACACTCCCCTTCCCTGCAGACCCGGTGTGAGCGGCCGCTTGTTAGCCGGGCTGATCAGAGAGGTCGTCTCCTCATTTCTGCTTTCAGTCGCCTAACACGGCGGAGGCGCTTGCCGCACAAATGTGGTAATTAACAACAAACACTAATAGCAACTAGGGATGCGGTAATAGCACAAATATTATAAAAGAAAGTGGGGAAGAGGGGGCGGGGGGACATCTTAACTAGCCAACATAATGTGGCCTAGATTTTCTTCGTTTCGGGAAATCAGCGAATGACCGATAATTATGTGAAACCAGTCTAAACTACTACTAACCTTAACATGCTAGCTAACTGTAGCTCATACAATAATGTTTGTATGCTAAATAGATTTAAGTCAGTCACTCCACATGCTTAAGTTAAGCTAACCTGAGCATTTTAGCAAATTTTTTACATGAAGGTTAAACTTTGGCGACTTTAGAGAGTGAAAGCTAGCTAACCTTTATAACTTACTACAACTTATTACCACCTGGTCATATATGCACATGCGCGATTAACAACAGTCACCCCCACTGTTGTCAACTAAGTGGCTTTGTTGCCATAATTAGCGAGTGTTTCCGACAAAAATCGTAATCGCCAGGTCAAGCTTTTAAAGAAAACTGCAATCGGTGCGCCCCTAAGTCTCACTGTTATCCACACACTTTGGGGGCCTTAGGAAGAGCACCCATTGGGAAACAAATAAACAAACAACCATGCCAACTTTATAGGCCTACATACCGTATTATTGAATCACTGTTTTTATTTTTTTGGGAAGTGTGGGGGGTATTTTATGAGGTGAGCCAACAAAACGTAGCGCATCACTGTGAAGTGAAAGGACATTTTACTCCATCGCCTCTAACAGGTTTTCTTCCGGGACTTTCTTCCACTCCTGACCTGCTCCCCTGTCCCTCATCCCCACAGCATGACTCACCCACCAATTTCCACAGTGGAGACAGAGTGTTCAGCACGGGCCACTTCTTCCCCAAATTACTTTAACATTATAGGCCCCCAGTCCACCATTTTATTCCTGTGGATGACGAGTCCTTGTTGAGCCGACTGGTCCCGTGAAGGACGGCATTGTTATTGTTCTATATGTCGATGAGCGAATGAACAAACGACCAGCCTTTTTGGATTGGCTGTTGGGGGAAGGGGGGGGAACGTGCTGTCAAAAGTGCTGTATTTGACAACGTGTTGGTTACGCACATCAAAGCAACACACAAATTAAGCTACTGAAGTTGTCGAGCACAATGCTAACTCTCAGTCAGAGGAGGATGTCAGGCGGTGAGGCTGACGGCGAATCAAAGGCAGCCCTGAGAGGCAAACAGCAAACCAAAAGCAAACATGTTATCGGCAAAGACAATTACTGACATCAGTCGAGACAGGGAGCCAGGAAGTCCTTTGTTCCACAGCGAACAGATGCAACTTCACCCCGTCTCAGCAAGACAGTGTGATGCACTTTGGACTGTCTGTTCATCATTTTTATTTTTTATTTATCTGTTTTGCAGAGGCGTCAGCCAAAATCGGAGCTAAATGAAGCATCTTGAGAGACAAACAGAGATACACACACACACACACACAGCGACTGAAGCTGTGATCTGAGTAAATCTGCTTATTTGCTAACTTTACTCTAAGCTGTTTATATAAAACAGCTTTTTTAGTTTTTTCACGTAGAACCGGATTTTAAAAGGTTTTCTGAAGCGATTTATTGTGTTTCATTACAAACACAAAGCACAAAAGGTCAGGACATTTGTCTGGTCAGGGTTTTTTTTTTCTTGGCAGTGGTGCAACTTATGAAAGAAAACTAACTAGGTTGAGCAGCAGAATGCTCAGGAGCTGCCAAATTTAAAACTAATAAAAACTTAGTTTTATTTTATTTACCATTAATATTGACTGGATATTCATGACTACATATTTACTGTGTTCAGTTGTTCACTGGTATATTTGGACTTATTGTGAGATCCAGCTGTTTTGGTGACATTAGGACGACAGGATGGAACCAAAGATTTGACGGGATTTTCCAAAATAAAAGGTGCCCAAGGTGCCTAACCAAAGATTTAGCCAAATAACCAAGACGACCAACAGTCTGCTTTATCTTTGCAGTTATTTTTATTTTTCTGGTGGAAGGACGATTACTTCAGTTTTTTCCTTCATTCAGCTGAAGAAAACCTTCAGCCATCCAACTTCTGGTTGAATCCAGATTTTTTAGTAAAATGCGAAGTTTCAAAACTTCATTTGGAAGATAAGAGGTAAACAACAGGATGTCATCAGCGTGAAAATGTTAGGAAACATCCTCAAAAAGACGACAGAATCGGAGGGAGTAGAGCAGAAACAACAATGGTCCCCAAAGCAGAGCCCTGTGGAACACCAACATGGACAGGACAAGAACGGGACACGAGGGGAAACGACTTGAACTGAATTTTTATACAGTGGCAAATATTTAGTGGGTGTGAACAACTTTTGTGGGACACCAGGAGATATAGGGTGCGCCAAAAGCAATAATAATAATTAAAAAGACACTATGCAGCGTATTAAAATGTACAATAAATAGACATGTTTTATTCAGTGACACATCTGACTCACACCTGCAGACAAAAACGTCCATTACATTTCCATTACAAGTTACCGTAGTGAAAATAAACGTCAGGGTTACCTGAACGCCCCGCCGAAAATAAATAAACAAAGACGACGACGTCTCTATGTACAAATCCAGTCCGACAGAACTCACCACAGGAAACATGACCTCGGTACACAGAGGTCACGTTTTTGTTGACTGGAGAAAGACTCAGGAAAACTCCTGAGTGCGTTTCCAGCTGTTGCATGTTACCGTCTCGCTCACTTTTTAATTACACAAGAACACAGACGACAAACAGTCCAATAAATCCGGATTTAACTTGCAACTTCTTAACAGACAGGTGAGAGTTTGACCTATCTGTATTTGTTTCTGCCATTTTGACAGATGTTTTGTTTTTCCTTTCAGTTATGTGCTTTGTTGATGCATCTGTCCCAGTAAGTTTTTACAAAGAAAAGGAAAAACAATCACTTGATTCGAAAATGAAAAGTTGCATTTATAAAGGCTGACAAAGTTGCTTTAAAACCCACAGTGACAATAACGAGAAAAAAACAAAACAAAGAAAAACCCCCCACCTAATTTAATTTAAAATTCAACATTGTTTCCAGTCGTTAAACACAGGTTTGCTTTTTGTCCACATCTGGAACTGGATGAGGAATGCAGATTTTTACAGGTAGGGAGAAATGTTTGCGTAATGCCAAAATGGATAAATAAATAGGACATAAAATATGTAACTGAGTATGTTTGAGCTATCGATATGATATCTCATAATCACAGCCTCTTCCTGCAGAGATCCTCTGACAAAGTGATGTGGTTAAATGTTTGTAACAAACTGACGTTTTGACACACAAAGATTAAATTATTGCATTATCCATACAATTATATATAAAACAGCTTCCAAAAGAGTAACTTTATTTGATCCAGTACTTTTACACAGCCTTACAAAAGTATCTACGAACTCTGAACTTCATATTTTATCAAGATACAAACACAAAGTTTAATGTTTCGTTGGGATTTTCTGTGAGAGTAACTGTGGTAGAGCTGTGCAAGTGAAGAGAATCTGACTGGTGAAAGAAAGTGTTGTCTTATAGTTGACACAGCAGCAGAATCTAAAGACTAAACTTCACACCTGATGAAATCCTCCCCATCCACTGTGAAGCACGGTGGCAGCAACGTCATGCTGTGGGGCGTTGTTTTTCATCAGCAGGAGAACATGGAGGCTGATCAGAGTTGAGAGGAAGGCGGCTGGACTTAAGACTAACGATTATTTTAGAAATCAATTTTTCTATCAACTATTCTGACGATTAATCGGTTGAAATAAATCGTCATATTCAGCAGATTTTTCCTTTAACCACGTAAGCCTTTTTCTATCCAATATTAGAGATACAATACAAAACTCAAATAATACATAATTAAATTTTTTTTTTACAGAATTAGAAGTAGGTGAAGCTAAAACTAACTTGAGGACAAAGACTTTTTTTTCTTTGCATCTAAATGCAATTTTTTATTTTTATTTATTTATTTATTTATTTTACCAGTTTTGTCTTAATTACTGCTCTGAATATGTTGTTTTCAGTAAATTACCCTTTTTCTGAGTCTGTACACTCCAGTTAATGATTAATCAGTTACTAAATTAGTTGACAATTATTCCAATAATTGATTCATCACGATTCATTTGATTAATCGTTTGTAATTTTGAATTTTGCAAGAAATCCCATTGTGGCTGCAAACAGTGGAGAAGATCAAAGGTCACAGACACTTTAGCAAAGTGTCTGCATTTCATTTCAAATGCTCTTCAAATCAAACACCTCAGTAAAGTTGCAGTAGTACCATGCTATTCCAAACATCTTAGGATCCTACATGAGAGCTTGAACTGGCGCTAAAGGTCGTAAAGGTAGAAGGTCACTCGAGGTCAAACAAAAGCTCCTCGCTGTTTCCGTGGATCAGAGGCTGCAGACTGACTGGATTGAATGTCGGCAGCTGATCCTCGTCGTCGTTGACTTTCTCGAAGTAAAGTTGCCTGAGTGAAACAAGAAAAAAAGAAGCAAAACCGTGTCGGTTATTTTGGTTAGTGGTTGTTTTCGGTTTACATGAAGCTTCTTATTAAGAACGACTCACTGCTGGACTGGAGGAGAGAGGTTTTGTTTTCTGCTGCTGCCGACAGCCGCTTTGTCGATTCCTCGAAGGTTTCGGCTCGAACGCTCCCTCTTGAGGCCCGGCAGCGAAGCTTCTGCCAGAGCAGCCTGAAAAAATATTTGAAAATTCAAACTGAGAAGTTCAAGCTCCCCGTCTTCAGAGAGCTGCTAATTTAAAAAAAAAAAAAAGCTTTCCAGAAACGTCAACGTCTCACCTGGAAGGTGGAGTGCAGAGCGGTGCCCAAAGACAGACTGGAGCAGACATTTTTCATCAGCGATGGACTCCTAATGGAAACAGAGTACAACAGCAAGGAGCTGGATGTTATTTATTGTAAGGTAATTAGTGCACACATGTAAAAACAAAAGAATAATCAAATTGGTTTTGTCTTTAAAGAGATTCCAATTCAAGTTGAGATTTTACTTTAAACATAGTACAAAAAGCACATTTAAATGTATTTATTGACATTAGCTTCTTATGCCCAACTAGCACATAACTATGACCACTAGATGGCGGCAGAGTGCTTCCAATATGATCCTTCGTATGTGTTGAATAGGCATCAACTGGCGTTAAAAATATATAATATATAAGAAGTTAAAGGCTCAGCACAGGACAGAATAATAGAGAGACGCAACAACAAAAAACACCTGTTGACTGTAATAGGCTGATTTTTCTCCAGACAGTCTGACTGGCAAACAGCGGATTACTGTCTTCGTCTCATAGCTTTATCTTTTCCCATCTATGTGTTGATGTATGTAATGTTTGCAATATGTTAATATTAGAGGTGTACCGATCGATCGGCCACCGATCATAATCGGCCGATTTCCAAATGATTGGTGATTGCCGATCACAGTCTCTTGTTGCCGATCACACAAACCGATCACCTGCATCTCATTTCGCAGCCTGCCTGTGCAGCTGGTCTCCTCTTTCCTTCACTCTGCGCAAACGCGCAGCAACAAATCCTAAGCGATGTGGAACTATATCGCACTGAGTGAATGAGGAAGTTTGCGTGTTGCAGCGGAAAATTAAAGCACATGGGGTGAAGCAGGTCAAAATGCATCAACACAACGAATCTAATATGGCATAAAAACAATGCCATACTTGATGGAGTTTGGCTACATCGAGGCTCACTGCAGTAAAAAAGACATACGGAGCGATCAGATGGCAGGTAAAGCAGCGCACAGCTACAAACACTCACCCAGATTAGCATGACGGTTAGAAAGCTAAACAAATAACCTGGAAAATTATTTAAGTCTTCGAGTTGCGATGTAAGACGCTGGTTCTGCTCTCGCTATTGAACCGCTGCTACGCTACAGGCTCACACCGAACCTCTGTTTAAAGCTGCAGCATCTAACCTAAAAAAAATACATTTTACATATGTATTAAAACTTTCGCTGTCCTAACATGAGACAGATAATCTCTAAAAAAATAATCGATCTCCTCCCTGATCTGCATAATTACTCCGCTCAGTCAGAAACAGCCAATCAGAACTAGCAGTAATCAGCTAGCCGCCATGCTAACAGGAAGTTTTCATTCAGTAACTCTGGATTGTTTATTGTAATGGAACCTGTATTTGCCTTTGAATGTAAAGTTTAATACTTGAATTTTTTGGCAATGTTGAGAGGTTTTATTTTGACTCTTTGCATTATTTAGCCTCTTCAGAGCCTTCATATGTTATCAGTCTGTAAAGATAGTATTATCAATAACAGTACAATTTGCACAATGCCTGTTTTGTTTTTTTCTTGGAAAAAGTTATTAAAAACAAGTTTTTGTCTAAATTAAGGTGAATTCATGGTTCCCTTTTCCACATAATGTAACCAGCAGTGTTTATGATTAAAAAAATAATAATTATGTGATCGGAATCGGAATCGGCAGCAAAAAACCTGATCGGCACATCTCTAGTTAATATTGTTGAATAAAAAATATGTTGAATAAAATAAACTGAGTTACTGGGTACGTTTTCTGATCTGTGAATGCACACCTAAACGCTACAAGTTTACGCCGACAACCCTCTGTGGTGTTGATGCTGTTACAGAGTGAAGCAGACAATAGCTGCGTTTCCATTACAAATGTGTGCAAAACTTTGTGAGTATTCCATGAATTAATGTAAAAAGAAGAAAAATAAAACAGTTTTGCAATCACAATGTTTTCATCAAATAAGAAAGGCAGTGCATCAATTCTGAATTTATTGTCTGTATGTATTTGATGAGATTTAGCACTCCTTATTTTGCTAAATTTGATACTAACAAATATATTACTCAGTAAGCGATATTTCACTATCACTTAGTGAAAGCGATACTGAAATATCGATTTCACCAAGCGATATTTGGTGAAAGGTGATATTTTGCTAAATATCGCGTTAGTGATATTTGATTAAATTTTGCTTTCACTGAGCAATATTTAGAAAATATTCAGCCAATAAAGTGATATTTAGCAAATATCACTGGGAAAGCAATATTCCACTAAAAATCGGTTTCACTAAGCGATATTTAATGAAAGTAATATTTCACTACATATCACTTTCACTACAGAGTTACTGTAGTGAAAGTGATTTTACTTTTACTGTAGTGAAAGTGATTCTGTAATTACTTCTAATAAAGTAATTCTGCTGCTCTGTGAAAGAACAGTAAATCTACTCTTTCATAGTAATTATGAAAGCGTAGAAGTGCTGTTCTTTCATAATTACTGTGTCTTCTTGCTATGAAAGAACAGTAATAATCAAACATCATCTCATTGGACCTCATACTCGGGTCCATGCGGTCGGTAGTTGGGAGTTACTGTACCCTGCGATCTTCTGAGACCTCCTCCTCTGGTATTCCTCCTCATCCACCGTCCACACGGCGCCTTTCACATTCTCCACGCGCACGAAGCACTTGTGCAGGCTCAGGTTGTGGCGGACCGCGTTCTGGTTCAGAGTAACGGAGACGGTTCTGCTGAAGCGGGTCGGCCGAGACGCACGCGCCGCAAACCGCCCGGTCAGTTATTCTGCTCACCTTCCAGGTGGCGGCGTTCCGCCTGAAATATGCGAACGTCCTGGTGAACCAGTTGTAGATCTCGTTGAGTGTCAGCTGCATGTCTGAGGCTTCTGTGATGGCCTGCAAATGGGGGAAGGGCAGGAATAAGCATTTAGTGCGTCACAAAGTGACATTAAAATGAAGAGTGTCATGAAATCTCTTAATACCTTTTTTGTTTTCCACTCAACATTTGTTTTCGCACGCATTTTGCATAAACGAATCAGCATGACTCTGCCCTGCAGATGGTTTCATACCACTTTAAATGCATTTTCTTTAAGCAGTAGATCAAAACAAAGTAGTGCATAATTGTAAAGTGGAAGAATAATGATGTCTGGTTTCACATTTTTAGGAAAATATGCGTCTGAAAAGCACCGTGTCCGTTTGCATTCAGCCCTCCTGAGTTAAGATGTGGTCGAAGCGCCGCTTGCTTCAATTAGAGAGACGTGTGTTTTAGATTATGTCTCCTTCTGTTTTGACAAAAATCGGTTGCACAATCTCTGCAAAATGTCACTAGCTGAGTCACACTTTAACAAGGACATTTTTAACAGATGGAAAATGTTGATCCAATTGCAGTTCTGGTTGTTTGTTTTCGGTTCTTATCCTGTTCCCAGGTGAAGTTGTGCTCCAGTTTCCTGAGTTTTGCCATCGCTGGCAGCTTTTCTCACTTTTCAGCACCAGGTGGACGTTTTCTGCTAGCCTGGTTTCACTTCGTACAGAGAACCCAGACCCTCGGCTGCTGAGAAACGATTGCTTCCTGGAGTCGTGGACTCCGTTGTTCTAAATTTTACCCGGTCGCTAACTTTCGGCTGTGACGCATGTAATGCGCCAGTTTGACGCTATGAAGCTTACCGGAAATTGCCAACAACCGTTCTCCGCTGCAAAGGGAGAAGAGCCGAGTAAAACAAAATGGCTGTAATTCCATATTTGGAAACGTGTCTAACGCGGACTGAACAGCTTCGCTCACTTCCTCTGCTCCCATCGATAAAACTACAAGCTGACTATGATACTAAAACAACGCAGGAAATCAACATCATTGTTCACAACTTCACCTTCTGTTTCCTGATTGACCTGGTTGAAAGACAATCCAAGGCAATGGGAGAAAACCTTGAAAGGAGATGAGAATTGAGCGGAAATGCGTAAGAAGGCAACGGTCAGGCTAGAGTTTTGCCACACATAGTGGTAGAAAACGTCAGAAAAAGTTCAGTTTGAGTCTCATATTAGTACGTAGTTCCATGCTTCGTCCCCTATTACAGCTGGAAACTGACGATCAGGCTCTAAATCAGGCCTGAACATTCAGTGTCACATAAAGACAGTTCCAAATACGGCCTTCTGTCACCTGAAGAAAAGTTCTAGGAATAAAAGACTAACTTCCCATTAAGTTAAGATCTAGAGAAACTCATTCATGCGCTTATCTTTAGTCTCATCGATTATTGCAGTGGTTTCCTCACAGGCCTGTCTAAAAAAAAAAAAAAAATCAATCCGTCAGCTGCAGCTGATCCAGAACGCTGCTGCTCGTGTTCTGACTAAAACCAGGAAGATGGAGCACATCACCCAGTTCTAAAGTCCCTACACTGGTTCTGCTCTGCATCCCCAGAACCAGAACCAAACATGAAGAAGCAGCTTTCAGCTTCTACACACCACAAATCTGGAGCAAACTTCCAGAAAACTGCAAAACAGCCGAAACACCGAGTTCCTTTGAACCAAGGCTAAAAACCCACCTCTTTAGATCTGCCATTGATTAATAGTAACTGGAACACTGATCAACATATCTGATGTGCTTGATGATGGCATTTGACAAAATGTAATGTTT
Source organism: Poecilia formosa (assembly GCF_000485575.1). Lineage (NCBI taxonomy): Eukaryota > Metazoa > Chordata > Actinopteri > Cyprinodontiformes > Poeciliidae > Poecilia > Poecilia formosa. The sequence goes on from NW_006799956.1 coordinate 2,878,073, forward strand.
ACCGTTTTTGACCATTTGAAGGTTTTATGGTTTTAAGGCACTGTGAACTGCCTTGTTTCTGAAAGGTGCTGTTCAAATAAACCAGAATTAAAATAATAAAGATGTGAAAAGTCAAACAATCTCTCTGCTCGTACCTGTCGGATCAGAGCTGCGTAGGTAAAGGGTGGTCTGATGTCAGTGTTCTGGTAAAGTTCATATTCATTCTCTGCAGGAGGGGGGAATAAAAAAAACTAATGAAAGATTTGAAATCAGCTGCATTCCTGACGCGTCGAGTGAAAACCGTGTCCACTGTTTACCTGAAGACAGAGAGAACACCAGAGGGTGATGTCGGTGTCCTGCCACGGCGCGTCTGAACGGGAGCTCTTCGTCTTCCTCGTGGCCCTGCGGCGGGGAGCCGGCGGCGCTCAGAGGTCTCTGGTGTCTCAGAGAGAGAGACGCTTTGCCGGCCAGCGGCGTTGGACGGAGCTGAAAAGACAGAGAGGAAAAACAAAAACAAAATAAAAAAAAAAAAGTGAGACGTTTTCTGAGCGAGCGTGACGGAGCGATTGGATTCGCCTCCTCCGACCCGCTTCGGCTAACGCCGCGATGAGAATGAAGCCAATTATTGTTAATTACAGGGTGAAATTGTTTGGTGAGTGTTGTGATTAGGGTTCAGTGTTTGCGAGATTAACAAATGATTAGTTTCCGCGTTATTGGAGCATGTCCGCCATCTGGAATCAGACTGTCGGCCCATCTGGAGCCGACAGCTGGGAGACTAAACTACGAGAGAGAGAGACAAAAACAGGAAGAATGCACACAAGACTAAAGGATTTCCAGCTTTGTCTCATCTAAGGCTCCACTTACAGATAAAATATGTTATAAATTAATCTCTAAACACTTTATAAATTTAAATTTGTTCCTGTATATATTTTAAACTAACTTGTTATAGTAAACATTTCGGACAATCTTGTAAGCACAATAAACATTTGTAAACCTAATTTTTTTTAGCATGTAGTTTCCTTCTCACGCTTACTTAATGCATAATAAGCAGTTATTAATGATTTATAAAGTGTTTATAACTATCTATCTATAAGGGGAGATTTATCGTAACTTTTTTTTGTTTGTATTTTTGTAAACAAATTACAAAAACAAACTCAACTACAGCCTGACACTCTCCACATCTGCAGGAGAATGTGACGTTTTATCTTCTCATGCCGTACATCCACAACGGTTGTCTTAAAATGATTTTACTGCTTTAACCTTTACAGATCACCCCAAACTGTAAAACGTCTGGAGGTGGCTTAACTTGAAAACAAAGGCCCGCCTGCTGCCTGGAAAGTCCAATTAAAATCAACAAAAAGAATAATTTGGGTTTTAATTCAGAAATTAAAGTTCACGAAGTTGACTTGACAACAAGAGGCAAGTTGTCTAAACTTTGTTTTTTTTATATAAAGTTGATTAATCTTGAATTGTGAGTTTTAACTTAATGCTGGACTTCAAACCACATAATTATTTCACAAAATGCAAGAAAAAAAAACTGCCTGTGTCTAGTTAAAGAGCCACATTTCTCTATTATTTTTACTCACAATATCAAAATAACTACTTTTTTTATTTTAGAATAAATTAAATTCTTCTTTCAAATCAAAACATGCCGCTAAGCATTCTGGGAAACAGTCCCCACTCCTGTCTTTTCCTTCATTCAGTTCCTGAAACTGAAAGAAGGAAAAAACTGAAGAGTTTTGTCAAACTCTTGCAGGTTTGACAAACTGAATAAAAGGTTCGGTTTATCCTTCACAAACTCGCACATTTAGGGTCAAAATCTGAAACTCGCTAAATTTCATTTGAAGACGGCAGACACAACTAATTGCGGCTCATGTGTTTTGCGGCGTACCTGTGGGCCGCAGCAGTCAGCGGCTGCGTCGGACTTTGCTGACTGAGCGCACGGGGAAGGCAGGCGCAGGTGAGCCATCATCACATGCAGACGCTCCTGTTCTTTGCAGAGCTGTTGAACGAGACGAGACGGTGTCATGTTGAAAAAAAAACTAAAAAAAACTAAACAAAACCAACAAACACTGAATTCGGCTAATTAGAATGGAAGCCTTTCATCCGGAACACATTTTCCAAAACAAAACAATTTCCCGCTGCGTCTTAACATCTGCTGAAAGTCGCCGTTGGCTGACCGATGCAGATCCAAAGCTAAGAAAAACAACAAGACGATGAGTCAGATTACGGTTGTTTTTGTGCGTTTGCTTATTGGAACAGATAAATTCTTGCGCACCATATGATACTTAAAGTTGTTTTTCATGGGGAAAAAAAAGAAGAAAAAAAAGACCTAAATGAGGCAAAAAGTGTGAAACAAAGTTTTGGATGTAAAGAAACACAAACAGGATCATAATGGCCGAACAGTCTGCTATTTTTTTTTCTTCACAATGTGTCAGTACCTTAACCTGAAGAGTACTTATTTGTCTTTTTCATAGGATTCACTCGTGTCAAATCTAACATGGCTCCGGCTCACCTGCAGCTCCAGCTGCTGGACCACCTGCATCTGGACGCGGCACTGAGCCGTGCTCCTGTCGTCCAGAGTGTGTTCGCTGCTCATGTGTCTGGAAAAAACAGAAACATTCAATAACTTTTCTGAGAAACAGGTTTCCACAACACTCTTCTTTACGTATGACAATGTGGGCGTTATGTCAGAAAAGCAGCCATAACTCAGCAGAAGGAATAAATTCAACAGGTGATTGGACCAACATTCGGACGTCTGTTGAAAGTTTAGCTAAAGGATTACAGTATTTTATCCATTGGACTCATATTGAGTTGTTATTTAAACCTTTGTTACCAGATGTTCTGTCTGTTCTTAACTTGATTGTTATTAACGACTGTAAGTTTCATCTATAATAAAAGGGTTTGATTTTTACCATTTCACATTTTATTTAAAGATCACACACCTTCAGAATGACAAGGTGTTATACGATCAGTGTATTCAGTAGAAGAAATTGGATTTTTAAATGTATAATTGATGGTTTAAATGGAAAAACAAAATGTGTTTTTCCTGGAAAAAAAACACACATTTTGTTTCTCTATTTGTTTTGCATGTTGCCATTTGACAGATGAATGTTGAACATGGCAAGACAGGGATTCTTCTACATTAGATCATTTATGAATCTTATATATTTGTTTTTAGTTCTTGTTCACAGAATGTTAAAAATATAATAATTGCACAGGCAGCATGGATTATTGAAAACTGTGGGGTTGAATAACTTTTAAAAATGTGTTTTTTGTTAGTTTGACTTTGGAAGAAAAAAAAAAACAAGTTGACTGGTGAATTAATTGGTGATTTTAATTTGAATTTTATATTTCACTGCTTCACATTGCAGCTTTATTGTTGCAACATGTGCGCGACTTAATTTTAATAAAGGTTATCTCTTATAGCCACGTATGGAAATGTCCATTTTTATTCAAGCTAATGTATGAAAACACATTTTATATCGATATCGTGTCAAAATAACAATATTTGTGTCGATTTGAGTGACGCATTAGTTCATTTCAACATATTAAAATTAAACACATCGTGTGTTGTTCTTGACATTTGTTTGTCTTAGCCAGTATTTTACACTTTTTATCTTTCTTTTCTACTTGTCTGCATTTTGGTAAAGAATCTGTTCGATATATTTAGTATCACAGTAGATTTTTTTACTTTTATTTTTTTCAGAAAGTGCTAAGTTTGCTACAAAAGGTGAAGATGTCAGACGTTTGGAGCTACAGGGGGGGGAAAAACTCACTGGACAAACTGGGCGATGTTTTCACAGACGGACTCACAGCCGGGCCAGTTGCACACTCCGGGACCGAAGAGGGCGCGCGCGAGAGCCGGGTCCCTGTCTGCACCGCTACTGGATGAGATGGAGGAAAAAGAAAAACCGACACATCACTTAAAAACAAAAAAATAAAAATCACAGCAGAAACTCCTGACAGAAACTCCTGACAGAAACTCCTGACAGAAACTCCTGACAGAAGACTTTAGATTTCCTTTTTTTTGGGTGGCATGAAGTGACAGGAAGAGGTGGCGGGTAAGACCGACAAATAAACGGAAAGCTATTTCACTTTTGATTCAGGGACATGTTCTCCAGTCATGTCAACTTTCTTTTTCTTTTTTGTTCCTTTCTTTGCTGAACCACCTCAGGTGGAGGAATAAAAAAGCAAGACAACAGCAAAACAAAGCAGCCCACTGGGAACCGAATCCTCAAAAGCAAACGTCGCCTCAGACACAGAGGACGTCTGCAGACGACGCGTCTTTGATGCTTACAAAAAGGCCGAACCGGGAATAAAGGACCTCACCGCTCCGCTCCGGGAGGAGACTCAGACAGCCGATCCCCGGTCGGCTCGACTCGAGCGGATGTTTTCTGGTTCCCGCTCATCGCCGCCCCGTCGTCAGAAAGAGCCGATCTGAGTTCCTTCCACAACTTCTGCATCTCCGCGGGACCGAAATAGCCTGTTAAGTCGGCACAAATGGTTTTTGTCCTGATCAGTAAAAGGGGAAAAAGTGAAAGGAAACGTTCCGAAAGAGAGAAAAACCAGCAAAGAGCTGCGTGTTCCTGACCTGAACCTGAGGAGAGGCCGGGAGGAGAGGCGGCCGGTTTCTGCTGGAACATCAGCTGCTGAGCAAACATATTTCACGTCAGGGAGGAAAGTTTGCTTAAACGCTTCAGAGCGAGAAATCAGAGCATTCAGGACTGCTGGATGTTTAGTTACAAAGATAAAAAATAAACTAAAAGGGCCACACATCAATAAATATATGAATAATATCACATGTGATCGCTGAATTAAAATGAAATCAATAAAAATTTCAGTAACTTTATACATCAACCACAAAGATAAATGATAAGTACATTTGGAACTCAATCATTAAAATGTAAATTCATCATGAAAACATTAAAACCAAGGCTGGCTTCTGATTGGTCGACCTGCTGACCAATCACATTGTCTGCAGCTGTTTTACCCCTTCTGACTGATGGGACTAAAAAAATCAATATATATGCTTCCAACATGATAAATTAAAACAATACAGGATTTCTGCACTTAATGTAAATTTAACTAAATATCTGAGCAATAATAAAAAGATTTATTACTTTATTTAATGTCTGTGTATTGATTTGTCAAAAAATGATCCCAAAATAAACCAATAATTATAATTATGAAGATACTTTAACAAAATAACAGACAAAATAAAAACACAATAAGCAAATTTAACAGATAAATTAATAGCAATAATAATGACTTTGTATTTCTGTATTTTTATGATGTAAAGCCACTTTGAAATGCCTCGTTGCTGAAATGAGCTATACAATAACATTTTTAAAAACATGTTAAAAGTGAAAAAATCATAACTTTGTTTAATCTTACTTTCTTTTCTACCTTAATTGTTCAAACACCTGGCAGACCCAGATGTTTCTGATAGGAAATGAGAAGCATCTCTTGAAATATAATCTTTACTCTCTCTACAGATTCTCTGCCACTTAGAAACATTATTTCTAAGTGGCAGAAATAAAGTTTTCTGCCACTTCATATATTTAATATATATATTAAATATATTAATATTAATATATTAACAGGTTTGTCATAATAGAAGATTTCCCAGAAGTCTTGTATATATGTTTACCGGTATAAACAGCTCTGGAAAAAAATGAAGAGATCAGTTTCTCAGATTTTACTCTTCATAGGTAAATGTTTGAGTAAAATGAACATTTTTCTTTTATTCTATGAACTACTGACATGTCTCTGAAATTCCACGCAAGAATTTTGTATTTATTTGCAGAAAATGAGAAATGGTCAAAATAAGGAAAAGGATGCAAATAGTGCAAAGAAAACAAATTAATCTTCATTTAGAAACAACAATCCTGAAGTTTTAATTAAGAAAGAGTTCAGAAATCAGTACATGGTGGAAGAACCAGGAGGTTTTCGGTTTTCAGTGGGCTCTTTGTTTTTTCCAGCGCTGCATATTAACCAGTCACACATGCAGGTCTTGGTATGTGTAATATTTTTATGATTAAGCAGCTTTTACCTCTTTGACTTTCTTGCTGGTCTGCTGTTGAAGCTGCTGCTGGTAAAATTCCTTCAGGTGTTGCTAAAACAGGAACAAATTATTTATTATTTCTGCTAATTCAGACATAGAAACCCACCACCTGCCTAAAGACCAGAGACTGACCAAATGACAAGACGATTTTTACGAGCTAAAAGGTTCAGAGGCTAAAAATCGATTTCCGCTGACAGCGTCGTCTTTTGCTTCTTTCCTTCTGCGACATGCTTTCTGCATCGACAGACCCGAAATGTCATTTTGTCCCAGTATTTATGAAAATCAGGGGACGCTTCTGGATGGGATGTTTTTCATAGTTGCATCATTTTCTGAAAAATTAAAGGAAATCACCTTCACTGTGTCTAAATAAGCATTAAAAGAAGATTTTTGTATTTATTTATTTCAAACAGGTTTTAAAAAACAAGTGCGAGAGCAATAAGTGGGACAAAGAACAACACATAACCAAGAACAAAATGATTTGTTTATTACTGTTTCTGTTTGAAAAGGAGAAGAAATGATGTTATATGTTTCTTAACTTATTTAGTTTGCCTGTATATTTTTATCTTACCATTTATCAGCATGTTTAGGCCAAATATTAACTAATTTGCGATGCCAACACAAAATATTCTTGTGCATAGCATGACATATTTATCTGGATATATCAGAAAGATATATCCAGATAACT
>NW_006799956.1:2885762-2897133 GCF_000485575.1 Poecilia formosa
GAAGGTCGGATTGTGCGATTTGGTCACACCAAGAGTTGAAAACGTCAGTTTTGCTCTCAACTGTTCAAAAACGAAGATGCAGTTTAAAGAAGCCAAATTTATTTTCATCCTACTGAACGACGTCCCAGTTATTTCACTTTTGCAACAGGAAACAAAATTACATGAAATGAACACAAATTAAACCGAAGCCGACTACATTTACACGAGTAGATCAAACTCTGGATCTACTTGGTGCTTCGTCAGTTTAAAAAAGCAGCTTTGTTTTTTACTCACATGTTGTAAATCTGTTTTTTTCTCTTTCTGAAAGTTACACTGTAAAATGTGACTACGGTTATATTTGGTGTCAGCTCCAAACACTTTTTTTACTTTTGCTGTCATTTATAAAATCACATCCTTTTTATTTTTCTTCTTTTCACTTCATTTCTACTATAATTTTCCTAATTTTGGGGTTTCTTCTGTGTGTTTTTCTTTTTTTTTGTTTCTGTTTCTGGTAAGCAGGTGAAGTTAAGCCGAGTATATTGTAACGTAATGACTCTACATTACTCTTTTCTAGTCCTCAGGCTGACAAAAAAAGTGCTGATATAGCTAATTCTTCTCATACAGTAAAAGTTTTGAAAGCTACAATTTAAAAAAAAAGGTGATTTAAAAAAAATATGTACATACATGAGAAAGGCTGTAGAGCAGGCTGTTTGTCTACAGGAACAAAAATATGACGGAGAACCGTAAAACTGTTTAGTTTGCTTTTAGCTCGCATCAGTTGATTTTTGGCCTTTCACGCTAGAGATGTGTGATATTTAAAATTTTGGTATCGATTTGATACCAAGTATCGCAGATATCAATACTTTTTATTATTTATGTTTTTACTACATTACCAAACTTCTGACCTTTACGGGGTTTTTTTTGCTTTGAGTTCTTTTTTTTTCTTTTTACAGAATTTGTACAAAATGTACAGGTGTCTGCAAAATACTTTAATTACATGTTAGCATTAAAAACAGAAACAATAGAAAAAAAAAAAAAATTGTGCATTTTTTCGTAATTGAACAGTGTGCAAAAAAAATCTGAGAGCAAATTAAAACAAAAAAAATTAAAACAAAGTTGAGAAACTACTTTACAAAAATAAAATAATATCTCAAGAGGGAATCTGAGACAAAAGTACTGATCTTCCCACGCTAGTGTCGACTGAATGCTGATATTTATACTTGGTATCGATGTTATCGACATTTTGGATCGATCTACAAAGTTGATCTAGTTCTAATTTTGGTCTGTCAGCAGAACTCCAGCCTGCATCCTGTCTCTTCACGTCGCCGTTTCCGACCCATCAAGAGGAGGATTTGACTGAAAACAGACTCTGTGAGGATACCCGTTTGTGGAGGAGGCTCTGGCAGCTTTGCACCCTCACTCCGCTGCAGGAGTCCCCATTAGCCGCTTTCTCCCCCGCTCCGGCGTCCGCATGGCTGAGCAGGCTGCTGGCTGGAGTTTGACGGGCTGCCGAGGGACTCAGAGGAGACTCGGGCATCTCAGCACAAGTCCTTAAAAACGCAAAAATCAAAGAATAAATGCTCCCCCATCAACAGTAAATAATAGGCTGTAAGATTCAGACTCAGAGTCCCGGTGGAATCACTTCTTCTTTGTTCCGAGAACAAGACGAGATGTTTATTTTAGGAACCTGCAGTGTCACTTTTCAAGAAGGTGTTGAAGAAATCGCCTCTGGCTCTTTAAGCTTCAGACTTTATTTAAAGCTTAAAGCGCAATTTATAGCCCGGAAAGAGAGCGTGGATTAGCAAAAAAACAAATATTGACCTGTTTAATACATTTAGAAACATTTTGACCCAAATAACCATTTATATGGCATTTAATGAATGGTATCAGTTTGACCTTTTTACCAATAAGTCCACACAGTGTCAGGAATCGATTCACATCTTTCATGCATGAAGGTGATAAACTCCTACAGATGTTTCTGTTTCTCTTTCTTCCACATGCATAAGAGCTGAGGCAAACTGCTTGTCATTTCCAGTAACAACTTACTCATTTAAATCAATGCTGAACAAAACTTCTGAACTTTCTTTTTCTTCTTTTTTTAAAGTATTAAACATTAAACAAAAGCTACGTACCGTTACTGCTTGAGCCAGACAGAGACGGTGACTCCAAGCGATGCAGGTTTGGACTGAGGGAAGGAGACATCTGGTGGAGTTGGGGAGTCTACCTGAGGTGGGGAGGAGTCACTGCATCGCTCACCGAACACCGCGGCAGCAGCGAGGACAGGAGACGTGCAACCAGATGAGAAAAATGATTCTGCCTCCTCGGCTCAGCATCCCCCGACATTCGATCCAAGCCGATGCAAGGGAATCGAATTGAAACAGCCTGTTTACATTGTTATGATTTTTACTCATTGCAGCTGTTTGACCTGCACTAATAAAACTTGTTTGCAAATAATAACGTGTCCTCCCCCCGCCCCCCCGATTTTTCTGGGAATGATCAGCCTTTTAGTGCGGACCAGTAGGGCTGTTTATTACTTTGTTCAGCTGCATTTTTTGGAAACTATGCAAAGAAAGAAAGAAAGAAAGAAAGAAAGAAAGAAAGAAAGTAAGAAAGAAAGAAAGAAAGAAAGAAGGAAAGAAATAAAAACAAAAGAAGAGCTCCATAAAAACACAGCTGTCAAAGTGTTATCAAAGGCCTTTTTACAACTGTGACTGCTCTCGTTTGAACCGGCACATCAAGTACATCTACGAAGACTAAATAAGGGTTCAAGTTCACATTTACAAGGCACAAATAGTTTTGCACCAAACATACCTCCATAGTTTAGTTTTAGATTGTGGATAAATGGAAGACGGTATATCTTTATACCTTTAATAACTTGGGGTCTGTCTGCAGTGGCACCAGCAAATATAAACGGAGGGATTTAATTATTCATTTTATGTCTTTTTTGTTCTCACAGATCTAAACTTTTAAATAACTTTTGGTTTTAGCGTGCATCTGGACCTCCCTTTAAATTTGAGCGAATAAAAACAAGGAACTTCAGGAAAGTTACCTTTACTCTATTATATGTTACTTTACCTTTTATTGCCATACTTTACATTACTTAACCTTACACTACTTAACATTATTTTACAATGCTTTACTTTGCACTATGTTATCTTAAGTTGCTTTACTTTACTATACACCATGTTACATTACACTGGATTGCTTTACATTATTTTAGATTAAGTTACTTTACTCCATGCTTTTTTCCATTACATTCTGTTAGGTCACGTTACATTATTACTTCGTTACCTTATGTTACTTTACTTTGTTACTTTGCATTTTGTTACTTAATGTTAAGTTACGCCACTTTACGTTACGCCACTTTACGTTACGCCACTTTACGTTACGCCACTTTACGTTACGCCACTTTACGTTACGCCACTTTATGTTACGTTAGTTTACAATACGTAACTTCACGTTGCCTTACTTTACGTTACTTTACATTATGTTACATTACTTTACGTTACTTCACGTTACTTCATGCTACTTCACGTTATTACTTCATGTTACGTTACTTTATGTTGCTTTGCTTTGCTTTACGTTGTTACTTTACGTTATGTTACTTTACGTTATGATCCATTACTCCACAATAATTTATGCTACATTAATATTATCAAAATGAATGTACACACCCAAAAGTTTGTGACTCTCAGTTCAAGCACACTTGGGTCATTCAAGATGAACAATGATCCTGAACTTGCCACTGGGACTTCCTGACAGAGATGACGTTTGGACTTCAATCCAAACTGAGATGGCATTGCATCACCAGAAACAGGTTGTTGATGCTTGGGCTGAATGAATGAACACGTCTGCAAACAAGAGTGGTCCAGAACGCCTCCATAGTGATGCAAAGTAACTTCTTGACTTTTATCTCAAACCCACCAAGCGTGGCACAACCACTTATTAGGTTTAGGGAGCAAATATTTTTTCACATGGGACCAGAGAAAATGTATGGATAATAAAGTAAATAAATCCCCCTTTAAAACTACACTGCACCTTGCGCATGATGTAACTGCACTTTATGCAAGCAGACTGCAGTATCTTGTTCAATGACTGGGGTTGTAGAGTAATGTGTGGTGACTGATTAAATGACATGCACATGCTCAGAGGGAGATACATTGTTACCGTAACTACCACTGTGTCCTATTTACATGACAGCTATATTGAACGGTGAAAATCTCTGCCTCTCTATGTCAGAATTTCACCTTCAAGCTGCCGACACGATGTCAGAAACTCTGTCCTCTCTGTGAAAGTGGAGAGGCTAAGAGTAATATTAATATTGGATTAAAATTAGAGAAAAAAAAGAAGCTTTTTTAAGGAGTATACCGTCTGAAATTATTGTTTCCATAGCCCTAAACGTCTTGTGTCCCACTGGGGCAACAACAACACTGAAATAGCTGATGTGGTAATTCCCGCGCTATCGTTTAACTCAACTGGGAGCAATTACAGTGGTTACATAAGAAAAAAAAATCCCTCAAACTTTAGTCACTGGTGATGTTTTATAAAAAAAAAAGACTAAAAGTAGTTTATATTTGTTAATTCCCTTAGGATGAAAGAAAGAAGCAGACATCAGATCCAACTTTTGGGCTTAAGACTACTGTACATATTTTATGTCCCTTCTGGCCTATTAATAGTGTTGGCCCTAGCAACAATGTCATCTGTAACTGGACTCTGTCTGTTAAGTCAGAGCATGTCGAATGTCAGCTGGCAGAAGGAGCAACATTGCAGTTTCCTGCTGACACTCACTGTGGAGCTTCATGGAGTTTGCAGGGCGGCTAAGACCTTCCGAGGCCTGTAACTACCTCGCAATCCCGGGCCTTGCCGGCTTGGACCCAGACGAAGATGAGGGTGATTTAGTTGTCGGTTTCAGACCTAAATCCTCTCCCATCCCATCCAGAAGGAGCTCGTTCTCGGACGAGGACTCAGATCCAGAACCTCCTTACTGCAGCTCCCGGAGGGTGTCGTTCGCCGATGCCAAAGGCCTCAGCCTGGTGCAAGTGAAGGAGTTTGACACGTGGGACCTACCCAAACTACAGGGAAGCAACTCCGTAGTTGTCGAGGGTAAAGATTCAGTGGAATACCACCTCTCGCCTTTAACTTTCTCCCTTCCACTGCCTTCCGAAGAGGTGCTTGCCAAAGTGTTGAGTCAGAAAGTAGAACTGGAAGCAATCGGGTTACTTCCAGGGACCACGATACTAAAAGGAGTGGTCCGCGTTCTCAACATCTCCTACAACAAGTCTGTCTATGTAAGAACCTCTTTGGACAGGTGGGCCACCCACTTTGACCTTCTGGCAGAGTATGTCCCCGGCTCCAGCGATGGAGTGATGGACAGCTTCTCGTTTAAGCTTACCTTGGGGCCACCTTTCGGGGATCAGGGAGTCAGGGTCGACTTTTGTCTGCGGTATGAAACTCCCGTGGGGACATTCTGGGCTAACAATAACAACAGAAACTACGTGCTGTCCTGCCAGCGCGGCATGAAAGGGGGGACAGAGAAACCAAAGAGGGAAAATGCGAACAAGAAAAGCTGCCTGAAGACCGTCAGGTAAGGGATATGCTTGGTTCGTTGGTTAGGTTTTCACTAAGAGCAGCACAAGTTCAACTTTGAATGTAATTAACCTTATTTAATCCCTCTAACTGCACACTCTTGGTCATTTTTTTTCACTTTTAGAAGTTGAGGATGAGTAACCAAGCCATTTTAATCCAAACTGGTGTTGTTTTAGTGAGTATTTTTGTTAGTGTGACTGGCTTGAAAAAGAGTCATCAATCTCCACAATGTAGAATTCCTTGGTTAGGAATGGTTTCGGCTCAATATTTCCCCCAGGTTTGACACAAATAATAAAAATACCCTCCCCATAAAATGAATAGACAATGATAACATTACATAAAGTCTCCTCGTGTCTTCCCATTGTGTTGATTGGTGATATTTTCAATACAAAAGAACATGAAGCAGAAGGAAAGACCCAAACTGAGTGTGACCTGGTTTAAATTTGATTGATTCGCAGTCAGAGTGTCTCCACTGTGGAAAACATTTCATCACAGCCAGCTTCATCTCAGGAAAATATGTCAACAGGTGATTGTTTCTTGGTTTTTTTTGTTTGTTTTTTTACTTTGCTGAGAGTGAAATAAGGACAAAGTCCTCAATGTGGGACCAAAATGTTTGAACAAAATGTCTCTGTTCTCCAGATGAGTCTGTCCGGGGACCGGAGGTGGGAACTATGAAAACCTCTGAAGGACAATCAACAACTTCGACCCGCGAGGGACAGAAACTTCTGGTCAGTGTCACATTTTCTTTTATATATATTTGGAATTTTGCACAGTCTAAAAGCAAATACATCTTTAAACCTCTGAGGTATTTTTAGGAAGGAAAGGGAGCACATGAGGAACAGAGAACTTAACCTGACCCCGGTTGCTCTTTCTGTGGGAATGTCACGTGACACCATCTTGAGTGCCACGGGCGTAACATAACGCACATCGGGACACTTTGTACCTGCTGTTTGCACTTCATCCGTTTCTCATTTTCTCACAGCTAATAACTTGTCACTTAGCTCAAACATTTCACTACAACATGTAACAATAAATGCCAACTCTTCTTGATTTTATTTTTATTTTTTTTACTGTAAACTGACTGGTTAGAAACAATGCCAACCTTTTTCCTGTTGAAATCAAAACTTGAACTTATGTGATAACCACCACGCCGAGTAGTCTTTCCTGTACTGACAGACAAAAAGCATCAGCACAATGTGATGCTCCCAACTTCATGATCTTCTGTGGGTGTGTTAAAGGAGATGATTTTCTGCCACACATGGTTGGAGGACAAAATGTTATGTTTTGGCAACGATCCAGCCAAATTTGCAGTACCGTAATATCGCCACACGTAGCACTGTCTGAAAAATTCCAACAGTTTCTAAAAGGGGAGACCTTGCGCTTTCCAGCCAATCTCGGGTTATTACGGTAATTTCAACCCCGACGTAGCAGGGAGGGAAATTAATCTCAGGGTCACTATTTTAATATACGGTAAACTGCAAAAATAATTGGCTAGATATTGAAAGTTCCAGTTGTTATGGATAGATGAGCAAATATATATTCACTCATAGGACATTTAAAGAACTGCGTACAATTTAAATAAGCAAAAATATCCAGGTGAACATTTGAAACTTAAGTCTTATAGCGTTAACTAATTTAACAATGTTTTAAAGATATTTGGTTACAATGGATTTTATTTAAAGGGAGCCGAATACAGTAGGTTAACTAGGAAAGCAAAATACACTTTTCAGATTGTATCTGCAAAATCTTCTTTCAACTTAACAATTATGCTTTACTTTGTACTGATGTATCGAACAAATTCCATATGAAATATACTGAAATTCATGGTTACAATGTGACAAATGTAGAAATGTTCACGCCAGATGTACAAGTTACTGTAAGTATGTGTGAGCTGGCGCTAAAATGAATCTATCCTCCCTGTTGACGGACAGATGGAGAACAAACAGAACAGCAGCAGAAGAAGGCAAAGACAAGCATCTCGGATGACCAGGCTGAGGGACTACTACACAAAGAGAGATGGAGGACCGAATGACGCTGGCAAAGACGAAACCCCTCCAGAAACAAAGCAAGTAACTCGCGAAGAAACCCCAGGAGACAATGTTGTCTGTTCGCAGCCGTTTAATGAGGGACAAGTTGAGACAGAATGTCCTCAGTTTGTTTTTGAGGCCCTTGAAGAAGCACATGACCAGACATCCACCAAGCAAGCGAAATCTGACCTGGCTGTATTAGCGCAAGGCAAGAGTGCTCCAGATGTCTCAAACAACCCCCTGGATTCAGACGGTGAGCCCGCACTTGAAGAACAGCAAAATATCAGCAAGTTTGTCACCACAAATCAGGATGGAGACGTGAGTTTAGCGCGCACTAACAACTCAGCAACAGCTGGGAGCGAAACCATTATTAGCCAGAGCGACAGTTTCACATTCGGCACAGTGGTTGCTCCACTGTACCGCCAGGCATTTCAGAGGGTCTCAGCTGAAAACCCTGTAAATACTGGAGTCTTCAGCCTTCCCTCTGAACCCACACAGATCTGTGGCATTGTTCCAGTTAGCACCAGAAGTAACATGGGCAAAGTGCAGGGAGATCTGACCAGCTGTCAGGGATCAAGTGACGAAAGCTTGTCTGTCAAACTGGTCGGTCCAACCTCGGAAGAAAAAAAGCCCTCAAATGAGATCCCAAAGCATTTGGACATTGTGGAGAATCCAACTGAGATGGAAAAGAAATCTAACCAGTCTTTGTGTCAACAATGTCCTGTGGAAGACAATGTGCCGTTTGAGAGTGTCCACTCCCAGACAGAAGCACAAGAGGAAATGTTGGCCTATTCAGCACCACAGTGTCAGTCAACAGAGCAAAATTCTTCCCTCAGTTCAGCAAAGGTAGAGGAAATACTCGCAAAGGATGAAAGTGAAGAGGATCTCAAAGATTTTTGGTTTATGCTAGAGCACATAGACGAAGGGGTCGACCTTCTGGTCAACGGTGTTCAAGAGAAGAATTGTGAGAGCGCAGAGGTCAGCAAGGAAAATGAAAGTAGGAAAACTGCTTTGGTGAAAGATAAACTTCTACAGATATTCGATGAATTGAATACCAACCTGACAGACAGCAAAGGTTGCCTGAATAGTCTTGTCTATCTTTGTGAACCAGAGAGAACAAATCTTACATCTCTAGCTGCATCTTCGGAAACTCAAGAAGATGCAAAAGAAACAAAAGCTGAAGGTAATGAAAGCAGCACTGGTGAGATCAAGGAAATGTGTGAAGTCACTCAATCCATCATAAATGACGATAGAAGTAACAATGAATGCCATGCCGATATGTCTGGAAGACACAATCATCAAAATGTGGAAGAGACTGGGCAATGTGAAATGGACTCCTCTTTCTTAAAACAAGATGAGGATTTCCTGTTAATAAACATTGTAGAGGAGAAAAACTGGGAAAAGATGGTTGAAGAGGAGGAAAACTGTGTTTTATCAAATGAAGAAGAAAGGGAGCTGCTACATTTAAAGACAGAGACCAATGAAACAGAGGGGAAAGTAGAGGAAACGACAGAGGTCAAGGTACACATTGCTGTGATGTTAGAAAGTGAGGCAGGCTTCGAAAAGGAATTCAAGCAGGCTAAGGCCATAAAGACAGATGGAACAGAAAGTACGGAAGTAGACAAAACAGAAGGGCAAGAAGTAGCAGAGCAGCAGAATGAGGCAGAGAGACAATGGATGAGTATGGAAAAAGCAAGGCTCAAAGAGGAAGAGGGAAAGATGGAAACAGACCTGAAGAAGGATATAATAATCCCAGTTAGTGAAGCAGAAGAGCTTGTATTAACAGATGCAGACTCAGACATTACAATGCAAAACAACAAGGATGAACCAGGGTCTTTTAAAGTAGGGTCAGACATTACACAAAACAAGGTTGAAGACAATTTATCTACTCTAGTGAGCAGAACAGTGAAGAACTGTTCAAATGAGAGACAATTTGCGTCCATCCAGACGGACACCCTTCGGTCCGATGAGGAGGAGGAGGAGGTTCAAAGCAAGAAGGATGACCAATCAAACACGGACACCAAGCACCTTTCTTCCAAGGGCGGTATGTGCGATTCAGCGGAGGAACCTGACAGCGCTTCGGCAGAGTCGGACTCAGACGAAGAGCTGCGGTTGTACGTGCACTGCCTGAGGGCACCACAGGTCCACACGGACAAAATCAGAGAGGCGGGGTTCACAGCACGCAAGAGGCCCTCCATAAGCCGAGGCAAAGTGCCGTCAACATCCATGCCGTCCATCAGTGAAGCTCTGGACGAAGAACAGCAGCACAGCAACCCTCTGGAGACTAATGAGGACGTGAAAACAGCTCCTGAAGCCAGAGCCAATACACAGGAGATCGTACACCGAACTGAGTGGAGGCAGAAAGACTTATTTTCTTGCGACAAGGTCTCCAAGACATTGCTGTATGCCTCCTTGATGGTTGTGTTCACAGTTGTGGCGTATCATTACGATTTCCTTGCTTGTTTCTTGCTTTACTTGATATCAGTGATTTGGCTGTGTTGTCAAAGAGAGAGAGAACCCATTAAAAACAAGTAAAGAAATTAATCACATTGTAAAAAAAGAAAAGAAAAGAAAAAAAAATCAGTTTTGAGTGTGTTTCAAAGAGACTCCTGGGCATTAAACCTTAGATATGAGAGTAATTCCTGAGTTTTCCCTATGGGAGGATGTGTAGACTCTGTTGTCAAGAGTATAAACAATTAGCTGTATGTTTTTCTCTGATCAAAATCTTTCTGTAACCATAACAGATTATTGTTATGGATTATTAGTCAGTTCTGAACGGCATGTTGGGGTGTAAATAAAAGTTACATGTTTGCTGTGTTGGGCTGTGGAATAAAAACTATTATAATAAGAGGGTAATAAATTACATAAATGCTACCTATCTGTGTGGACCTTTTTAACCCTTTAACTGCCACGAGGACACCGACGTCCACATGGATCCATTGGTTTACGTGTAAGCATTTTCAAGGTGACAGTAAATATATATTGTAAAGGGTTAAAGAGGCAATCTCATCTCACTTAAAGTTAACTACAACCAATTTGAGAAGTACAGCAGACTTGTGGAAGCAGGTGCCCCAATCAGATAAGACCAAATGTTTCTGGCCTAAATGTTATGGGAGGTGGAAAAACAAAACTCTACAGTTATTCTGTCAAGAAAAAATAAATAAATTAAGCTTCTGTGGCTGTCGAGCCTGTCATGGGAAACCTGCATCCTTGGTGTTTAACAGGGAAAGTGGCAACCAGACACTGAACTTGGTTAATTATTCATCACTATGAACAAAGCAGTAGTGTCAGACTATACAAGTGTGTGTTGACACTATCTCAGGAAGGAAAAACATCATCAGTGATCTTAGAGAAACAAGTGATGGTGCCCATCAAGACTACAAGGCCGGGTCCAAACAATGTGCAGTGCTTCCACAAGACATTTCATCTTAAGGAAACTCATTCACAGGCAGAAAACAATCCGCTAGTCTTTACAGTACTGGATGTTTCTAGCAAATACATCCCAAGATCAGGCACTGTAACACTTGGAGAAATTACAAATAAAAGACCCCTGGGTAATTTTTGAGACTCTGTGGGCATCATAAGTTAGGTTTGCAATATTGCATTTCACTGAAAATGTAAAACTGAATGAAAGACATTTGGGGCAACATTCTCTAGACCACATGTGTCAAACTCAAGGCCCTCGGGCCAGATGTGGCCCGCCATGTCATTTTATGTGGCCCGCCCCAGCATTTTATAGGCCGATGATTGACTTAAAATAGGTTTTGAGCACGAATTGA
>NW_006799956.1:2898390-2998745 GCF_000485575.1 Poecilia formosa
GGTGTTTAATTTATTTTTAACATTGTATTTTTATACATTTATGCTAGGGCTGCCCAAGTCTAGTTTTCCAGAGCTACCATCTGCAACTTTAGATGGTTCCTTCTCTAACACACCTGGACCATTGACTCTACAACCCTGAATGAACTGAATGAGGGAAGTCAACCTTTTGTCTGGGGTGTGTTTTAGCAGGGATGCACTCCTGATTTGTACCGTCAATGTGGCCCGTTGAGGGTGGCCAATATGCTGAAGTGGCCCTCGGTGAAATTGAGTTTGACACCCCTGCTCTAGACAAATGAGCCCAAAGACGAGATATTCAAACACAATGCACAGTGGTGGAATCCAAGCACAGCATATCAGCACAAACATCTCATATCACCTGCTAAACATGGCCGATGAGTTTAGACTTCTTACCTTTTGTTTGGTGGTTTGACGTAGCCCTCAAATAAAAAAAGATGGAGACTTTTGTTAGCGGTGCAGGTGGAGTACATATAGTCAGAGTATATTGCTCTGAACCCTGCACCTGTTCTGGTAACTACAATGTTAACAGCTCACTGAATGGCAGCATACCATTGACAGATGTCTGATCTGCTTACAAGCATTACTGTAGTGGTAATAAATAAAACACACTGTCCTCACACTGTAGACAAAACCTAGCAACGAAATACATTTTGCTATTTGACAAGAAGTGGCTTTTCTCCCCCTCCACCCCCAAATGTAACATACATGCGTAATACTTGATTGTATGCAATATTTGAACACAAATTTCAGTCAAAGCAATGAAAAGGTTCTTAATTAATGATGCCAACCAACAAAATAAAATAACATTAAAACCAATTGATCATCTTTAGTCAACATACACAGTCAGAGCCACAGTAGGGGATCTCTACAGCTTTGTCCCAGGGAGCCCATTTGGATTTAGAGCTCATATGCGCAGCATTGCGGCCATCATGCACTGAGAGTTATTTTGAGGGTGAAGAATAGTTTCAAACTGTCAGGGGGATTTTAAAAGAATTTATGACTGTTGACATTTTGTAACACAGCTAGAGTCGTCCTTAGTTTGCACCAAATCCCATTTAAATGAGGAAGAAAGTGGAAAAGTGGTGTATTCTGTTCCAGAAAAAAAAAATCTATTTTAAATTCTCATTGTTTATGGCTATTTTCAGGAATGGTAATGAAAATTAGTTCATAATGCAATGTACTTCACAAGATAAGTGAAGTACATTAGTACAATAGTCTCATAAAGACTATTGTACAAATTTTGAACTTCGAGTCATGTGTGTTTCCATATGGAGTGATACTCTCTCTATACAGTCCTGTGAGTGAAACAATCCCCGGTTTGTTATACTGTTACATCTTCAAGGATTCAACTTCATCAAGGTCTGAGTCTCCGAAGAGGATCTCTTTGGAAACCACTTCTGCTGGGATAATACATCACTTCCTGTTTCCATTTTACTTCCTGTTTGTCCTCCTAGTTACTCACCTTCCCATTTGAAGAAACTACCGATCTTACACATTCTAATACTTATTACTTAAACTTGTTTAACCTTTTCTGAGGTTTTGTATGAGTTCTGGGTATGATCAGTACATCTTTTTTTTTTTTTTACAATTATACATTGAAGTAAAAATAACTTCTTGTTGTTTTTTTAACTCATTTTCTGGCTCTTATTGTAATTCACAGAGCCTTAGAAAAGTTTTCATTCCAACCAGAACTTTTTCACACTTAAAACCACAAACCTCCATGTATTGCTTTATTTGGGGGTTGGGAGGTTATGTGATAGACCAACACAAATGCATAAGTATGAAGTGGTAGAAAAGATTATACATGATTTTAAATATTGTTTCACAAATTAAAATCTGGAAAGCTAGAACTTGGATCGGACCATCTTTCACTCCAACTGAA
This sequence comes from Poecilia formosa, assembly GCF_000485575.1. Taxonomy (NCBI): domain Eukaryota; kingdom Metazoa; phylum Chordata; class Actinopteri; order Cyprinodontiformes; family Poeciliidae; genus Poecilia; species Poecilia formosa. Next base: position 2,900,291 of record NW_006799956.1, read on the forward strand.
ATATATAGTTTTGCTTTTGCAAAACTACCACTGTTGACATTTGCAGATTCCTCTGTAAAATATCTCAAGCACAGTCACACTGGATGGAGAACATCTGTGAAAATAAAATGGAAAATGTTGCTACAGATACTCAGTTACATTTAGGTCCAGACTTTAACTCAGTCATTCTGGTACATGAATATGCCTTTATAAATAATTCTATTGTAACCCTGACTGCATCTTTAGGGTTGTTGTCCTGCTAAAGGGGAACCTCCAACAAAATCTTTTGCCATCTCTAACAAGCTTTTAGTTAATCTAACCTTGCTTTAAAGTTCTATATTTGATCTCACTACTGTGTTCCTTGGTCTTCTTGTTTGTTTTCTAATATTCTCTAACAAACATCTGAGGCCTTCATAAGTCAGATGAATTTATAGTGAGGTGACTCAAGGGTTTTACCGATTTGTCTTGAAAGATAATATGACTTGGTAGATAATACGGTTGTAATTAGCACATAATTACGACCATAATTATGTGCTAGTTTGTGTTGCTCCATCACAACCCCCCCGACCCCAATAAAATACATTAAAGTTTATGGTTTCACCATGAAAGAAATCATATCCCTGGGAAAAGTTAAGTCCATTAAGTCCAGTTGTTGGTCACTAACTGGACTGCGAAAGGTCATCTGACCGCCTGTGGCTGTGTTGAGCACTTGTCTGGACTTGTTTTGCAGCAATTTTTTTTCCAAGTTTATTACCCTGTGATTCATTGACTTACCCAAGTGAATCAAGAAAAATACACATTTTACAAAAAGTTTTAATTTGTGGTAGAAAAGTTTTTTATTCACATTTAAATCCCTATAAACCAGAAACGTTTGCAAAAATAGGAATTAAAATGTGCTATTCCATAAATATTTTACGTTGTTTTGATGGCCTTGTGCCTTTCTTAGTGGAAACAATGACATTTACTGCCGTACTTAAATGCCTCACGACATACCGTCAGACCGCAGCACGAATCTAGAGCTCTGTGATTGGACGACAAGCTGTCATTTCTGAGCCGCATCAGTCAAAGCCAACCAATCCGCTCTCGCGTTGTTGGTTGCTTCGCCGGGTCAGGTTGCAAGTCTTGTTAAGGGGAAAAGCGTCTTTCCGAGGCAGCGTCGGAGGAGCCGAGCTATGAACCTTGGGGACAAGGTCGAGACGGGGGAGACGGAGAACCTCCAGGGGAGGCTCTGTGTGCCCATTCCGAGAGAAGCGCCTTGCAAGCAGGTGCAGGAGAAGCTGTCTGGGGTGGTTAAAAACGTCCACAGGAAACTGCGCAGGAAATACAGAGAGGGTAAGAGGGCTGTCTGGCTCTGTCTGTAGCCGCTAACACAGAAGGGGAGCTATTAAGTTAATATAAAATCCTAAATTATTTCACATTTGAGCGAGTAAACATGTTCTAATGCTGTTGTTGAATTTGCTAGCTGGTTGGGGGTTAAACTGCAGCCGACACACAGGCAGCTGGTTGCTCTACACAAGCAAGGCCGTTTTAAATCCCTTGCATGTTGAATAGAAAATATGTTATTGTTGTTTTCGTCACTATCTGTCTCAGTATAAGTACATCATTTACTGGCGCAAACCCAGTCCATATAAAACTTGATGGATTACTCATGAAAATCATTAAAGGAGCCAAGATGAATGGCTGCTAGCGCCAATAAAAGATAACCGTGTAGACGGAGTAAACATTGGTGTAATTATTACAGCGCACTTTTATTTGTTTATGAAGATTCCCATCTATCGGAGCCTGATTACCGCAGTTGTCTCATTAAGTCTCCCCACAGATCAAGATATGCACGGGGAGCCGGATTGCCAGATTGTGCATGAACCTATCTAGACGCGTGTTGTTTCTAAGAGTCCTAAATCTTATCATTGCATTTTAAGCACAAGGTTTGACAAGAAGTTGTTGTTGCCTATGCAAACAATGTTATTATTGCAGTCAACAATTCCTGCTTCAGTGAAATTCGACTACCGAAGGTAAATTAGTCTGCATGCAAAGATCCTGCAACTCACCCCTAATTTGCCTCGTCAGTCACAATGTTGATTAGCAGTTGTAGGCTAATAAAACTTTCACCTAATCTCACTTAATAATTTAAAACAAACAAACAAATAAAAAAGTAAATAAATTGTTTTCCTACTTGCTGCAATTTCTACAGGTTAAAATGTACCTTGTGATAGACCAGCAAGTGGAAGAAAAATGATGGTTTTAATGTCTTTTTTTAATGAATAAAATTCAGCAAAGTGTGGCGTACCTTTGTATTCTCTGATACTAAATTGGATTCAGGTCTTTACTTTGACTGAGCCATTCTAAAAAGCAATGTAAACTTGCGTTATGCAAGTCTAGCGTTATGTTTAAACCCCCAGTCTCAACCTGTGTTTAGTTATGACCAACTTCCCCATCTCTTTTGATGGGGGGGAAAAATCTGTTTGCCAGCTACCTTGGCTGGCAAACAAAATATAATCAATCAGAGTTGACAACCAGACAATGCAGAACATGCAGCGTCATGACTGCCTGAAGGCAACAATTGGTCGCAGGCTTTATTTCAAGTGTCATACATTTACACTCAGTACTATATTTGATCAGTTAAATGGAATCTGTTTGCCTTTATTGCCTTTCAAACACACCTGATGTGTATTTTTACTAGCTTACAGTCTGGCAGCGACATTATGTCATGGTAAAGACAGAGGAGAGTAGGAAAAACGTGGGGCTTATCACAGTCAGCATCGCCATGGCGATCATTTTATTCTGATATTGTGTATGCTGAATTTCTACTGAGGTATAATTACTGTTCTGCAAGCATGTTCGCTTCTCGAGGTGTTTCGAGGAATCGGAGTGAAAGGGGGCTGTAAACAAATGCACGCCACACTTTTCAGAGTTTTCTTTGCAAGAAATTTTTGAAAACCAATCGTTTTCTTTCAGCTCGCTGTTAACTGCTACTTTCTGTCGGCTTAAAGTGAGGAGAAAGTACTGTAGTATTAATGTGACAAAATGTAAAGTTTTTTTGTTTTTCTTTAATTTAAGACATTTGAGAGGTTTCACACCTACTTGATATTTTCTAGTTTAAATGTGACCTGGAGCTACATCATTGCATATAGGCTTTGCTTAAATTTTGCTGTTTTGTACAGAAAGTGCATAATGGCGTGCAAAAAAAAAACAAAAAAAAAACAGGTTTGCATTTTATTTTCATCAGCAGCTGCCCGCCTTCTTAGCAAACCCTCTGTTGCAAAAAAAAACGGGAAGTTTGGAAAAACCCTCCTCCAACCCATCAGCACTGACTAATGCCTTCTGCCTGCCTGACAGCTCAACAACATCTTCTCGAATAATTTCAGTTTTTAAGTCCTCCCGTTTTCAAACTTTTTCTTTCAGCCACCTACATCGCACTCGGCGCCGCCGCTGCTTCGCCAGCTCTCGCTTTATCTCTCTGGGGGAATGCGTCGTCCTTCCAGGAACATGTTGTGTGGGCGAGAAGCAGAAAAGAAATCAAAATGGCAGATGGAAAATCTTTACCTCGTGAAGATGAAAAAAGACTCGCAGTCATTTCGCAACTGTAGACAAACAGCAGCAGCTTGCAGCAACATCCAGGATTTATTGTCAATTTCCTGATTTTAAGAGCAGCAAGGATCACAAATTAGATGATCTCCAGCTACATTGGTTGTTTTTCTTTTCTCTCCTTTTTTTTTATGTTTGATTGCATTTAAATCGAAAACATGTGCGTCCTCCTCTCACTACTCCTAAATCTCAAAGCAGAAAGAAAACGATGTGTTGGGGAAATTAGTTAGCAGGCAAACTTTGAGCAGAAATCTGTCTGCACCAGCTGTCTGGTAAACAATGCAAAGAGTTTACAGTTGTATATCTTTTTGCACTAGTTTAAAACATAATCCTAATTTTTTCCTGAGGATTTTAGTTTGGCTTCATGTTTTGTTTTGGAGACTGAATAGCTTAAAAAAAATGACCCTGCTAACAGATCTCATGATTGGTTAATAAGTAAAGCATGATCCAGAAGGCTTGGCATCGACTCGCAGCAGTCATGCTTTCAGAGCGCTTCTGTTTACAGCCACTCGTCTTGTTGTCCTGCTTCTCCTTCAAATCAGATACATCCCTCTCTCTCAGGCCTCCGGTCATGGGATTTCTCCCCTCGTCGGCTTGGATGCCACGAGCTCCTGGCGTCTGTTAAGGTCTCCAGATGGGAAGTTCTGCAGACCTGTTTTTTTGTTTTTATTTTAATCTTGGACAAAGAACTTCTGTGGTTTAATCACCTAAAAAATGATTTTCCAAAAAAAAATAAGTTCTGAAAGTGGATGAGCAAAAAAAAAAAAAAAAGTATTAAGCTGTGAGTGGTTGTTCTTGGTCCAGGTGTCAGCGTATCCTTAAAATGTCTTAAATTCATTAAAAAAAAAGTAAATTGGCCTTAAATGCATGAATAACAAGTCTCAAATTTTGACTACCAAATCTTGTTTTTTTTTTTCTAGTGAAACTTTTCTATCAGGCAAAAGTTTAAGTTGCACTAAGAGATGCTGCATTTTTTGACTTGAGACAATTGAGGCTACAGCTAGCTAGCTGCTAATATACCCTTGCTTGCTTGCTGTCTAGGTAGCAAGCAAGGGTATATTAGCATCAATGCTCCATCATGATGCAAATTTATCATCGGCTGACTGGACGAAGTTCGTCTTCCTCACTGGCTCACTTTTGTTGCCAACCCATACGATGTTTTAATCCACTATGTGTAAAAAAATCTAGTTGCTACGGGGGATTAAGGCTGTAGAGATCCATATGCAGTGTGAGAAGCACAAAGTTGCCAAGAGCCACAAATGACCCTGGAAATTTTAGTTTTGCTCCCCCGCATGTGGTGCGACGCAAACTGTAAAGTTTGAGTTTTTTTTTTTATTTTAAACATAATGGTGTAGCACCAGTTTGACCTGTTGAGGAATTTTATCACAACAAAGTTGTTACTATGGAGATAAATACAGCTGAAAATGAGGAGAACAGGAAAAAGGAGTAGAGGCTAGAGAGCCACAGATAAAGACAAATAAGGAAAAAAGATTAAAAACAGCATTAATCAGTGTCTTCAACTCAAATTAATATTGTAATAGGAGTTTTAGTTAATCTCAGAAGTATGCAGTCTTGTTTTGTACATTTCTGCCGTGATATCAATCTTAATTTCACTCAGATTGCTCTTAAATCTCAGTCGGTGAAACCTGCTGAAACTCTGCTTTTGTCCGAGCAGTAAAAGATGTTTGGCGACTGCAGCTCCTTTTGAAAGTCTGAGTTGATCGGTTGGCCATCTTTTCCCTCGTTTCAGTGGGCGACTTCGACAAGATCTGGCGTGAGCACTGCGAGGACGAGCAGACGCTCAGCGAGTACGCCGTCGCCATGAAGAATCTCGCCGACAGCCACTGGACCAAAAAGTGCGAAGGAGAGGGCCGAATCGAGTGGTGTCGCAGGTGCGACTGAGCGAGCGTTTCAGTTTGAAACCAACTGAAACCACAAACTGCATGTTTATCACACACACACGCCCTATAAGGTTCTGATTTGCTGGTTTTGATTTCACTTCCTCAGTGTCTGTCAAGAATATTTCTTGGATGGCGGAATGAAGCGGATGTTAGAAAAGGATGAGAAGAGTGCTGCACATGCCTTGGGTCTGAGTGGCCAAGCACACAGTACCATCCCCAGGTGGGTTCAAGTAAAAAAAAAAAATGTAATTGCAAAAAAAAACAAAAAAAAAGTCTGTCTAATTGAGCAGCTGGTAATTATCTAACCTGGTGAAGGAAATGATTAGGTGACGTACGACTGAAAAAAGATGGCAAAGCAGTGACAGCAGGGGAACCAAAATAAAAAATAACATCTTTAAGGGTTTTTTTCACCCCTGACAATCCGTCAGACTCGACTGGATTGGAAACCAAAATTGTAGCATTTGTTACATGTTCTGCTGGTGTGCCTCGTTTCACACTGTTTTGTGTTAAATAAATAAAAGAAACTTTTAAAAAGCTGCCTCCCCACCCCTCACCTGTGGTGGCACTGCAGCAAGAACTACTGAAGGAAACAAGATGAAAACTTTTGAAGAAGAAACTGAGGGCAAATTTCTTCTAAACAAAAGGTAAAAAATGGAGCGACGTCAGATTTTAGCGGCTGCAGGATTTCTCTTTTGTCTTTGGTAAAACACGGAGCCTTTTCTGCCACCCCTGGGAGATTCTCAGGTTTGTTGTATTTACCCAGAATGCCGTGCGTTATAGTCCACTTCCTGCTTTTGAAGCGTGCCTCTGGTCCGCTTGCCATTCACATAAGCCACGATTCAATGAAACCGAACGGAGACTTAAGTTCTTAGATGGAGCAGAGTTTGCTTTTTAGTCCGTGTCAAAATTCGATTGCACATTCACACCTCAGCAAACGAACCAGACTTTCTGGACACACACAGAGTTCATGTAAAGCAGACTGAACAGGACTGGTGTGAATGCACCCTTCATGTGCGCTTCCACTTTGGACTCAAACTAAAGGTTGGATATTTTAAACCATTGATTTCTCAGGTTTAATGAAACATTTTCCTGCTTCTTCCATTTTTTTTTCTTTTCCACAGTTCAATATCTCAGCTGGGAAAGATTCGTCTTCTGGACGTCGGAAGCTGCTTCAACCCTTTCCTGAAGTTCGATGACTTTCTGACCGTCGGTATCGACATAGTGCCAGCAGTTGAGGTATTTTTTTTTTCTGATCACTGAAAGTAGATGGATGTGTTTACATCTCCACATGAGGCTTTCCCGCTCATATTACGAAGCAGAAACAGCAGAAATGACTCATGTAGAGGAGTTGCCATTCCTGTGGTTGGCTGGTTTTAAGGTTCTGATTCACCAGAAAGCAAAGCATCAAAGACTTTCCATTCTGCACCTGCAGCTTCCAGTATGATTAAGCGACCGCCGGTTTCATCAGAACAACAACTTTCTCTGATTTGCGTCTCGTTTTCAGAGCGTCCACAAATGCGACTTCCTCAACCTGCAGCTCCAGCAGCCCCTCCAGCTGGCGGGCGACGCCATCGACGCCTTCCTGCGCCACCTCCGCAGCCCCATCGACGCACTGCCGGCGCAGCTGTTCCACGTGGTCGTCTTCTCGCTGCTCCTCTCCTACTTCCCCTCGCCGTACCAGCGCTGGATCTGCTGCAAGAAGGCCCACGAACTGCTGGAGCTGCACGGCCTGCTGCTCATCATCACGCCCGACTCGTCCCACCAGAACCGCCACGCCCTCATGATGCGCAGCTGGCGGGTGGCGGTGGAGTCGCTGGGCTTCAAGCGCTACAAGTACGTCAAGTACGCCCACATGCACCTCATTGCCTTCCGGAAGGTGTCCCTGGCCACCACCAGCGACCTGGTGTCCCGCAACTACCCGGAGATGCTCTACATCCCGCAGGACTTCAGCTCCAACGAGGAGGAGGAGGAGTGTGGCGCCGCGTTGCCGCTGCGCTCCGACTTCGAGGACGACCAGCTGGCTTGGGGCTTCACCGAGCTGCCGGACGCGCCATACGACTCCGACTCTGGCGAGAGCCAGAGCAGCTCGGTTCCAGGATTTCACGAGTTCGAGGATCCCATCTTACTTCAGAGTTAGGCAAAACCAGGACTTCCCTCCCACTGACCCCTCCTGACCTCCCATCTCTGCCTGTCTTCTTCCCTTTGGCTACGGCGCTGCCAAATCTAAACCTGCTGCATTCTCCTCCCATTTCCCCAACCCTTTTACTGAAACGTAATGCAGTTTGCACAGTGGGAAAGAGAGTTTACAGATTATTTTCACATATCCACACAAACACGCACACACAGACACTAAGATGGATATATTTTGATTAAAAAAAAACAACAACAAAAGCTTTTATAAGAGTTTGAATGCCCTGAAGATAGCCCAACTCCTTACCCCTTGTTTTTAACGTCCATCTCCACCAATCAACTCTCTGCAATTACAATTCAGGCCGTTTACATTCTGCACTCTGTCCCTATTTCAATAAGCTAGTGTTGCAGGCTGCTTGTATTAAAGCCAAAAGAAACCAGCAACTCCAGTAGTCTGACAGAAGCTTGATTTTATTTTATTTTTATTTTTTTTGCACTGAAGAGACTGGGAAGGAACGCTTGCTTCTCTCACAGTCATGCAGCTAAACCGTTGGTTCTCCCAACCTAAAAGAAAAGAAAAAAAAAAAACCCACATCTTGACTAAACATCTGTGTTGTCTTGTGTAAAGTGTGGTGACACCATTTTTAATCCAAGATCTTCTGAATTATTTCTGTGTCTTCTAATTGTAGCATTTCAGACACTTTTAGTGTTACTTTTCTTGGGTGAATATGTGACCGTTTACTTGTTGTCAAACAAGGTACGACTTCTAGGTATTGCACTCGCCGCCTCTTCTTATCTTCGTGTTGAAATATTAACTCCTTTCCTTTAATTTGCTGGAAATAAAAAGATATTCCAGCATCGCACATCTGTGATTTTAATCCAATTTATCTGGAACATCAATGTGAAAAGGGTTTCTTAAATTATCCAAACCCAGACTCCTCGTTTTCTGACGTTGAGTCAAGAGATTTGCACATATGGGAACAAAATCGTTGGTACCCTTACTAAGATTTGTAAAAAAAATAAAATAAAAAAAATAGCGCCTTAAAACGGCATAATCTCGCACTGAAAACCAACTTTTGTGTATATCTGTTTAGTGGTAAAGAAAATTCCACATTAAGAAAAATAAATATTAAGTTCTGCACTCCATACAATTTCAACTTAGGCTCTGACTCGACCAGGTTAATTTGACCCTTTATTCTTCTTAAAGATCTAATGATGCCCCATTTTCATTTTTCTGGTAGAGTATTTTTTTTCAAATCTCTTGGTATTTTCAATAAACCCTTGATGCCATTTTTAACAAGGTTACCGGGTTTACAATATCACAAATCCTTCATCGTAGCATACAGTGAACATCCTTTGTTTTACATCGATCCCTTTGGAGCGTTGTCGCTCACACTCTTCCAATTTAAGTACCAGAAGACTTTAGCAAACGCCGCATGTTGACGTTCTTCATGCTAGGACCAAAAAAGTGCCCGTATTTATTGGAGTTCTCAAACAGGGACGTTGATGTTTTTGTTGAAGTTTACTCAAAGTAAAGGTTGGATTCTTTCGGTTTTCAGTCTGACATTATGCCAGTGATGGGAAAGTCGTCTTTACTGTGGTGCCAACAAATCTGTTTGCACATAGGGGGGATTTAGCTAAAGACACTACCAGATGAAATGCTAGCATGTGTTCCCTCTGGCCCCTGGACGGGTCCAATCCTGAGAGTGTGTTCGGGTTTGTGAGTGTGAATGAGGATGTTGTGACTGGCACTTTTAGGATTCATCCCAAAAGGTGCTGAAATGTAACCGTTTTCCTCAGGAGGAGCGTTTCCTAAGCAACAACAGGCCCAGACAACACAACCATTAAGCTTAAGGTGCCTTGGGCCGATTGTGACGATTCTTTGGCCAAACTGCACACAAAACAATTTTAGTTCTCTCTCTCTTTTTAAATAATTTTAAGGGAACAGAAAAAAAAAGAGTTTTTGGTGCAGTCCATTGTTCTCATCTCTGTATTTTATTTTTTCAAGATTCTTCTGAACAGAAAAACCATATTGACTGCACATATTCAGAGTACTCTGAGGTGTGTTTGTGAAGTGTCTTCCAGTGTTTTCTTTTGGCCTATCTGCATGGTTCATTGTCATTATCAACACTTTCAACAATACAGAACAATGTGTGCTTAGAGGATGGTTGTATTACTGTTTTATAAATGACTGAAAAACAACTAAGCGTATGTGTGCTTACTTGGAAATATTCAAAACTTTCTGCACAATTTATGCCTCTGAAGTTTGTTAGAGAACATTTAGTGGACAAATAAGGATCAGGAAGACGAAGGTATACATCAGATAGTTTAGTGGATAAGGTAAGCATTTAAAAAGACTGGAAAGCTCATGAAAATATTAGAATGACCCAGTGTGGAGCTGAAGACCTGCCATCAATTTACTGAGAATTAGTGGTAAAACTTGAAAAATGTTTACAGCTACGCTCCATCTAGTCTGAGTTTGAGCTGTGCTGCAACAGAATGATGGGTAAAACACTTATATTTGCAGTGAAATGCCATAGTCATGTATTGAATCAAGTGACATAATTATAAATAGACAATTTTTTTTTACATTTTAAAAATCATGCATCATTTTGCTTGCACTACAAACTCATTCTGTACTTTGTGCAGGGTCGACATAGGTTTGTTTTTATTACGTGACAAAAGTGTTAAAAACTATATTTATTTGGAGGAAAATGTGAATCTAATATGAAACTACTTAGTCAAAATAATTTTAAGTCCAGTTAATCCACCCAACTACATTTTTAATGTTTTCAAGGTTTTAATCGACATTTACCATCGTCAAGTTCCCGAAAATAATGTTCAGCTAGAATTTTAACACTTGAATATCATCTTTTAAAATCAAACTCAAGTCATCAAGGATCCTGTCTGCAGTTTTTAGATGTGCCACAGGTACAAAACACTGGAATGAAATGGTTTAATTACCTCCTTCTTGTGTAGATAAGTTCTCCAGAGTCCTATTATTCTATTCAGATGTGGTGCAGCAGAGGCACATCTAAAAGTTGCAGGGCAGTGGCCCTCCAGGACTGGAGTTTGACACCTGTGTTTTAAATGAACTGTTGGCGTATGCGCCTTTTATTACCCTCAGCACTTGCCGTACTGAGCAAACAATCATGGCGGTTGTCATCTGACTGAAGTTTAGATGGGACAAACTTTCAACTGCTATGCTTCTCGCACTTGTCTTGGCTTATATCTCAGAGTTGTATCCGCTAGCTCTTCTGACTTTACTGGATATCAGATGAAATGAAACATTAAGTTAGAAATGTAACGGATTTGCGTTAGCCGCTCTGCTGCTGGTGTTTTACCCCAACAAGTCCTCCAGCTAATCTGGAGTCTGTGCTCTCGCGGGATTTTAACAAAGTTTAAATCGTAAAATTTACGGGGGTTTTTTTACGTTAAAAACGGGGGGAAATCATATCGAAATGCTTCGTTTCCTTCGGTACTGTTTAAGCCATTGCCTCCAAGCAGCCATGACCCGGCTGGAGGAGGTCAACGGGGAGGTGAGCATGTGGTCGTCGGTCCGGTGGCTCGGGTACCTGTCCGGTCTGAAGCTGCTCCTGGGCCTGAGTTTGGGTCTTTACACGCGCTGGGTCGGAACAGCGGAGTACATCGTTCTTGTAGTACTTATCCTGGCCCTGCTGGTCCTCGTAGCAGCCTGCGTGCTGTACTATTTCTTCGACATGGAGCGGCTCAGCCTGAGTCTCCTCCACCTGTGGTTCGGCTTCCTGTTGGGACTCCTGAGCTTCCTCAACCCGCCCGGCCTGGAGGCCGACGTCAAGGAGCGCGCGGCCAACTACCTGCTGCTGGCCAGCGTGGTTCTGAGGACGTTGTGGTCGTTGCTGGAGCGGCTGCTGGGCTGCACCCGGTACCGACCCGCCTTCATCACCTCCGCGGAGCGCCTGGAGCTGACCGGCTTCGCGGCAGCCAGCACGGCGCTCCTCATCAAGCAGTCCCTGAGCGTCATGGTGCTGGTCGTGGCTCTCGGTGCGGTCATGGTCACCCTGCGGACCAAGGCTCTCCTGGCCTTCCCCAACTTCGCCTGCTTCACATGCATCACCGGGAGTTTCTTCTTGAAGTGCCTGAGCATCGACGCCAACCCGTTCGCTCTCGCCTGCTTCTTCAGCCAGCTCATCTGCGACCCTCTGCTGGACTCCTACTTCAGCGGGCTTTCCGTCATCGAGCGCTGGCGGCCCATCCTGGTGTCCAGCGGTCTGAGGCGTCGCCTGACCATCCTGCCTCTGCTGGCGATCGAGGTGGCCTTCGTCGCCGTAGCAGCTCAGAAGTCTCGGGACTCGGACCAGTGGTACCTGGTGATCCCGGGCTTTGTGGTGTGCGTGTTCTTCTGGGCCATCTGCCACATGGTGTTGGTGATCACTGTGTGGGGCTTTCACAACAAGCTCAGTGACTGCCAGAGACTGTGTTGGACGCAGGGCCCAGAGGACTCCAGCCTGGAGAAGATCATGGCCTCAAAGGGTATGAGGCACTTCTGCCTCATTTCTGCAGACCTGGTGTTCTTCGCGCTGGTGTCCACTGTTGCTGTGGCTGTTTTTAGCTGGCAGGTAGGAACAATAATTCATTAGAGACTGGCGGATACCGACTATTATATATAGTCGGTATCAGTATCAATCGATACTGTAAAGTATCGATATGTGCTGATGCTCAGATCTATACTTCAGTTTCAGAATCCATCTTGAAATAAAATTTTCTGTATTGTAGATTCTCACCTCTACCTCAATTTTTTTTATTTGCTCAATGATAAATTGCATTTTTTAATTAGAAAAAAATTGCATTATTAGGGATTCAAGTTTTATTGTGATATTTTGTGATACTATTATAACAAAAGTGACAATATTTATTGCTTCATTTTAAGGTAACTGACGCATGGCACAGCAGTGAGAGGACCACAAACGCAAAACATTCCCATTTCTAATATGCTTCTTTAGGGTATCAGTCACAGATACCCTAAAGTTTAGTGACTTGTATCACTAAACTGCCCACATCAACTGCATTTCATCATACAGTGCTCAAAAAAATAAAGGGAACACTCAAATAACACATCCTAGATCTGAAATATTCTCACTGAATACTTTGTTCTGTACAAAGTTGAATGTGCTGACAACAAAATCACACAAAAATCATCAATGGAAATCAAATTTATTAACCAATGGAGGCCTGGATTTGGAGCCACACACAAAATTAAAGTGAAATGTTCCCTTTATTTTTTTGAGCAGTATATTTTAAAATTGAATTATTTATCGATGCGCTAATTGAACAAACATTGGGGACAATAGTAGAAACATTCCAGTAGCATTACAGTTTTTTTCTAAAAAAAAAAAAAAGAAGAAAAAAAAATTAATTGGAATTTATTGTGAGAATGATGAATCAAAATTCTTATCATAAGACCTTTGATAAGCTTCACGTTTGCCTTGTGTGACCCATCGGCAGGAGTCCAGCGGTATCTTCATGAGTACGTTTCTGCTCATCCTGCCCCTGGAGTGTCTGCTTCACGGACTCTTCTACGAGCTCGGGAACAGTCTGGGTGGGACCTGCGTGGGCTATGCTGTGGTCATCCCCACCAACTTCTGCAGGTAGGTGGCGCTGCAATGAACCAAACCGCTTAGTTTTAACGGTAAGAGCCACTAAATTTATAATGCGTCTCCGTTTGGGTCCGTCAGTCCTGACGGCCAGCCCCTGCTGCTGCCGCCAGACCAGGTGCAGGAGCTGAACAAGCGCTCCACCAGCATGCTGAGCAGCGTGCAGCGCTTCTTCGCCTGCCACCTGATCGAAAACTACGGTTGCGACTACTCCACGAGCGGCATCACCCTGGAGACCCTGCAGGCGAAGATCAAGTCTTTCTTGGAGCTCCGCACAGCAGACGGGCCTCGCCACGACACATACGTGATCTTCTACAGCGGCCACACGCACCGTAGCGGAGAGTGGGCCCTGGCAGGTGGGACGTCCGTCAAACTGAAACGGTCTTGATCTGCTTTTTGAAAGAGACAGGGTGTCTGCACACCCTTACAAAGTCATCTAAAATTAAGGCCTTAAAACGCCTTAAATTAAGACATCTTCACTGCGTTCTGTGACTCAGGCAGTTGAGGCTACCGCTAACTAGCCTTGGCGGCTAGCTAATATACCCTTGCAAACTAGGTAGCTTTTTTTGCATCCATTATTTCAGTGTATTTTACGGCCTGTTGGCTGGACGACTTTTGTGTCCATCACTGGCTCATTTCTGTTCCCAAAATGTACAATGCTAGTAAATTCTGGGCAAAAAAAAAAAGCTTGATACTACTGAATCAGTACTGAATACTACTTTTTGTAGATTTGTCATGATGCAGGTCTTAAACTTCATTCAAAATAGTCTTAAGATTTTAGGGGCTTAAATTTGAGTTGGTCTACCCAGCAGGATCGCCCAACCTATAGTTCTTTGGTCTTAAATTACATTCAAGGCAGCATTATTAAGGCCTTAAAAACTCTTCCGTTTGCCTGCAGATGCCCTGAGATGTCCGATGGATTTCTAATCTGGTTTTGTGCATTTGCTCAGGTGGAGACGTCCTCCGCCTGGATCAGCTCGTGGAGTGGTGGAGGGAGAAGAACGGGGAGTTCTGCTCCCGCCTCATAGTCGTGCTGGACTGCGACCACTCGCTGCCCTGGGTGAAAGAGGTCCGGCGCGTGGAGGGGCTGCACGTGGCCGTGCAGGGCGCGTCGCTCGAGTGGGCCGGCAACGCGGAGCGGCGGGAGTCCCCGCAGCTCGGGGACTTCACCACTCAGTGGGTGGACTACAACTGCAACCCTAGCAGCGGCGTCCGCTGGTCCGAGAGGGGCCGGGCCATCTCAGCCGCCTATGGCGTCTCCAGGCACTGGAGCGACTACACGCTGCACCTGCCGACAGGAAGCGACGTCACCAACCATTGGAGCATGTACTTCCCCCGGGTGACCTACCCGGTGGTGCAGCTGGCGGTGTGGTGCGGCGGCCTCAAACTGCTGGGGGTCTGCAGCTTCTGTCTGCGGTACCTGAGGAGAATCAAGCTGAACTGGTTCCCACCAGCTGTACTGGACACCCAGCAGGGCTTCAAACTGGTCACATCATAGGGACCAATTGGAAGCTGCTGTTATCTCACTAATGTGGCAGCTACTTAAACCAGCACCCTGTTAGTTACTGAAAAATGAATGTTAGCCATTTAGATTTTTTTTATTCTTCTAAATGTCAGATTTTTTATATATATATATATATATTTTTTTTGGAACAAAAGGTCGGTGAGTGAGATTGAACTCACCATTTTGCACATTTTCTCCTGTTAAATCTGACTCCGCGTTGAATTGTTTTGCTTCACATGTTGCCTTTTACCCAAAAAATGACGTGCTCTGCTATTTTTTAATCTTGAACCAAAGTGTCTCGGATACATGCATTTTTAACCAAATGCTACACTCAAAGAAATGATTCTTACTCTTTTTGTTTCCATACTTATAGCTTCTGAAATGTTCAGGTTGCTGCTTTGTGTCCTCAATGTTTTCTACCATTTCTAAGAGGAATTTCCTAAATCCACTCCAGCTGCTTCAGGCAGCACTGTAAGGAGAGATGCAGTACTTCTAATAAACCAAAGGAAGATGTAATCTTTCTGGATATTAGTTTAATAGGCTATGCAAGTTTTTTTAGAATCAGTTAAATGTTTGAAAGTGATTAATGGTGAGGAAATGGGTGAAAGATCAACTACACTATGCAATAAAATAAGTGGAATTTAACTGGTTTAAAATGATTCTTTCTTGCAAAAGAATTCATGATTTTAATCACATTCCAATTGTAAACCTCAATGGATTTTATTTAATAGAACATATCAGCTGTTAAATGCTAAAGTTGTGGAAAGATGTACTTTGATATTAATCCTAATCAGTTTATTATACAGTGCAGATTGAAAACTACAGCAGATATTACTGTAAAACTGAATTGGGCCGAGCTCTAACCCCTGTGGTACTCCATAAGTAACCGATGTGCTAAGCAATGCAATGTCGCTCAGTGCCTTGAACACCCAATTTCCAAGATGAAACCTGTTGGCACCATTTTGCTGTGGGACATGTGCACACCACACTTTTCAGATCTTTGCAAAAAAATTAAAACATTTTTTGACCTTTTATTTTTCAATTACGCATTACCTTGTTAGTAAAAAAAAAAAAAAAGCCCCCTAAAGTCCATTAAAGTTTTGGTTTTATAACATGACAAAATGTGGAATAGTAGTATTTAGCACATGTAACGACTCGCTTTATTTCCTGAAAAGGACCCAAACATTTCCTGGAGCAAAACAAAGAAGCTCAACAGGGTGCTTATCTAGTAAAGAGATCGTTCGGTTAAAATAAAACCATCAACCACAATGTTATTTCACGTCATGCTGGGAGATGTAGCTAAAAGCGAAAAGTTTTATCGTAGTTCATAAAAGTATGATGAAACAATGATCTTAAAACGATTCATTCTTCTCCAAACTTAAGTGTTTGCTGTAATCCGTTATTGGCAAACTTTCATGATGGCAACAACGAAAATGTTATCCAACCAGTTGGCCTCATCATAATGCTGAAACCATGGATTGACCAACACATGCAGCATGAATGCAACAGGCTTGTCGCCTTGGCAACCAAATGACAAGATGTACTTCTAATTTTAAAAAGTCCAAACTTTTTTCTTCCTCTTTTTGCAAAAAAAACAAAACAAAAAAAAACAAAAAACTTCAATTATATTTAGAATATTAACCAGACACATTAAAGTTCAGTTTTTATTGATTTTATTAAAAAAAACTTTATAAAATTACATTGAGCAGCAGCATAATCCTGTTAATAATCCCCAACATGTTCACATTTACTCAAAGTACATTGAAACATGGCTGCACGGAGCTCAAACGACATCTAGCGCCCCCGTGTGGCAGAAAGAGATGCTAACCAACCCCGCAAACACCCACATGGAAAACAATCTTGTTTAGGTAATGCTTATTCAATTTCCTGTTCTGATTTTTTTATTTTCACTTTTCAAGTGTAATTTGGAGACTTTCATTTAATACGATAAAATATTTAAATCAATTAAATGACAAAATACCATCTGGGGGTTGGGGGGAGGAACTTTCAAGGATGGGATGAAAAAATTAATTGTAATGCATCAGATAAATAGAATATATGTTGAGAAATAACTGCACAGAAATCAGTGTATTCATTAAAGACAAGAAATGTCATGTTTCTGTCTAGTGTTTGGCAAAAATGAAGTCAGTTTTTCTAAATTCTCCTGCTTTTGAATCAATTACTTACACAAACTACTACAAGTGTCTCGACGCACTAGGTCCCACAGCAGGAAGGACAGAAGCCGTGATTCACAGGCGGCGTCGACTTTTGTCAGCATCTTTGTCACAAAGGAGCACATAAAAAAAAAAAAAAACACTAAGTTTTGGTAACAGTTTCTTTCCTTTTAGCTTTTTTGCAGAGCGATCACAAATGACATAAAGCAGTTTTAAAAACCATTTTTTCTAAATGAACCCAGAGTCTACAGGTTTGGAACATACACGTCTTAAATAATCCCAGCTTTAGATTCCTAGCTTTGGTTTTCGGTTCTAATCCTGAAATATTTTCTCTTGACCCCAAACGGAGACGCTTAAAAAGGCTGAGAGTACTCTTACTGGACAACGAGGCGGCAAAGGAACCTTATTCAGGCAGAGAAAAATAAGCTTATATCAAGTTTGTGAAATTTAAAAGATTTAGCTAATCTTGTCACAAAAAGACGGTGTTATTTTTGACAACTTGATTTTTGTTTTTTTATTTTTTTCCCCCTGCACCAACAACCTGATTTTCAACAATTTTAACGAAACTCCAGCACAAGCCAGAGATAAAAATCAACCACCCCACCGCACATCCCTCCTCCCCAAACGATTACATCACCAGGCAAATAATTAGAAGACAACATGAAGATTTTTCTTTAACTCAAAGTTAACATTTTCAGGAGGTTCTTACTTTGTAAACCCATTTGAAAGTCTCGTACATCCTGGAAACCGACCTAAAATCTTATTAATAACTATAATAATAATAATAAAAAGCCTACCTAAACAGCATATAAACATCGTCTTGTGTACTTGGGACCAGCTTTAAACCGTCAAAAATGACTCTGACTTCCACTTTGTGATTGTTAAATGTATGAATAAATCCCAGATTCTCCGATTGCATAGCAGTGGCCGACAGGAAGTCGGCAACGTCTCTTACCTTCGCGACGGAAAACGGGAATATTTACAGAGGAGGGAATGTTGCAGACGCTCGCGGCGTTTCGTCTGCAGTAAAAATGGAAACTGATCGGATTCAAAGAGTGCATTCAGTCCGTCAGCCCTGAACATTCGAGACGGGAACAAAAACTTTTACAGAGCGTAGCTCCACCAATGTTTAAAAAAGAAAAAAAGAAGCAGAATGAGGTAACTTCTTGTAGTGTGACTGACTACACCTTTCAGCAACTAAACTTTCTGTTACCATGGCAACCCCCCCCCCACCCCTTTGAGTTGTTGCTGTAGGCACAAGAGTAAGTCCACCTGGTTGCCTCTACGCGCGTCTTTGCACAAACTTCCCCCTCAGTTCCTCTCAGGACTTCCTCTGTCGCAGCGAGTCGGAGCTGCCGTTCAGTTTGCTGCGGCCCGACGATGCCAAACCCGCCGCTCCCGCTGCTCCCGCCGCCCCCGGGCTGCCGTTCCCCAGCTGGCGGTCCCAGTCCACAGGCGCTTCCTGTTTGCGCCGGCGCGTCTCTTTGTAACGGAGCGTGATGTCACTGTGAAGTTGGGAAGGACAGGAAACGAGGAGTTAGCCCTGAGGATTGTCTTAGGAGTGAATTTCCTTGACAAGAAGAAACAATGTGGTGGAGAAAATGTAAAAGCCTGGAAAAAAAAATACATTATTTCTGTCAGATTTTACAATTTGAAACAAGAAAATGGGACAAAAAAACAAATTTGATGCATTCCTGAAAAGTAAAAGGCATGCTTATATCTGGCTCTCGTAAACTTTAAGGACTTTTCAAGTTTACAAACTTTTTCAGCACCACACTTTGGAGATAAAAAAAAAAAAGATACAAAGGAACTAAAAAGAAAACGGTTTCACCATTATATGACAATTTATCATTATTATTAATTTCAACCATATTTAAGTGGTCCAAGAACAAAACAGTTAATAAAATATAAGCTTTTATTCCAGTTACATGAATCAATAACTCGTTGGGTCATGAGGAATAATAATAAATATTCATTACGTTGAAACAATCCAAGCAAATATGTAATGTGAGTAACTTTCTGTCTCACACTGGTTGCTGAGATGCAATATACAAAAAAAGTTACAAAATAATCTCTAAAAAATGTTTTCGGTAGGTTTTCTGGTTTTTAGCAATCAGAAATAATTCTGGCATTTCTATCCGACATAAACCAAGAAATGTTTGGTTTAACTTAAGACAGTGAGGGGAAAAATGTGTCTTTTTATTATATGTATGAAAAATATCTGGTAAATAATAGGCTTTTTTTTTTTAAATCAAACGTTGAATTTCACTTCTACAAATCAGTGCAGTTTGAACATAAAGCTCTTTTTTCCCCACAGAAATCAAACATTTTCCAAACCTTGAAAGCTCCATGTTCAAGGACATGAAGCTCCTGTACGGACAAGACCTGGCTGTTCAGTTGTTTAGTAGTGGAGTTTGTGAAGAATGTTGTAGATTTTGAACAAGTCGCTCTGCAAACACAGAAAAACTCCTGAAGACGCGACATGACTTGGTTTCCCCCCACTGTCTATTCAAAAAAAGGCCATAGACTCCTAAATCCATCTAAATAATGATCAATTCTATATTTATTATCTGCCAAGCAGCAATTACACCACTTAATGTAACCACTGCAGTGATGAATTGACTAAAGTTGTAATTTGAGAGCTTTATCTCTGAGAGGCTCCATGTGTTCAGCTCGACTTGCAGACAGAAGAAAATTTATAGTGTTGAATTCAGATGTACTTTTTTTTATCACGACTACAAATCAGACACAATATGATGAAGTCTTAAGTTTGTGTCTCATCTAGCCCTGCCTACCTCTGCTCTGGGTTCTTATTTATGTGAAGGAAAAGTAGAACTAGACTCAGACTGTTATTAATAACAGCAAATGTAGGCTAGTTATTTTAGACGCTGTTGGGACGAGCAGCTTGTTTTAAATTAGGAAGGTGGAAGCAGACAACATAAATAGGTGAAACAGTTTTTGCCATGTTGGATTTAAGATGCTTTGCTGCAGACGGTTTCAGTGGGAATCCATTTGGCTGCAAGTCATTAAAGTTTATCCATTTTATTTTCATTAAAAAACAAAAACAAACAAAAAAAGCACACACACACACTTGAATAGGCCTACACCAGGAGTCTGCAAAACTCTGGATATTCAATAACGGCTCCATTAAGTGGCAATTTGCACTTAATGATAAAGAAAATTTTTTGACATTTTAAGTATATATATATATAAGAAAAAGAAAAAAAAAGTTCCCATTTACAGCTTTTATTGGATTTGATTTCTACAACAAAATGACACTAAACATTTTAGGTTTAGCCTCAACATTTTTCATATTAAATTTCCACATTTATACAGAATTCTTGGTTCTGTAGAAATGTTAAGGTAATAATAGTTCACTAAGGAACATTGGGAGTGTTTCTTTTACTGAGGACAGAAGGATGGACAGATGTATGGACGTGCATTTTATCTGAGTTTGAAGCGAAAGGACGTAAAGTTTTTCTGTTCTCCGTTTAGACTTTAAAACTATATAGATCAAGTTTCTCACTTTTCCAACACTCTCCAGGACCTTCGAAATAAAACTTTAGACTAAATAACTGCCACTTCAAGTTTCCTAGAATATTAACAAAAAGTCAAAAATAATTTGCATAATTTTTATCTAGAAAATAAACTTAATCAGATGAGTCATTCCATGTTGACGCAGTTTTATTCCTCTTAACATTTCTGGATTTCTGGATGTGCTTTGAGCATTCTTAAATGTATTTTTGGATAAAATGTAAAAACATATATTTTTCAAAGTCCTGCGAGACGAGAACAAACTCGACTCTCTTCTTACCGGATGAAGAACCTCCACAGGGTCCAGATGAGGATGAGGAAGATGCCCAAGAACCAGCACTGCATGACGGAGAAGGGGATGGGCAACATGAGGGTGTGGGGGTCGTACTTGACTACGATGAGGAACTCCGTCACCGTTATGGCCGACACCAGCCACGCCTGCTGGCCCAGCTTCTTGTGGAACTTCCTGTTGGGAGAAGTCACACGATGAGGGCAAACCGATGCGACCCGGACAAACGTCTGGAGGATGAACTCCAGTACTGACGGGTCGTCCATGAAGTCGTAGATCTCCCTCATGGCCACGCCGCCCACGTTGACGAAGAAGACGAGGCGCAGCAGCACCAGGTAGTGTTCAGGAGGCATCCAGAGCACAAACTTCAGGTAGAAGGTGTTCAGCTCCGCCAGCAGGAACTACGAGGAGGTTCAAAAAAAACAAACATGTATGAATCCAGGAGCAAAAAAGTGAGAGAAAACTTAAAACCAAAGGAAAAATTTGCATGGGATTGATTTAGATAACTTCTAAAGCACAGGGTGTATAACTTTTATAGTCCAAATAGTCATTTTTTTACTCTTAATGCTGCTAAAAATGGAAAAAAAAATCAGAAAAAAAAGTTTCTTATTTTTGATGGGTAAAACAAGTCGTTTTTCAAGAGTTGACATCTTATTTCTATAGTTACATCTGAAAAGAAAATAAACACCAACACAAGATGTTTGAAAGCAGAAAGTGTTTGTCTTCTACAAAATGTTAATATTTCTAGAAAATGATCTAAAATTAAAGCATCTGGTTTCCAGCTAATGACACAAAAAACTGCATTTTCAGGCAGATATAAAACCTTAATGTTGTTATTTTGTCCATATTTGAAAACACTGAGAGTTATAAAGAGCCAATGTCTGTGTTTCTATTGGCCATAAAATTGTGCAAATTGTAATTACAAAAATAAATTTGCTTAATGGAAACACAGCAAATTAGAAAAAACTGTTTTGCTAAAATGTTTTTGCTTTGGGATGAGGCACTTTTTCAGCTGCATTGAAATTAGTTCATTTCATTAAACTGCAATTGAAACTAGTTTTTGGCATCACAAGTCATGTGATCAACAACCAGATGTTGCTGCTGGCAGAAATGACAAAGATGAAGACAGGAAGTGGCAGGAGGATGAAGATGCAACATGTTTTTTAATCGAGTGAACAAACTTATTCACGTACGATTTTAATTGTGTTTCTTATTTAATGGAAACACTGCAAGTGAAAAATTTTATTTTTTGACATAAGTGAAATATTAAAGTTCTGAACACAATTGTGATGGAGACGCAGCTGCAGAGTTACACAGCCCTGTTCTAAAGGTTCAGCTACTTTGCACAAATACTCGACCCTTAACCTTTTCACATTTGATCACACTACAACCGAAAGCTTCAGCGCTTTTTAACCAATCATGCGGCTCCAAGTGTGCGTAATCTAATCTCAGCATAATCACAGCTGCTCCGTAAGAGCCTCAAAAAGGAAAAAAAACACTTCAAGGGTAGGAACTTTGGTTTGACTAAATTTTTAAAAAAAGAACTAAAGTATGAATAGTTCTGCAAAGCACTGTACACAAGCTGTTGTCGGAGCTTTGGAGTCGTTTTGCAATGTGGCATCTGCCCAAAATGACCTAAAGTCCTTTCAAATCGGCAGTGAGATCTCGTTACCATGAAGATAATCCCCAACACGGCGAGCCAGCGCCGAAGGTCCGAAGCCGGCCTCCACTCGAACTTGGCCCAGCTGTACGGTGTGAACTGGAATGCTATGCGCTTTATCTTCCCCCTACGAAGAAAAGTGATGAGTAGATGGTTAGAAATGTGAATAAATACAAAAATACAACAGCTAAAAACAAGGATTTGATAAAATCCTGCTTTTTTTCACAGTTTTATATGAATCCGACTTTTTCTTTCGTCATTTCAGCTGCTTTATTAAAAAAAAAGAAGCTCATACTAAAAGAAAGAACTACTTCTATTTCATATTGGACTTGTGTCAGATTGAACTGAATCTCTTCGGAGGAAGCAGTCGTTTTGAAGCCTTACTTGTACGTAGGAATGTTCCAGAGGCCCTGCCACTGGTACGGCTTCATGGACAGCCAGGCCAGCGTCTTCATGCCGCAGTAGATCCCCAAACCGTTGCACACCAACACATCCATGATCCACTGGGGGCGAGAGGATAGCTTTTGTTAAAAAGGTCAGTGAGGTCAAGCTGTAATCCACTCACACGTTGATGGATGACAACTTTTATTAGGACAAAGTGGGAAGCAAGAGACCAACATCCTGATGACTCCTCTGTTAGCGTCGCTAAATGAAAGGGAAAATTGTCCTTTCAGAATTGTTGTTTTATAGGAAAAACCTTCCCTCATGTATTATTCATGTTTTTTCAAGGTTTTACCGACTCATAATGGACTTTTTAAGACCATTATGAGTTCCAAACAAATGCCCTTTGTTTGGAATCCACCACATTTATTTTGAAAGACTGTAATTAAAGCTAAGCAGCAAAATGACAGAGACAAACAGGACTAAGATATTAAATTAGATAAAGAATAATCGTTATTTTAGTGACATGTAGTCTTAATTAAAGCTCCAAGCGTCTTATCTCAAGTGTGTTGGGATAAAGAAGTAAGCAGTGGCTGTACGCACATGGTCCCACCAGCACTCTGAGAAGTTCGGTAGCTGATGCTCCAGGCTGTATTCCAGGAACTCGAACATCACACTGATCATCATACACATCCACCAATCCCGAATCATCAGCGTCTGACAGGAAACACAAGACAAAAGACCTGTTAAAGGTGAGGCTGATCAGAGCGATGGGGTGTCTTCATCTTCAAAATGTCAGGCTGGATCTTTACAGTAAGCAACTGCAAAGAAGTTCTTCCATTAACACAACATATTTAAGATTCTGATGTCATATACTCACATGATTTTATAAAGGAGGAACAAACCCTCCCCCCACCCCCCAAAGTATTTTTGGTCTAGTTTTTAGGGCAGGGGTGTCAAACTCATTTTCATTTTGGGCCAAATCCAGATCATGAACCTTCTTAAAGGGCCGGATATGCCAGAATGTATCGATAAAACCTGTTCACAAACTGTTAAAATATTAATTACTTCTTAAAATTAAACATTATTGAACATCTTTTCAGTCCCTACAGGATTTTGAGATTCTTTTTGTGATTTTTTTTTTGCAATAAAAATCAAAGTGTTTGTGGTACTAATTTGGAAATATTTGCACTTATTTATGATGGTAAATGTGACTTTCTATTACTCGCTGCACAGATCATGGACTACATCTGACATCCTTTAAGGCTGATGCAGCTGTTTAGAGCAAGTAAAGTTTTTTACAATTTGATAAAAATCTGCAATAAACTCCAAATTATTAGTGCAAAAAAATGGGCAGGAATTTGTGAATTTTTTTTGTGAATTTCCATGATAATCCTAAAAAAACTGGAGGGACTGATTGATATAATTTGGCAGTAAACAGATAAAAACTGCACCGATTTGATGAATAAGATAATACTTAAGCACATTTAGTGTTTAGTCTAGAATCTAGAGGGCCACATAAAGAGCTGTGGCGGCCCGGATTTGGCCCACGGGCCTCGAGTTTGACGCATGGCAAGTATCTTTGTACACTTGAAATAAAACAAAGCTAAGTTACAAGTAACTTTTCTGCAATAATTCCTTAATATTGTTTTTTCTTAATTTACTAGTTCAACTGGTAGATTATTTCACTTGTGGCAAAAGAAAAATGTAAGTGAAATAATCTGTCAAAGGAGGTAATAACTAATTCTTTTTATAGGAATTATTGTCTTAAAACAAGAAAAGTTACTTGTAAGTCAGTTTCATCTTATTTCAAGTGTGGCAAGATGTTTGCACTAGAAACTAAATTAAAAATTATTGGCTGGATGTTGTGTTTTTGCAGTCTCTTAAGTTGATTGTTGGATAAACTGTCGGTGTTTACCTTTATGTACCACCCCAGGAAGTGAGCTGGAACGAAGCCATCCATCTTATCCTGCAGAAACAAACAGGTTGCTTTCCACCTTGTGCACAACCAGGATTAGAAGTCCGTAAATCTACAGCTGCTTTGGTAACAAATACAATCTTTGCACTTATTGATAACTTCTTAAAAAGCAAAAGAGACACATAGAGCAGCGCTGACAGACGAGTCAGGCGATATCCGTGTTTCCTTCAGCTTCTCCTCTGGGTCGTCATCTCTCTGGGGGATCTGGAGCAGAAACTGCTGATGAACAAGCTTTGACCCGATGGGTGCCACACCGCTGAACAGCGACGTTGTGCACCGGGTTTATCTCCAAGAAAAATCAACCACGAGGCTGCCAAAGCTAGCTTATTTATAAAAACAGGAGAAAATGCAACGGCTAAGTGGATCATGAATGCTCAGTGCTACTTTCCGTTCTTCCATTTTGTCTTGTAATTAGCAGTTGTTGGATTTTTCTGCCCAATTCAAGCAGGCGGAAGCTGCATATGACGCTTCTCTTAAACATCTGATCCCAATTCGACATGTTGGAAGTTGTGGACTGACCCACTCGGAGGCTGCAATAAATAGAGAGGGTTCTGGGTCACTGCAACAGATGCTGAGAGCAATCCCAGAGGAAAAACAGTCCCGGTTCTTCTGGAGGTCCGGAAAAAACTCGGGCTTTTAGAGTCGGTCACATGAACGCAGTTGGAGGCGCCGTCTGTGATACGTTTTAATATTAGTCATGCTACAAGTGGCTGTTCGGACCTTTCAGTTGGTTTGTCCAGTTTTTCCTTTTTATTCTTGCAAAATTGTATTTTTTTCTAAATTTTATGTTTAGCTTTATTGTCAATCCTAAAAATAAAAATAAATAGTGGCTCTTTAAATATAACAGATTTCATTCAATAGATATTTTGTCTAAAATTATAAGTCGTTCTTTTTTCAAAAGACGAGTTTTATTTGGCTGGCCTCAGAGTTAAAATCTTTTCTGGTTGTAAAAGCTTCAGACCCTTACCCCAGAAGCAGCCACATACTTCACATTGCCATCTCTCAGATCAAAACTGGTCTTAGAAAGGCCCAGTCAAAGTACAGCTCTAAATCCACTTGAGATTTTGTGCTTAGATTTGAAAATTACATCAAAGTTTAAGATTGGAAACATGACAAAAGCTTCCATAATTTTTTTAAAGGCATTCGAGCGTGAGATTGACTGAAACACTTCAGACTCTCACCCAGAGGTTGTGAAAAGGATCCGTGGCGTTGCCCGGGTCGTAGATGAGGCAGTTTCCTCCATAGTCGCGCTCAGGCAGAGCGACCCCTAGTTTAGGGTCGATGTACTTCATGAACTGTCGCCCATCGTGCACCGTCTGTTTCATGACATTGTAATAAAGAAAAACACCAAGGTTACTTGAAAAGAAGCTCTTTTGCACATCTATGGGGGACGGATCCTGCCAAAATTGTCAATATTTAAAAAAAAAAAAAAAAAAGAATGGCTTGGTAAAGTAATTATTGTGCCAAATATTGTCAATTATTTAATATGTTATTTTTTTTAATAAGTCAACTTTTATCCGTCAGATTTTTTATGTACTCGACTGTTTATAAAAATGACCGTCACTTCTAGATTTATTTTTCTAGAAGTAAATCTAGAAGTAAAGTTTCGCTACATTGATGTTAACAAAACTATATCAATGTAGGATGAATAAGTGGCAGTAGATTTAAAAACGTCTTGAATACAGAATATGAGAAACAAAAAAAATGAGATTGGAAATAAAATGGAAAATTAAATAGTAATATTTAAAATGATAATGCCACACTGCATAATGCAATAATCTGGAGAAGTTATCCTTTTTGGCACATTAATTACTTTACTAAGCTATTTATTTATATATATATGTGTGTGTGTGTGTGTGTGTGTGTGTGTGTGTGTGTATATATATATTCAAAATTTTGGCAAGATAAGTCTTCCATACAGAACATGGTAATCTTATTAGGGCATCAAACATACATAAAACTTTGATCAAGTTTTAGCTTTACTGGAGCTGCTGGCCAGCTGGCTGACGTCTCTAAACTACAGATCAGGGTTGGCGTCTTGACATTTTAATTAAACTGGGAGACAGAAAAGAGGCTTCCAGTGACCACTATATAGAAACACCAGGAACTGAAGCAAAAATCAGTTAAAAAAAATAAATAAAAAAATCTGACATTTTGGCCGGTGTTTAGGATGTCTTAACGGCTTCCATCCAGAACATCAGCAAGCAGTCAGATTTAAAGGGAATGAAATCAAGTGTTTCAGTAGAGAAGTTCTGCTGCTTCATGATCAGAAACAGCCTACAAAGAAGAGCCATTTGATTGGATACACACCTGAAAGAGGATGAAGATGAGGAAGAGTTCATAGGCGACACTAACGCAGAGCCAGAACCGCCAGTAAGCTGAAGAGAGAGAACAAACATGAGTCATTTAAAAATATTTAGTACCGTGTTTGTAGATTCAGCTCATTAAAGTCATCAATGGTGCGTTCACACTGGCCCTGTTTGTGCCGCTTTGATCAAACTCCAAAAAGACTGGACAGCACGGTTCGTTCGGCGAGGTGTGGACGATCAAACGAATCGTTCACACAGTGCAGTGTGAAAATGTAACAAATGCTGCAATATATAGATATTTATATATCACTTCTGCTACTTTTATGGAGCTGTTCAGACAAATCTAGGCATCACTAAGCAGCTGCTGTTGCAGCCTCAGTTCCACGGGGACAAAGAAAAACTTCAATCTGTTGGTTCTCGAGCATCAACCTGCGTGCGGCTGAACGAGTTTCCCCGGATGCAGATGACAGACTCGATGAGTCGATGGGTGATTCTGATCAAAGTTTTCTTCCCTGACAGTTTCCCTGAAGGTTCAAACCCAGATCCCAGAACCGGCACGGCAGCCCTATCAGCTCCTCCGGTGGCTAAACCTGCTTCCTGTGCGATTGGATGTCCGTTACCGGTTGTACATGCAAATAAACGGGGAGCCGCAGCACTCAGCGGGTTGTTGTTGAGGTTATTTTGTTGTGGGCGAAATGTTTGAAGTGCTTTCACATCTGGACACGACGAGATCGCCAAGTCAGGTGTTGGGTTTCTTACATGCTGCTGTTTTGTGGAGCTACCATTACATTTGACTAGACTCGTTTTCTAGACTGTGCAAAAAAAAAAAAAAAAAAAAAAGAAAAACTGGCATATAAGTGGTGCTTCCATAAAACCAGCTCCTAAAGTCGTCCGTCTACCTGGCAGACTGTTCACGCAGAAGTCGCACACAACTACTGACTCCAGAGGGACGTGAAGGCAGGAAGGTACAGAAAGAAAACAACAGGCTTCAGAGGACGGATGTAGCCGTTGTAAGTTGTTGCCAGGCGTGTTGTTAGGTTACGGTTGTTGCATGACTTCTTTGTGCTGCGCTGATGTTCAGGTGTGTGCAAGATCACGCCATGTTAAGCACACTCCCCGACCTGTTGAGCGAGTCCAGTCATTTCTGCTGCTAATCCTAATACTGCATTTCTGTTGTTACTCTATGATTTGTTTCCCCAAGGAAAAAAAAACTGAAGGATTTTCAGATTTGCAACCTGAAGCTCCTAATGGATCACGGTCTCGGGGAGTGGCACAGTGACTGAGCTTCTAGTAACGGCAACAGCTGAACAAATGCAAAGTAATCTTTCACCGAAATTCGATTTTCTGTGGCGTCTTAACGGATTTGCTTTTTTGTGTTCTGCATCCGACAGAATGAACGACAAGAGACGTCTGGACGTGTTGGGGAAAAAAATCCTAATCCTGTTTTTAATGCGATATATTTTACAGTCTCAATTTTGAATGAATGACGTCAGAAAAAATAAGGAAACACTGAATATCAAATATCAGTTTTTGACCCGTTTTGTCGAAAGCATTGACCTGCCGACAAATTTTAGCCGATTCCAAATTCTCTGCCAGGGCTGGAAAAAAATAACTTAAGAATAATCATCTTTCTTGCAGTGAGCAAGTGAGCTACATAGAAAGCAGAGGTGACGTCACAGCTGCTGTAAAACAGGTTTTACCATTATAAACAAAAGTCTTTGGCATATTATAACAGATTAGCACTGATAGGCGCTCTAAAAGAGTAGTTTGTTTCCTGTAGAGCTCACTCCGACTCCCAAGAGTCAAACGTTTTCAAATTCAGGATGAAAACTCAAAATGATAAAAGAAAGCAACTTGAATGATTTGGAGACATTATGTCATTATGTTGTAAAGAAAATAATCATTCCTTGACTTTTACATCTTCACACTTCACTGACACTGAAAGTAGCTTGTATTTAGGCTTTGCCGTCAAGTAAAGTAACACTTTACTTGATGGCATGTGCATAAAACTGACATGACATTGACATGAACATGACATAACACCTGTTATGAACATGAAGAAGTCTTTATGAATGTTTGACTGCTGTCATGAAGTGTCATTTGGTAAATGATGACACTTATGCAAACTTGACCATTTTTAAAATGGACTTTTAATACAAGTTCTAGTGCAAACTTTGCATTAAAAGTGTCATTATTTACTGAATGACACTTCATGACAGCAGTCAAACATTCATAAACTCCTTCCCATTTAAGGAAGGAGTTTAGCTGTCTTGTTCATTTATGACAGCGTCATGTCAGTTTTATGCACACCCCGTCAAACAGTGTTACCAACTTCAGTAACAACGTCCAAACTGAAGAGTGGTGTTGCTACAGTAACAGTGTTTCAATGTGTTGAGTTTACCATTTAGAAAAAAATTAAAGTCTAAATAATTGATTTCTTTCCTCCAAGCCAAACATTTTCAGATCGAGGTTGTCGTCTGATGTCTTGGACCATCTCAGATGTTGAGCTCTGAGTAGTGAACCAAATTAGGCTTTCTGGATTTCTAGTATTATTCAGTTTCCATCTTCACTATGAATGCTTTTCATTCACCAGGCCTCGGTTATGAAAACACCATCAGACACCTGCTATAGAAGCTGTGAAGGAAAACGGGCAAAGAAAAACAATAAAATGTGTCATTTTCCCTGAGAGGAGCTGAGCTCATTCACAGGATGGCATGGAGCTCAATACGGATCCGGATGAAATGGTCCAGAAACCAGCAGGTTTTGACTCAATAATTGTAAGAACAACAAAAATAAAAGAGTAAACAACTAACAAATGATTCATTTCTAAAAAAGATTTGAAGTACAAGTCATCTCATCACCAACATTTTGACTAAAATGTCAAACAAAGATATTTTAGCCATTTCTAATGAATACTCTGCCTTTCCAAGAACATACATTTGTAATTAAACAAAGTTACAGAGAGCTGGCAGCTCATTTTGTTTGCAGCCACTAAAAGGTTTGTTTTGAAGGGAGGAGCCTATTTATCAGGCCAATTCCACTGACCAATCAGAGCAAAGGAGGTTGTGTGGCGAGGGGCAGCCGGCCTTGACCTGTCGCAACACAATGAAGGTCAGCGTAACTTAATGACATGATGTCAGTGTCAACAGAAGAGGTTTGGATACTTTAACAGCACAAGAGTCTGAAGAAGAACTACGGTAGAAAAATATACACATTTTAATAGTTTTCATAGTAATGTGATAAATATGGTTGTGTGTTTGGATTAGTTTATTGTTAGTGTTTTAATGTAAAGAAATATTTTATTTCAAAGTCATTAATATGAAATAAATGTCTTCATGTTGGGCTAGAGAACTTTGCCCAAATATAAAACCTGAATTTTTCCTACCAGATCTGATTTTAATTTATTTTTTCCCTCGCTTTCCTCTTTAAAAAAATAAATTACAATGACAAAGTATTTTCAAAAGAAGGTTAGTCTTTCAGTCTTCCCTTTATTACAAAATAAAAAAAACCTATTTTACCAGAAAAGAAACTAAAAATTACAAGAAAGAATTTGTTTTAATGAGAAAGAAAAAGCTTGGATAAAGTTATCAGGATCTGATGTGAGCAGAGCTCAGTTTGCACAATTTGAAAGATCTGCTACTGATAATTTGATGCTGATGTGTTAACAGATAAAATATTTCCATTAAATATTAGCAAGACTTGTACCAAAGTATAACTTCAACATTCCTCTTTTTATTTTAGTATTTTTTGTGTTGACATCTCAGAAAATTTATACTTTATTCTCCTAATAGCAAGACTGTATTCTTGTTATTACTTTAGTATCTTAATTAAAAATATTAATAGGTAGGCCCCGATATTCTGTCATATAGATGATCTGATCATTCAATATCCAAATAAATAGAAGCTGTAAAACAGTCTTGTCAAACAAAATGGTGGGATATGTCCATACTGACATCAACCTGAACTACAGGAGTACATTGGTGAAAAACGATTAAAAAGTTAAATACTGGGTTTCCAAAAAAACCCAGTATTACATCTTTAAAAACCAAAAATTTGATCTTTTTTTGAACAAACAGAACTGATTTGATCAAATTGTTGGTCCTACCTGGATGGGGTCGGGTGAAGGGTCCATCTTTGGCCTGTGTTACCCCAAAACAGAGGAAGACCAAGATGCTGGCCACAATGCCCCTGCAACGATCAGAGAGATAGACAGCATCCCTTTGGTTTATTTTAATTCATATTTAATGAAAAAAAAACTTAAAGGGGTTCCAATTCTTTTTCTCTTTCCCATTTGAACAGACTGAGTTTAGATCTAATGACTGGAATCGACCAGGAACCCGAAGCTAAGACTATTTACAGGGTTTATGCAGCTTCACCAATTCAAATTTAAGACCTGCTGAAGATAAAAAGGCAGAGCTGCAGAAAAGAAACAAAGGGGATCAAAACTGACATTTCTGTCATTCTGGAGAATTTCTGTGGCTTTGTCATAAAATTTGTGCTTCTTGAATGTGAATGACATATTGCTCTCTAGCTAGCAAGGAAATTAGCTAGAGAGCAATATGCTAGCTGTCTTGTTCATTTGCTTGCTAGCTAGCAATTAAGCAAACACACCAGCTAGCTAGTATTAGCTAATAGTAGTATTAGTAGTACTACTAGTATTAGCTCATACTACCAGTATGAGCTAATACTATTAGCCAGTAAGGGCTAGCCAGTTTTAGCAGCTAGTACCCTCAAAAAAGCAGTGAGTGAAGATGTCTGTGCACAACTCAAACTTTTGCCTGATGAAAACGTCCTGCGAGAAAAAAACCTGCATAGTATGAGATAAATTGTGCTGCTATGACAAAATTTTAAACCTGTGATTAAGATTTTGTTATTTCCCTAAAATAACGGCCCAAGTCATTTTTTTGTCAAAAGCGATTTTTTGTTGTTGCAAAAATCACTTTAGGCAAAAAATGACTTAAGCTGTTATTTTCAGAAGGTGACGATATTTAAGGTCAACTTACATTTTCTTTAATGAATTTAAGACATTTTAAGGCCTTAACTTTAGACTAATGAACTCAAGACTTTTTAAGGATGCACAGAATCAGAGCCATGTTATGTCAGGTGATGGTACCAGTCTGAACTTAAAGCGTAGGTAGGGATAAGTAGCCAGACGTCGGCTAAAATTAAAACCAGTGCTGCTTTGCCAGCGAGTCTAGTCACATGAGTGTGACTGACTGTGCGAGTGTGTGTGGGAGGAGAATTAAGCGTGTGAGTTTGAGAGAGGAGTGCTGCATGTAAACGTTAAAGGCGGGTGCAAACTAGTTAGAGGCAGAAAAAGCAATGTCCTATAGAGTGAGAGTGTGTGTACATATGAGAGTGGATCTTTATCCCAACGAGCCGGACTCTGCTGATGGCAGCAAATCCCGTTAAGAGCCTTCCTACAATCTCTCACAAACGCATCAACAAACAAAACGCATCACCGGCTGCAGCTTGAGCCCAA
Organism: Poecilia formosa; assembly: GCF_000485575.1. Lineage (NCBI taxonomy): Eukaryota > Metazoa > Chordata > Actinopteri > Cyprinodontiformes > Poeciliidae > Poecilia > Poecilia formosa. Next base: position 2,932,830 of record NW_006799956.1, read on the forward strand.
CTTCCTGGGAATCTTTCCATCAGACTTGTTAAACACACAAGCATCCTCTTACAGAAGCAAACAAAGCTAAAAATAACAATAAAAACAAACATACAAGAAGCTACGGCCCCCTCTGAAATCTAAAACAAACACAGAGCAGAACTAGATGCGATTCAGTCTGCCTTTTGGGTCCAAACCGTTGGAAAAGGTTTCAGACAGCTTACACGTTCAGCCTCTTATCCACCTGGTAATACTGTCACAGGAAGGCCTAATGCAATTTAACAGGTAACAAACAGACCAAGAACAGAAGAGGGACTATAAATGCTGCTGCTGTCCAAGTCTGAGGAGGTGCAGGCTGTTTTTTTTGTTTTTTTTGCCACCGGTTTTCCAAGACAAAGGTCACTAAATTTTAGTAGTTCTGGCACAAACGGAGGAAAGTGAACCACATGGCAGCCGCTTGGCATTCCTCCCAGTTTCTGAGGTTTCACAGTTCTATAAAACCCACAGATGCTTGTCTTGAGTTACATTTGAGGTTTAAGTTCACAACATAATGAGTTAGTCACCTGCAGGCGGCAGATTTAACATAAAATAACATAAGATACCTCTACGATGTGACTAGTATAAAGAACATCAAATTTACCATTAATTTGTTGTATCTATAGTGAATTTCTGGCTACCTGAAACATGCTTCAGACAATTCAATTTAATATCTCACTTTTTGTTTCAACTAGTCATAATTCTGAATAAAGACCCCATAATTCAAAACATCTAAAATGTGTTTTTAGATATTAGATGCATAGATTCGACTAATTAAATCACGGATATCTTGAAAGCAAATAATGATGAGGCAAAATTAGAGTTCCACATTTCTCTAAATTAGATTTGACCAGTCAGAAGTCCTTTAAGGATATCTCCAAATAAAGTAGAGATGTAAATAGCATTCTGAAATTTCAATAAAACAATGAAAACTTTTTTAATAAAGAAAAAGAACGGGAATACGATTGCCTCACTTTTCAAAGCTGTCTTTAACTGCATTGTGTTCGTCTGAGGATAAGAAATAAGAAATTCTTTGCAGATTCTGAAGCACTTGAATGAAGTTCTTCATTCATTACTGCTGAGATCTTTACATGTTGCAGCATTTTCTGACAGTTTTGTGTGGGACTCTAAAAATTCTGCAGGCAGCTGTAAGGACACCTAAGTGCCAGAAAAAGGGGGGCTTAAGCTCAAATGTACTTTTAACTAGTCATAATTACGTTTATGTTGTCTTGTAATTACGGATGCAATCCGGTGACATCAGATGTGACATCTGGGAAAGAATTTTGACTCATCAAATTAAAATCTTGAATTATTATTCTGACTGGTCAGAAAGTGAATGCCGGTGTTGCAAATTACCATTTGGGGTGGTCAGAGTGTAGTTGACTCTAGTCAAAACTCATTTTTAAATATCTACGGATAGTCAGACGAAAGTGCTTTTATGTTAAAACAGCCTGCCATAAGTCACCAGTTATAACACTTTTCCTCTTTGTGGTTCTCACTTTGCCATTTTCAAAGCTGCATCTCTGAGGCATCTTTACGGTTGCGCCATCAGCCAGACTAATTAAAAACACACTCGCAGAAAATTACTCAAAGACAAACTGGATGGAAACAAATGGAGTGGGTTAATAGTTTTCCTCCTCTGATGAAGTGCTTCCAGCCACATGGCGGGAAGCATAATCCAATCAAGCAGCTCCAGCCGTTTAGTGGAAAATTTCCTGCCCTCTCTCAGGGGTCAGGCGAAGAGGGGGAGGACGTAACAGTGGCGGCGCGCTGACCTTTTAGTGTTGTAGGCCGTGTCGTGAGGCGTCTCTTCCAGCAGCGTGACGTAGACCAGGGCACAGGTCAGAATGAACAGCACCGTCAGGGTGTGGGCTCGCCTGCAGGGGCAGAGAGAAAGAGAGACGGCAAAAATAAGATTAGTGCCATTTATAGACGAAAACCCGTTTTGATGCTTGGATCAAGGAGGGATGGCGGCCATGTCTGCACAAGGTGCTGCCAGCGGAGATCTTATAAAAGTCGGCCGAGGGGAACGATTCAGAGAAAAGTCCAGAGCGAAAGCTGCAGAACTTCATTTCTCAAGAGTGTTTTGCGAGAACATTTAGACCTATTCTGATCATATTATAACAGCCAGTATCATGTCATTTTATGACAAACTAACCGTATTTGGTAACACTTTATTTGAAGGGGTGTGCATAAGACTGACATGACACTGTCACAAACATGACATAACACCTGTCATGAACATAAAGAAGTCTTTATGCATGTTTATGACAGATGTCATGAAGTGTCGTTCGGTAAATAATGACGCTTTTAATGCAAAGTTGCTCTAAAAGTTGCATTAAAAGTCCATTAAAAGTGCCAACTTTGCATTAAGTTATAATTTGCAAAATCATGCAAAGTTGTCATTTTTAATGGACTTCCAAGGCAACTTTTAGAGCAACTTTGCATTAAAAGTGTCATTATTTACCAAATGACACTTCATGACAACTGTCAAACATTCATAAAGACTTCTTTATGTTCATTACAGGTGTTAAGTCATGTTTATGTCAGTCTTATGCACACCCCTTCAAATAAAGTGTTACCCAGTAGTTTGATGCATAAGTGACGATACATTTCCTCAGTCTTTTCCATTCTCAGTTGGTGGAAATGCACTCCAAGTCGAGACCTAAACCTGTAGACCATCTGTGGCAGGACTTAATACTTCAAGACCAACTTTGAAACGCAAAACAGGCAAAAGAAATTGTTGCCTGCATGTATGAAGAGAGAACAGAGACCCCAGAAGAAGTACAGAGGTAGCAAACCATGGTTCAACAAAGTGTTGACTACAATATACACACCAAATATGCATCATTCTTACTTGAATTTTACAATTATGAGCTGCTCTAACAATGAGCAAATTGTTAGAGCAATTTGTGTTGCTCCAACAAAAAAATGTTCACGTTTTCAAGGCAGAGATTTCTGTCTAGAAACTAATAAATTAAGTTTAGCTACAAATAAGCTACAGATGGCTAAACTCCCTGTCTAGGTTGTTGCACAAACATTGTTTCTATGATGTGGACCATCGACTTTCCTCATGAACCCACAACCAATGACCAAACTTTGGCCTTTATCATGCCATAGTGGTGTCACTCTGATATCTGTGCATTGTTACTATCTATAGATTTACTGCGAGGGCAAAGTTTTATTTGACCACTTATTGATAATAACAGGGTTGATTGCCTCTAAAGTAAGAAATGAAGTAGCGTTCCAACTGGAGCGATGAGCTGAATGCTGGGTACAGAGAGAGTCGGGTTTAAATTAAACTTTTCAGCTTCACTTTCTGCTTTTTTCTTTTTAATATATGCAACTGAAAAACTAACTTCAAACATGTGTTGCATAAAGAATTTATTTTTCTTCTTAAGGCACAGAACCAAGTGGTAATGTGAAACTCATTAAATTTTTAATTGACACTTTTTTAATTTAATTTATCAGGGCAGAAATCAAATTTGAAAAAAAAAAGAAGAAAAAAAGGTCAATTTCACATTTTGACCTGGAGATGCATGAACTGTAATATTGGAGATTTAATGGTGATTTTTAGAGCTAAGAAGAACCAGACAGAATTATATTACTGTCAAAACTAAAATCAAATTTACAACACAAAAAATAAAAGCTGTGCTCTTATTGTCTGAACTAAATATTAACGTTGAAACATTAAAATACTAGCAAATCACAAAAATGTAAAGTTTAATTTAACGAACTGCGATATATCAGCACTGACATCGGTATCGGTTGATATTAAAATATCATTATGATAAATAAAACTGGGCTGATATCGACAAACTGATATTCATTTCTTTTTTGCTGACATGTTTTCTGCGTGGAGGATTGTGGGAAGTTTAACCAAAACTGAGGTGAGGACAGCAGAGGTCATTTTTCTCCAAAGTGTGGAAAGGGTAGAGAAATATATATGGAAAATAATACCTGTGAGTATTGATTGTCGGCCGTAGCAACAATATCTGTATCGGATATTGGTACAAATTTTCAAATCTGCGCAGTCTGTTTCAATAATCTGAGCTAAAAAAGAAGTGAATGAAGAAATAAATACATACAGATAAACAAAACAAAGCTCCTCTAACAGACCAGCAGATTGTTATTAGGACAGGTTTTACTTTCTGCAAGGTGAAGTCTAACGGCTGCATTTCGTGCTGCAATCACAGCTTCCACCAGTCAACCTGAAGAACAAGAGGTGCTCTCCAAGTCCTCGAAGTGAGTCATAGCAGCTTCAGAGTTTTCTCCTGGTTCCACCTCCTTATCCAACCTGTTCAGCAGGAGGAAGAGGGGAGGGCCCTTGTTTGCCTCCAGGCTGACAACCACACAGCAACAATGGAGGAGAACAAATACCGGTTCTGTGTAACTCGGAGAGAGTCCGAGATTAGAAAGGAGCCCGTCAGTAAACCGGAGACACAACCAGCAGTTTTAAATAGGTAGAAAAGTTACAGAAACAGAAACATTTACTGCAAATCAGACTGACGTCCATTCTAATCCTCTTATTTTTCCCCCTCCTTCTTAAAATAAAACCACTTTCCAGTGGTTTTATTTTAAGACCACTGCCCCTACAAGGCAGACTGCCCCTACCTTTCATCTCCTCACCAACTCGAGACGGGTTTCCTCGTCCTCAAACTGTTTTGGGACATTTCTCCACAACCCTTGGTAAACTAAAGTCAGTTCTGCTTGTTTGCAAAAATAAACAAATAAGAAGCAGCAGCTCTTTTAACCGCTTTCTGCATTTCGAGGCTGACCTGTGATCCGGATAATCACTAAATCCTTCGCTCTTATCACTGGCCAGCTGTCACCAATTTTCCACACATGTCTGAGGTGGAGATTACCAGCAGCGTCGCTTCCAAAGACGCATCGAATCAATGAACGACTCGCTGCGCATGTCATGTGGGAAGGATTTTGCAGTTTTATTTTGACTAAAAGTGGCTCGTCAAACCTCTGTTTTACTGACATTTCATGTGACAGATTCACATAAAAGGCCGTCTTACTCTAAAGGGAAGCCAAAATTAAACACTTGGTTTTCAAAGTTCAGCCTCATCCATCTTTCGTCAGATCCTGAACCGTTTATTTCATTTAGGGCCATCTGAGTACGTGGGAGTTGAATACCAATGCAAAGCACGGTTTTAAGATTTTCATTTGTAACTTTTCTGAAATTTGTCATTGCAGCGTGATAAAATGCGGCGAAAAGTCTGGAAAAGAGATCAAAAACACTGAGATGAAACAAAACGTGAAAATAAACATAATAATCAGACATGTTGTAGTTTAACTGCATTAGTTTTTACATTCAAGCGGATTTACTAGTTAGCTGATGCTCAATAGATGCTCTAGATGCATCTAGATGCTCAATAAAATTAACAAGATTTGCACTCAGTCTGGAAGACACTTGTTTTTATGAGGGAAGAGGCTGAATTTATACAAAATAGGGCTGCAGCTGACAATTATTGTAATCGATTATTCTGACGATTAATCAGATTTATCTATTTATTTTTTAAAATGGCACATTCTGAAGAGTTTTCATTTATATACTTAAACAGGGTATCTGCAGGTTGTAGCCAGTCAAATTTAAGACTTTTTCAGACCTTTTTTTTATGCTAGCTGGGACAAAATGTAAGACCAAAAAAAAAAGAAAAAGAAAAAGAAAGAAATCCCTTTAAATATAGGAAATGATTGTGGGATCCTGCTGGATCTTATGGCCAAAAACAATCGTCCAGTCAACTAGTGATGCATTTTCCTTTAAAGAAAAAAAAAAGCTAGCTAGGAAGAGTATATTAGCAGCAAGTTAGCAACCACTGAGTCATAACTTTTTAAGGTTGCCCAGGCACCCTGTTAGGTTTATTTTGTACACATAAAGTAAAATGTAAATAAACATAATTCAGTTCCTTTTTTGATAAGTCAACAAACATTTTATTGGCTAAAATACAAAAACAGAATTCCTTTAGTGTATGCATCTGCAGCTGGAAAAAAAAACTTCTAACATCAACATGTGAAAAGCTCAGCCTTTTTTCTTTTTTGCTTCACTTATTATCAGTACAGTGTAAGGCTAATCTGGTAGATTTTTTTTTAATTAATAAAAGGTGATTTTTTGTTCCACAGAATTTGAATTAGGGTAGAACATATTTACAGATAAAGAAGGCTGTTTCTTCAATGCAAAATAAACGTTTATACAGGTTTGACTTAGTCCACCTCTGACTGTGTTGTTCTTTCAACAAATGGCCTGTTTTGCATATTCTCCACTTAATTAATCTATTACTAAATTATCTGGGAATTATTTCAATAACCGATTAATCACAGTAAATCCGATTACTTGTTTCAGCCCAAGTTGAGTCAAACACTAAATAAGCTGAAATGCTGACGCAACAAGAAAAATGTGACTTACCTCTGCCACCAAAGACACTAAACCATCACACTGAAGAGCCAAGACAGCTAGGAAAAACTGCTGCAGGGAGGGAATGACATTCCCAGACCCGCTCCCGACCTACACAGAACACCACCTGCAGCACAGGACCTCAGGTTTATTTGTCTGTAAGAAGTCTGCCATCTTCATCTTGTGTTGAGTAAGCAGCAGGGTGTGATATTATAGTAGGTGAGCTTGGACGGAAAATTTGAGTCTGTGTGAGGAAACCCACTAATTCAGCTCTAGCTGTGCTGGAATAAACGGAGGGCACTTGGGGCTGACTTTCAGACAACCTTGATGCATTATAAAACAAAACTCGCGGTTCACCCTCCTCCCCTGTGGGTAGGTGGTCGTGACACCCTCAGGTCCCCCACTCACCAGAAAAAGGTGTTGGTTCCGTCGTCGTACACCTCGCACTCTGCGATCCTCCGGTGGAGGCTCTCCTTGGACGTCTGCTTCAGCACCTTGGCTTTGGCTGCGGGGCTCGGCTCCGGGAAGCCCACATCAAACGAGCCGTTGTTGACCTGCTCAGCGGCGGATGCGGCGCTGGCGCACTTGCCGGCGGACACGCCGCTTCTCTTCGACTCGGACTTGGTCATGGCTGATTGCTTTCACCCTTTTGAAAGCCGCCCGCTGTGCTTTCAAAGAAACGAAAAGCAGGACGGAGGAGGGGGGGGGAGAGGAAAAAGTAGAGCAGTAGCGATCCGGCTCGGTTTGGCTTATCCCTGAGATCTGCTCCTGGTCTGTGTGGTCCGCGTCAGCCCCACCCAGGTGGTTGCCAGCATCCTGAGGTGGCCGGAGAAAAATCGACGTAACTTGAACAACAAGGAGGGAGGGGGGAAAAAATTACCAGAAAATCACGTCCCGTTCGGTTGTGCGTAGCGGCGAACCTGTCAAACAGGCAGACAGGCACACCGACGCCGCCTACTTATATCAAACTATTTAAATGTCATCCGTTCCTGGACTGTCAGAAATGACGACTTCCTCCAAAACACGCTGGGAGGATTTTAAACTGAAGGATAGAAGCTAATAAACAAATCAAAGCTCTGCTTTAGTGTCACACAGATTGGTTAGCTATTGGTAGCTATTTTTAAATGTTTGACCTTGTCTAGGAGGCTAGTCAACTAAAAGGTGTGTTATTAATTAACCAGCCAGTATAAACAGACTTCTTTAAGACAGCGTTTCGCATTTTAGGTCTCTTTTTTTTTAAAGGAGTCAGGAAATTTATTAGCTAGCCTCTCGTGTGCGTTTGAAATGTAGCTACCATTACTCACCAGCTGGGTTAATATGTGTGCTTACGGGCTGTTAAACGGGTAAGCTAAGAAGCTGCTACCGCTCGATACATTATAGCAAATGTAGAAAACAGCTTTGCTGCTAATGAAAAAAGTTGTTTAAAGACTGATTGTACCCACACAGACCGACAGAACCACTGCTGAGCCGCTTAAGCATTGACAATCAACTGCATGCTCCGCACACAATCACATGCTCTGAAACACAAAGGCGTTTCCGGTAATTGCTCTTCAAAGTAAAAGCCCCTGCATCTCCGGTTACAAGCTATACGTCGGTGCGGGCGCCATATTGTGAGAGGTAGTTTCGCGCGGTAAGAGTAATGTTATTCCAGTATGCTGTTTTGACATCTGATGTAATTTGAATAAAGCAGGGGTGTCCAAAGTCGGTCCTCGAGGGCCGGCATCCTGCATGTTTTAAGTTTTCTTCTTAGTGGTAGTATCAACCTCTTTCAGCAAGTCAATGTTCTCCTTACGCCTCTAACGACCCATCATTTGATGCAGGTGTGCTAAACCAGGGAGAGAACTAAAACATGCAGGATGCCGGCCCTCGAGGACCTACTTTGGACACCCCTGGAATAAAGTGATGTGCAAATTCTGATATTTTGAATGTAAAATAACAACAATGAATAGAAGTACATAAGGTCATTACACAACAAATTCAGGAAGAAACATTTGTTTGGTTACAATACCCTTCTTATTCATTCAGGGAAGCAGTTAGAGGGGGTAGCCTAGCCAGAAATTGTACTATGATAATATAACAATAAAATAACATTAATAACTTAAATTGTGTAAATTAGCCTTCCAGAAGCCTGCCAGAAGATCATCATCAGCGCGGCCCAAAAAAATTAAAAAAAGGGGTAAAAAAAGTAGGCAGAAGAAGCTAAAAAAAAAAAAAAAAACAATAATAATTAAAAAAAAAAAAAAAAAAAAAACTCCTTGGCATTTAGAAAGTATAAACTTTTGATAAACCCAGCTGACCTACAACAGGAAACATCTACTCTTATTTCATGTCAAACACAAAGATGTATTTTCAATACTGCGTTAACAATAAAAACATCAGCCACGGTTTTCTACAACTTTTTTAAAGGCGTCTCATAAAAAAATGCCACTCACAAAATGGCCGTGACTTGACAGGCATTCGGAAGCTCGTCTGCCCTTTCTGTGCGTCTAATGACGAACTGAAATTGTTTTATTATGAAAATAAAAACATTCGACTCGGAAGTTCAGCTTCGCCTACTCGCCGGTGCAGTCTAACCTCGCTTTACTGAGGAACCTTTACTTTTCAGTATTATCGGTCTGTGACTAATTAACATTCAATAACAGCACAAAGAGCTGAATAGGACTGTAGTTAGTCTGGGCTTCAGTTTGAAAAGAGGCGCTTTAAGCCGGCGTTTTGCTACAAGTTATTACCATGGCTGTAAATGGATAATTTGCATAGCGTCATATCCGCCTCCTTTAGAAATAAACACACAACAAAAAAATTAATCTACTTATTTACTTGAGCTGTTATTATAACACACACTGAATATATTTATTGCGAAAACCTATCTGTATTCAACTGTCGTGATTTTATTATAACTTCACAGTTAATGTATAAAATTGTCTCTCTTCATTTGTTTCCATGAAACATAAAAAAAAAAAAATTCTTTATGTGTCGAGCACATTAAGTCAAAGTTTGACTTTTGACAAAAGTCAAAAGTTTGACAAAATATGCTATTTGGAAAAGAACAAAGGGCAAAAAATTTCATGAAAATTCCTGGCGTATCTTTTCAGATTTTTTTTCTTTATAAAACGAAAGCGCAAATAAAATATCAATAAAATACATTGGTGATTGTGGTAGTAATCTGACAAAATGTATTCAGTCAAGGGGAACGATTCGTTTTTAAAAGGTGCTTTAAATTTGGTGACTTTCTTTCCTTTTTATTTGATGTTTTTACTTCTTTCCTGCTTTGATAAGCTCATGAGTTTGTTAAGAGAACAAAAGTTAATGATTAAAAAGAAAAGCATTTATGCGTTGGTTGCAAAACCTCCTTTCAGGCAAAGAGGAACACTGGGTAGACATTATCTAGTAAACCACTGTAGATTAAACATTTTTATTCACAAAACCTCAGATGCTAAAGGTAAATGAAAGACTAACTAGTTTGAGGATTTTCTCATACAGTTTGCATTCAAAAACAACAGTAATCTTCCTATTGAGATTGACATTTATTGTTTCTATGACAAAATAAATCTAAACCAGTGATATACAACATAGAACATTGTTCCACTATACTACTGCATTGATAATTAAGACAGACTTTTAAATCAAACAGAGCAAAAGATATTCAAAGTAACAGAGAGCATAATGCCTTTTATAAAAGACTTCCATCGCCTGAGCTGTGAATCTCTGCAGCTCCTCCAGAGTCATAGTGGACCTCTTGGCTGCTTTTCTGACCTGCAGGGCCTACAGTACATGTGTCAAACTCAAGGCCCCGGGGCCCACATCTGGCTCGCTGTAGCTTCTTATGTGGCCCTTTCATCTCCAAATTACATCAATAAATCCTTCCAGTTTTTCCACAAATCTGCAAAATTCACACAAAATCAACAAATCTCCACATTTTTTTTCTGATTTTACTGCAAATTTTCTCAAAATTGGTCAAAAACACTGAGGTTAAGTGACTGCTGTCTCAGCCTTACTGGATGTTATAGTCCGTAATTGACTATAACTTGACATCCATGAGTAATAAAAAGTCACATTTAACATCACACATTAGCACAAATATTGTGAAAAATAAAAATCCTCACAAACATTTCTAAATTGGCATCACAAAATCTGTAATTTTGATTTTACAAAACACTAAAGCAATCACAAAACCCCAGAGGAGCAGCTATTTATTAACATTTTAACAATTTAATAGGTTTTATCAGTATATTCTGGCACAGCCGGCCCTTTAAGAGCACTCAGATTTTTGAAATGGCCCAAAATGAAAATGCTGTTTCCACTTTCAGATATGAACAATGTTGTCAGGCCTCCACAGAACAAACTGAAGGATTGTGTGGACTCTGAAAAGGAATTACAGTGTAACAACAGTCAAGAGCTAAAACTTGACCATGTTTCTGAAGTTTTATGCAGCCTACTGAAATTAATAATACTGAGATCGCCTACTGAATGGTTGTTTGTGTACATGATTTGGAGGAATGGAAAGATTTGGCAACTGGTTTATCTGGGTATGTCACATGCCTGCTTTAAACCTATAAGCAGCATGCAGAACGTGCAGGGTGTTTTAGGTTTCACAATAGGCTGCAGGCTTTTTGTTAGCAATTTTCCATTTGTTTACCTCCTGCAACACTCAGCAGTCCTGCCTGCAGAGCGTCTGAAACATCAAAGGGTCCGGTTTGTTCAGGTGAATGGTCTATGTCTGGGGCGGCGATAGCAAACATCACCTAAGAAATGACCTGCTACGTGTTCACAAGCCTGGAACGGCAGCACCCAAGCCAGACAAAATAGGACAGCTCACGTGAAACGCAAAGAAGACTACAAATCCCAAAATAAGCAATAACCTGATTTAAAGGTGTAGACTTTATAAAACTACAGAGCTGTTCACCAAGATTACAATGCTTTTAAACAATTGGGAAAGCCAAGATGATGTTGCCATGGCATTGTAAATGTCTGAAAACGAAGACAAGAATCATGGACTGGCACATGTCTGGTTCATCTTTAGGAAGAGTTCACAGATGCATGAAGGCGCCACACTTCAAACATTACATGCAAGTATCACTCAGAGAGGAAGAAGCCATGACTTCAAAAGCAACACAGAAAAGCCTTGAAAGATGCACTCAGGGACAAAGACCTTCATTTCTGAAGACATGTCATGTGTTCTGATCAAACTAAAATTGGAAGTGTTTTGCCATAAGCACCACTCCTACTAACTCTACCCTCCAAATTGTGTGCACATTATCTTTTGTTAACCTTCAACAAATCTAAAACACTGGTTTTAGGCCTCATATTAATTCATCACATTAATTCATCAGACACACTGGGTTCATATGAACACAACCCAACCTGTTGCTGGTCACTGCCCACCTCATCCACCAGCATTCTGCCTGAAACTCGCTCTGCCTCCAGGCTGTTTGCAGCCAGAACCCAGACCTCTGGTTGTTTCCACTTATTTCAAAAGAGCCAGTTAAGCAACCTTAAGTTCATGCATGTGTGTGCTTTCAAGATGAAAGAATCACAGCCGGCCTAAAGAAGTCAGTGATCACAGCAGAACTCCAGACCGACCGCACCTGCTGCTTTGGTGAAAACACCAAAATCACCCCCCACTCCCTTTGAGACATAATGAGTGCAGACTTTCTCCTTGCATTTTTACGGCTGATAGTATCTCTTTTAGACAGCCTTGCCTGGGGACCCAAGGTGTTATCCTCCCACCTCATTAAGCCAATCAGTAACCAACTTAAAACCAAAGAAGCTGTGAGAAACAAAGATCAGCTTGAGTTATCTATAATCCCCTTGCTAAGATATAGCTTATGTCGGCTACTTTGTTGATAAAAACCTAAAGATGAAGTTACCACGTTGGATGGTAACTTCCAACGTTACCAACGTTGTTGTTTGACCTAATAGCCATCAGGGGGAGCACTTGAGCCACAGTGTGACGGCCCAGGATGTTTGGATTTACGATTAGATTTTTGACCTGGCCGTTCTATTCTAACATTTGATTTGCTTTAAAGAAAAGCATCCTTGCAGCATGATGCAGCCACTGCCATGTTTTACTGTGTGGGTGTTTTCAGTGTGTTGCCTTTGGTTTCCATCAAACACAACAATTTGCATGCAAGCCAAAAAGTTCAATATTGCCAAGCCAAGGAAATTATTTGTAAGTACTTTTAAACCAGCAAAACTGACCAAAGCAATACTGTTATACTCTGACCAGAGAATTACCCTTCACTTGTTTGGTGTGTATCCTAGGTCATACAGCTTCTTTCAACAATGGATGTATTCTTGCCACACTTTTGTAAACACCAACATTTGGTGTTTACAAAGAACAGTGGTCTCAAACGGTATTCCTCAAGGGCCAGAGTCCTACAACTTTGATATGTATCCCTTGTGCTACACACTTGAATTAAATGGTGAAACTGCCTCACTAGCAGAGCCAGGTGTGTTGATGGAGAGAGACATCTAAAAGTTGCAGGACATCGGCCCTTGACGACTGGAGTTTGACACCACTGGGCCAGACTAATAGTTGTGCTGTTTCCATTTTAAGATAATCGCTTGAACAGTGCTCTGTGAGATGTTTTTTTGGTGTGGGATACATACAAATGCACATTTACCTTTTAAGAATTATAAATGTAAAAAATAAAATGCTAAATACATGCATAATGTTCCTTCTACTTTACAATTATACACTACTTTGTACTGATCTGTCAATTAAGAGTAGAAGAAAACACATTGAGATTTATGGTGGCAACATCGAAAAACATCACGCGGTATTAAGATTTTTGCAAGGCACTGCGTTTTACAATAAATAATTTACAGGGGCTCATTAGTTCTCTTAACCACAACAATTGGAGAGTTGTGGCATTGAGAAAATGTCTCAAACTGCATCACCTGCCCACAGTCATAAACCATCACATGATGATGACTCATCTCAGCTGTTGTTGAGCAGTGAGCGCTGTGTCCTCACAAGGATATTCCTCTCTACGGTGCTTGTCTCCTTGCATGTGACTCTGATGGCACTCACATGGAAGCCATAATGCGTTCTGACAAGCTGGAAGTCTTGTCATATGACGTCACCATGTGATGCGAGTGACCCACTGTCGTGTGTTTCGACAAAACAGAAAATAAAACACGGCTCCTGCCATTTATCTTTTCACTCGTAGCTGCCGTAAAAGTCCTAAAATCAGCTTTAGAATCTGGTTAATCCACTTTATTTAAAAATGAAGGCCTGCCCGTATGTTTACACCACATCTCATTGGGATTTAACTTTGAACATACCAACTAGTCTCTGGATCGGGCCACTCCAAAACTTTTACTCAAGGTTTTTAGTCATTTTGAGGCGGACTTCTAGGAAAGTTCAGTTCATTAAGTTTATGATCATTGTCCTGAGCTATAGCACATATTTTTCTCCATGATTTTCTGTAAGAGACAATAATTCAACTACCTCAAGTTGTTCAGATCCTAAAGTAGACTTGATCGTCACGCCATTGTGTTAGACTGTTTATATGATATTATATTGTTGGAATGTAAGACTTGTCTTTGTGTTCCTTTAACTCTATATTGACTTTTGCCACAAAAGTCTCTCCTGGGCCCCATTCTTTCACATTCTCTCTTTCTTAGTATTGCATTTTAAAACTGAGGGCAAGTGAGGTCTGCAGTTCTTTAGATGCTTACTTTGGTTCTGTTGTGACCTCTGGGACGCACACTTAGTTTTGGTAAGATGGCCACTCTCTCTCCATATTTGGATGACTGTTTACAATGTGGTTGACTTGATTGCCAAAACCCCCCAAAATGACTTTGTAATCCAAAGCTAGATGTCAGTGACTTGCCTGTTCTAGAATTGTTTTTAGATCAGGGAGTGTCTCGATGGTACCGGACAAGGTCTATTCAAGTTATTTGCTGGCTTTGTCAGAATGGCAATAATCTGGCTTAGGTGACATAGAACTCAACTTCTCAAAAAATCTGTTCAATCATGATTAAATAATGATTATTCTGCTTTTTGCATATGATTGGTAACTTGTTTAAATGAAATAAATTTAATTATTGCTTGACAATTGCCTTTTGTGTTAAATCCCATATTGTCTTTGAAAAGGTATTATGTTCAGGAACGTATAAGTGTGACAAAAAAGAAGGAAGAAATATACCCAAGAAAAAGTGTCTACAAATCCTTATTCAGAGTTGCTTTTTTTGTTCAATCTGCAGTACTATTTGCTTACCACTAAGGGTCGCTGTGCATCCGTCATTCCTTGCAAAGGCGATGTCCGTTTTCTCTCCTCGGACCTGAGGACAGACTCTGCTATGTGCAGGCAGAGTTAACGTAAGCTGTTTTTGTTAAAATAAGGCAAAACAACAACAACAATAACAATAATAATAATAATAATAATAATACAGCACCTTCACATATGCGTAAAACAGCAGCTCTAGAGATTTTAAACTTTCAACCTTTTATTGTTATGATTAGAATATTCATCCCCCGATATTGCATTGTTTGACCTGGTGTATTAGAGCTGCGGCAAAGGTTGCATCTGTGTGCAACATCTCTGCAGACTGGACTGGGAAACATGATCCAAAGCGCTCATTGTTTGCTGAAGGACTGAAAGATAAGGGGCCCTTGTGTGTGGACGCTGGCATGGGATGTAACCTGCAGGTGTGTTTGAAACTGTCCAGAAGCAAACAATTCATAAGATAGTTGTAACTACAGTTGCATCTAAGATCTTCAGGTCGATTGAGATTAAATTATTAAACTGGAATTGTATTGGCCATTTTTTGAACTCTTGAAATGTCAAAAATATTCGGACACACGAGTCACTGATGCGTGAAAAGAAATGGAGATTTAAGTCCTTTACGCAGCTACTTTGATAGAACAACCAGGGAAGCTCCGCTGAGTTTTAACACCTTGCGTGCAGCAGAGAAATCATAACGCTGAGCTCTACTCGGCACTCAGCCGAAAGGGTAGAAGAGTAAGGGGAGGCGGGAGAGTCGGCGGGAGGGCATCGTGGTGAGGGTTGTGTGCGTATTTGGGGAGGGTTGGAGTTTCAGTCAGCCAATGAAGGAAGTCCTGGATCTACGCGACACGTTGAGAGGTTATAAATTGTGAGGCGTACGGTATCGAGGTACATTTAAACTGAGCTGCGAGGGGGCAGGGAGACACGCTCTTACAGCGCAACGAAACAACAACTAAACCAACACCTGGGTCTCTGTCGTGAGGAATTGGTCCTCTTTTCGGAGATGTCCCACGTCCAGTTATCGAGCAGCGCGCTGGAGAGGCTGGTGGCCCGCAGGACCTTCCCTCTCCAGAGGCGCACCGGCGTGTGCCGCAGTCTTTTCGGGCCGGTGGATCACGACGAGCTGAGTCGGGATGTGAAAGCCAAGCTGCGGGAGATTTCCGAGCGGGACCAGCAGAGATGGAACTTTAATTTCGAGGACAACACCCCGCTGGAAGGGGACTACGAGTGGGAAGAGATGCCCGTGGAGAGGACGGCGGCGTTTTATCGGGAATCGGTGCAGAGCGGCAGGACGCGCGTCCCGGCGACGCCCGTAAAGCAGACGCCCTCCTCGGAATCCGTTATGTCGGAGAGCTCCGACGGGGATGTAATGGAGCGCTTAGCGGTACCGGAGAGTGACCGCAGCAGCGTCGTCGGCGGCGACGGGGAAAGCAGCTTCCCGACCCCGGTGGAGGTGAACCAGGAGAACCGGCCGGTCACAGGGATCTCAGGGACTCGCAGACAGGCTCCCTGTGTTCGGCGCAAGAGGTCGTCGACTGCTGCTGATGACAACAACACGCACATCACAGGTAGTTACAGGGGTTTATTAATCTACTAGGAAAAAAAATACCCCCAGAGAAGCCGCTTTAATTTCAGATAAATCTATTTACTGTGACTTATATTATAATTTCTTTCATACAGACTTCTTCGTGAAACGAAAAAAGGCTGCCGACAGACTTCCCAAGCCTCCCATCTCGGTGAAACAAACTTCGCGAAAGAGGATTCGTTGAACGTAAGAAGAACATTAATTTAATTCTCCAAATTATTAATAGCAATTACGCCTTTATTTTTTTCTTCTTCGTCTACAAATTGTAACAGTGTAGCACATAGCTAGTCATTTGTGATAAATACTGTAATAATGTGGTTGCAAGTGATTGAGCCAGACAGCGTTATCTCGGCTGGCTGAGTGGACGTGGGGGATGGGGAGGGAGAGAGCTGGTGGTGAAATCACAGGAGCAGCTATAGTGATAGTAGTAGCTGGAGTAACACCAGCGAGCTGGGAGGGGGGATGCGTACGTCACAATGTGGCGGGAAAACGCTGCGCTAAGAAGGGGTGACGCCTCGCTGCTGCTGTCGTCATTCTTCTTCTTTCCGTGGAAAGCTGACTCGCCGCTTTTCTTGTCAAAGAAATGCTTTTTATTTCGTCGAAAAACTGAACCATATCTCTTTATTTCCTCCTTAGGTGGCGTTTTTTTTCTTCTTCTTCTTTTACACTTTTTTTTTTGTTGCACTACTTCCCTGCGCGTTTTTGAGGATTCCTACGGACCGAGAGCCGCTTTTAAGGCCGCCGGAGGAGGGGAAGAAGAGAAACGGGGACAAAGAAGAGGGGAGTCCCGCTATTCCGCCGGCTCGAACCTCGGTGAATCCCCGGCGGAACGAAGCCTCGACGCCGCCCGCAGCTCCTCTCAGGACTGAACGGTTTGGGAACTCAAAGGGGCGGGTGGGTGGAAGAAGGAAAAAAAAAACTAAAACGAGAAGAAAGAAAAGGAAAATAAAAGATTTCGTTTGGATGACTTCTATCCAGTACAAATGTAGCATTCATTGTTGCTTTTGCATACAGCCACTCGACAGTGTTAAATGTTTTAACATCTGTGCAATCCTAGAGAAAAAAAAATCTTCTACACTGGCCAAAAGTGTACAGCTTTATAGAGACAGTAGCATTTGTTTAATTCTAGTCTTTGTGTTTTTTTCCCCTGTAAATGTATATATGTTAAGTTTATTCTAACTTATAAGTTATTTATGTTTCTCTTTATTTGTCAAATGCCTTGCTGATTTTAGTCTGTTGCCAATTTTCTATTTTATTTTATTATTTGCTGTTTTTTTAAGACATTGTGGTGTTTTGCAATCTTGTAGCTTCCCAATAGTTGTTAAACCTTAAAAAAAAAACTAAATTTATTTGTGTCTGAGCCGTTATATGGTGTGTGTTTTATTTTTTTTCATACAAGTGCCCTAAGTAATTTTTTTGAAAGGAAAAAAAAGAAGAAAAAAAAAAGAGGGAAATAAAACATCTTCAAATTAAACCTTTAAGAGCATTTGTGTTTTGTGCCTTGCTGGCTCAGGATCAATTCAGGCTTCCCTGCAGACAAAGCATGTGGTAGTTTGTTGGGAAAAAATGCATGTATTTATGTTCTGCTCTGTGTTTCAATATGAAAACTACAGTCTAATTAAATTGAGTAAATCCTATAAATTAATAATGTATTTTCTGAACATGTTGCCGTTTTATACCAATCTAAACCAGTGCATGGTAATGTATTGTCTTTGTCATGAAGTACTTTAATGGTTTGAGATAATTAGCCTTGAAAAATTTCCTAATGTAACTATATTTTCTGAATGCCTGTTCAAAAAATATAGTACTAATAATGTATTAGTACAAATTTTTTTATAAATTATGAAGGTAAGCGCTCATTTTTCTTCTTTTAAGAAGAAGAAATACATTAAGGACAAGGGGTTTTTGTCCTGCAGGGGTTTTTACATGTCCTAAACATGTCACCATTTACTGCTTATCTACTTTAAAAATTTACTTTAATCATTTTTCTATGTTCTTGGGTATTTTAATTAATTTTGCCACTAAATAGCTATTAAACGCTAAATTTATATGTTAATTAGTAGCTATTTTCTGAGGACTTTGTATACATCAACAATACTTAAAGGGTTATAGCCAGAAAGCTGTAATGAAACAACAGACTCTGAAACCCGGTCACTCTAAAATAACTCTTTGGATATTCTTCTTGTATATTTTATATATTTAATTCATAAAACCACATTTCATCATGTGCTCAGAACCAGAACAGGACAAACCCCTGCAGGTACAAATTGATGACACTGCCTGGGTGTGGAAAAAGTCCACACAATCCAAACCGCCAGACAGTTTATGAAGGAGTGAAACGACCAGCATCTCAACCTGAAGAGTGCGTGGAAAGTGCGACCGCTCCGTCTTTTATTGGCTCCTTCGGCTCTCCGTCACCATCACAGATATAGATATCAAATGCCCCCATAGTGACACAGCCACTTTCTGTCTGCGTGGATCTGCTTCACACGAACCCAAAGACCCTTTGCGGGGGGAAACCCGCATTCAGACGCAGCAACCCCTAATGGCAGCTGCGGGATATAGGCTCAGATTTAAAGGCCCTTTCGCCCCTTGTAAAGAAGCAGCAGCTGCCTTTGGATCCCCGCTTTGTCCGCCGCAAAGACCCACCCACCGCCCCCATCCCCAAACACACACTCACACACCCATCCAACCCGCACTCGACAAGGCCCTCCAAAGGACCCACTCACACACACACGCACTCTGTTTACCCCGCCGTGGATACACCGGGCGTGGAGGCCACCTGCCAGAAAGTGCAAAAAGAAAACTACTAGTCTTTGTAATGGTGCTCGTCTATTGAAACAAACCATTCAACAGGTCATACTTGCAAGTTTACCCTTAATTGAAAGAAGCCAAACGTGGGGCCCTTGCATGCATGCATCCATCCATTGCTGCATCCATGCATGGTCGCCCGTCAATGCCCACAAAGCGAATACGGGGCTATATTTCATAATTTCTCTCCAGTCCACCCCCACTCCCCACCTGGCCCTCCCTGACTGTATGACACGAATGTTTGGATGGAAACGGAGACTTTTTGATGGTGACTTTGTCAGCCGTAAGCTGTGACGGCGAGCTTGTTCTGATTTCCAACACAAAGCGCTCTCTGGCACCATTCTTTCCTTTTTGTTGCCATATGGCAAATCCATGTAGACATAGCCAAGACCCATTCAGTCCAGCCACAGAATGTCCTGCGTCAGAGAACAAAGGACACTTTGTCTGGCTCCTCCATTGATACCAATGGGCAAAGAAAAAATATTATAATTAATCTATGGCTATATCCAGCTAATTAACGCCCATATGCCTGTGGGGGAGCCCAGGGCGCATTCAGCTCAGTTTTAGATCCCCAATAGTTTACATGTTAAAGACAACAGCTGTTTATGTGTTACTTTAATGAAGTCTCCGCTGTGTCGGAGACTGGACACATTCAGGCGGATTCAGTTCCCCGCACAGCCCCACCCGGCTCCTCCCTTCATGCCCCCTCCATGGTGCTAAACAGGTCATCTTCCCCTATTTGTCCCTGCAGCTGTGTAACTATATAAAATTTGTCCCAGTAAATAGGACCTTTAAGTCGCTCTCGTTTGCTGAGAAGGGTTCGAGTTTGAGCCATTCTGGGAAGGTTCACAGGTTAAGGCCTGAAAAACAACTCGCTAAGCTCTTCTTTAAGCCGAACAGAAATAAATTTGTAGGGCCCGGGCCAGTCTTTCAGGCGACCGGTTGAGACCGTCGTTTGTTTTCGGACTGCTTCACACGCACGGAGCCTCAAGGTTCTAAATTAGCTCCACAAAGGCCCGTCGGACCATTATAACTTCATTCAGCGAGCGCATGATGAGAGTATGATGGACATAAAGGAAAGAGATGACAGCGAACATGCAGAGCTCATTAAACATGTCTTCGACAATGGGTCATCATTGTACAAGCAGCTGCTGATGGGGAGAATCAGTCTCATGGGCCCCGCAGGGCCCCCTGTGTGACCTTTGGCTTACATCACAGCGTCATCGGCAAAATTATGATCTTTTTATGCACTTATTTAAATAATATCTCCTTCTCTCCTGTAAGAATATACGTTAAGTGGAAAAGGTATTTCAGAAAAGCAGGAACAGCTGAGTAACACCTTGATTAGGCATTTATATTTGCACAATCAAACACAGGAAGGGTTACGTTTTGATTATTTGAGCTTGGAATAAATGTGATGCTGTGAAAATTGAGCAGGACAGAAGAGAGTTTTGAGCTTTTGTTTTTAAATTTTGTGATCAAAAACCTATTGGACATATTTGTAAAAAAAAAAAAAAAGTCAAACTTCCCTTCAGATCAATGCATTTTTGTCTGACAAAAATAAAAAAGCTGACATAAACATGCTGAAATGCATGTTTATTTTGTTTGAACACAGGTGAAAGTACATGCAAAATCAATTGGAGCTGACCGACGGCTTCAAATATTAAAAGCCACGCTGCACGGGACGTTTGAGCGTTCGGGTTTTGTGCAAATGTAGCGACTTAAAAAAAAAAAAGAAAAAAAAAAAGATTTCAGGGACGCGTTTTCCACTCGAAACACGTAATTACCGGGACGGTCTGCAGAAGACTGCAATTAAATATAGAGAGGAGGAAAATTGGCCAGAGGAGGGGTAAGGAGCTGGGGTGTATGTGTGTGCGTGCGTGCATGTGTGTGTGTGAGAATTAGCATTTTCCATGACCATCTGGCATCGGCGCAGGCGACTGGGAACAAAGGAGAGCTGGATGGAGAGGAGAGGCGAGTGTGCCATCGCATTGACCTGCAAATGAGGCTTTGTCACCGAGTTAAAGCTCCCTGACCCCCCTCTTTACCTCTTCCAGCTCTTAAAAAAATAACTAAAAAAAAAAAATCCACATTTAATTTTGAGTATTTGAGTGGCGCACGGGAACCTGAATAACGCACGCCTGGCTGTGCTTTGGGGCTCCAGGCCGAAACAGGTGGAGAAAGAGGGACTTGTAAAGTTCAAGCGACGCGCTGCGGGTTATTCAGGGCTAAATATGCTTTAAAGTTTAGACATAGAACCGAGTTCAACGATTAAACAGGTGTGCAGCTGTAAAAAACAGAGAGGAAAAATCAGAAATTAGTTGAGTTAAATGAGTTTCTATGGAGCAAACCAAGGATTTGTTGTGTTGCACGCTGCAGGGGAACCTGAAGAAGAAAAGTCTACTTAACATCTGCAAGACTTATTTGATGCTTGTTCAAGCAGATACTTATTTATTAAAACTGCAAAGTAAGGACTAAACAGTGCAATTAATTCAGACTATTGGATGACATTCCAAAATAATCCCAAAATAATCCTTATTTAATCCTGCTGGAAGTTTACATCCTCCTACGTGAGTGTGTGAGCATTGTGCGTGTATGCGTGTATATGTGTGTGTTTTGGTGGTGGTGGGGGTTCATCAGCTTGTTGGACACCTGTCTTCTTGTGAATGTGAATGAATGGAGTTTGCAAAGAAGCGAGAGACGATATATTTGCATGCTCATCAAAAATAATGACTCAAACAAATCATGAAATTGAGGAATTATGTACGGAACCACAGGCTTACCTCTCTTATAAACATCTAATTACAATAACAGGTTTTGTGCATGAAAACAGAAAAACAGCAGCCATTAGACAGTTCACTAAATGCACAAAGAAAAGCAAAGTCGTCCACCGGCAACGTTTAGCTCAAAATCCTGGAATATTTTTAATTCATCTCAGAGGGAAATGATCTCGTACACCATTACCTTGGTGTACGGTACGAATTAACGCAAATTAGTCCAAACAAAGCAATCGACCGTGTGTGCAAAGTTTAACATTTTCCCACAATGAGGGGAATTACTGCAGAGAATCTGCAGGTCAAGTTACTTCTAGTTCGGCCACCAGATGCAGACGTGAGGCCAGTGTTTTCTCTTTTCTTTCCTCTCTCCCTCTCTCTCTTTGGCTTTTTTTCCTCTCTTTACATCCACTCAGTATTCATGCCTGTGGATAACAAAGAGCATGGCTCAATCCACGCAGGAGGCGGTGTGACAGGGAACTCGTGGCAGCTTTTCAAATATCTTCTTTCTGCATCTCTGACCCCTCCCTGTTTCGCCCCCCTCCCGCACCCCGCATCTCGACTTTGGTCTTGGTTGGAGTAGGAAGGAGGTAAAGAAAGGAAGGAGGGGGGGTGAATCAAGCTGCCGCTTCGATCTCTAAATCGCTTTGCGCTCCCCACGCATCAAGGGGATCAGATTTAATTTTGCACAGGGAGAAAGAAAGAAAAAAAAAACCTGAGATCGTTTAGAGATGTTTTACAAAGTTTGGTCGAGGTGATGAAGCGAGTGGCGACACTGTGGGGTTTAGAGACGGGCCTACTTTAATAAAACAAAACTTTTACTAGTAAAATTGGTGCAAGAATTTGAATGCATTTATTTTGGATCAATTTTATTAAATATATAGTAGCAGAAATTATTTGCGTTCCCAATCTCTTTATAAAAGTACTAAGATCATTATGATTACTTCATTTGGTTTGTGAACTGATAAGTCTGGCTGCTGCTACTTAAACTTTGTTTTTCTGTAAAGATTTTATGAATCAAACCATTTCATAAACAACAGGGTATTTAAATGTTCAAAACTACAGTATCATCTTCCTTAATACACATTCAAAACATACAGGCTCAGATTACTCAATAACAAAGCCACTTAATAATTAATAAAGTGCAGTTTTACCCTATTTTACAAAGCACTAGAATCATATTAAACAAGCATCTTCACTGTTTCTTTCATCCATTTCCTCATGCCCCCAAAATAGAAATAAACAAAAACTGAATCTAAAGCGTATAACTACCTTGAAGAAATAATAAAACTTTTGACTTAAACTGTTCAAAAGTTTTTGAATTGTAATAATGTGAAACTTTTAAATTTACTCTAACAACGTGGCATGTAAATCTTTCTTTGAACATTTGACATCACTACCCGTTCTTTATGTCTCACTCAGGGTTAAGAAGAACAACTAGCTCTTCTAGCTAGCTAGAAATCATTAGCATTGTTGCTGAATGGCTAAAAGCTAGACACAAACGTTTTAAATCTTCTCCCAATTTGGTATGCAAACGTTTCTCCTGACAACCACACATAAGATTCACTTAAAACGGCATGACTAAGAAGCTCAATTTGCTAGCAGGTTTGACTTTTTAGTATTAGCGGTGTTGCTAAACTTAAGCTGGATAAACAACTACATTCCTCAAAATCTTTCACAGTCATCATAAAACATTTCTTTATTCTTTGTTTAGTTAAAATAGAACACATTTTGATAAATTAGCCTAAACACAATTTGGTGTGAGCCACACACGACCAGAGGACAGCTAATAGCTGACCAAACCAATATTAGTTGCCATTGTTGAATTTCTAAATTAATAACTTAAATAACTTTAATGCCTAATGCTTCATAGGCAAGATAATTCTTTTTTATAATACATATAAAAATCAACCTATCAGTAGCCTGTAGCATTTACCTGCCAGAGTTATGAAATTAATCCAGGATCAATATCTCGGGATGAGAAACTCTCAGTGTCTTGTTACAATGAGATACAGAACTCATCAAGATGAGAAAGTTTCTCATTATAACGAGATACTAAAATAAGTTCCTATGACAGACTGCCACTTCTTAAAAATGCTCCTCTGACTTTCTGTCTTTTTACTCTCCTAGTTCTTAGATGACGCTCAGAAATCCCATGGCATGTTGCCGTTTTACTTTTACAACCCTTCTTGTTTAAACAAGAACTTATTTTGGTTTTAACTTCATATAAATCTCATTACAACAAGATAAGACACCTAAAGTTATTCCCTGTGGGAGTTGAACAATTCAGTGTGTCTTAATATGAAGCAATATTTATTTTTACCCCTAATTTTGTAGTATATTCAAATTCTCAAAATTTTAATACAGCATACTGGTTTCTAAATATTACAATAAATAATTATTAAATTCTTATAATTCTAGCCACTTCTTTTGGTAACAAATTCTAACAAAATGGTTTGAATATAAATGAAAATGTTGGTTTATTTAACCGTTAGCTCGATTCATTGTGTCCAGCACTAAGGGATAATGTATGTTAGTCAGAACGACGTCACGTTTGTGGTTAAGAAATTTAATTTGTGTCTGCCTGTAGTTGGATTAGTAACAAAGTCGGTCTTGAAGAAAAACTTGCTAACTTTAGGCAATTGTTGCCAACGAGCAACAAATTTTTCAGGGAACATTTTTAAACTTATTAAACTGACACAGATCCTTAGAGTCATTTTTACAAGCTAATACAAACTAAATGTTTCTAACTTTTAATTTAAACATTCAGATCATACGCAAAATCTCTCATTTGTTTTATGATTATTATTATTTTACCCAGTGGACAAACCAGATCAAACAAAATGATCTTAATGATAACTCAGCATTTAACAAAATATGTTGATTTCTTTTTATAATTTAGTAATAAAATGTTTTTCAGTTTTTGATTAATTTTTGATGTCAATGTGGATGTTTTCAGTTTTTCTGAAACTACGGAAACACTGCAAAATACAGCAGATACGTGTTTACAGCGTAAAGTAACTTAAAATGACATTACGCTTCTGAAACTGTTTGGTAAAAGTATTGTCATCTATGTTTGTGCAGTTGAAAAAAAGGTTTAATATTAAATGAGGATTTAACTGATTTAAGTGAATCAGTTCAGCATCAGCAATTTTTTCCCCCCAAAATAAATTCCCTTTGACATTTTTCTCTTCTTTCAAGTTTTTCCCCATATACATCATAATAACACGGACTACAATAAGAACGCTTTCATTTCCCTTGTTATTAAGCCAAAATAACATTTGGCAGCCCGCTGACTTAAAGTGAAACATTTCTAAGTACTGCCAATCAAGAGATTTCCATTCTCTTGGAGCCGCTCTTATTTTCACCCCCTCCCAAAAAGGTGACAAGGTCAACACCGCCTGGCGCCAAAAAGGAGAAGACCTCCATTATCTCCATTCCTCAGGGGCAAGCCCCCGAAATATCCAGAAGCGGCGCAGATATTCATAGCGGTTCTGTTCGTGTGACTTCATGGAAGTTGCTTTTTGTAATGGGGCTTCCCGGCAGACTCGCGCCTCTTTGTTCCGTCGAGCTGGAAAACGTAACTTTTTTTTTTGTTGAGGGAAAAGCAGGTGTAACTAATAACATTACCAACGGCTCATTCATTTCCCCTGTAGAGTCTCGCTGTAAGCCATGACAGAGATTCAGCTGGCACAATGCAACACCGGCTCTCCTGCCAGACACACTGTTAGTGATATTAGCTACATCTTTGTCATATTAGCTTAATGCTGGGCTTTAGATACAGGATGCGACAGGAAGTCTAATTGTCCATCCACACCTGGCAAACAGAAAAAATAAAGTTTGCATAAATGGATGTTTTAAATTTGAAATCAGACTTAATTGGTAAACTTTGGGGATTTCTGAGCTCACAGCCATGTGAGCGTCACATTTTTTCCTTTAGACTGGACCTAAAAAATCCAACCTGACCCAGCTGAGGCCATAGACGTTGTGTCTGAGCCCAATCCGACATGACTATTTAACTTTATTAATAAGCCCAAAGTAAACCTGACATATGATTTCAAATAAAATTTTACTGCTTTTGTATCACAATTTGAGTAAACAGTGGAACTTCTCAAGTTTTTAGCCTATTTTTAACGTCTTCCAGCTCAATTTTGTCGCTTGTGGAAACGGCAGGGTGAGTCAGGTGCAAATCATCTGGGATGTGTGATTGATAGGAGCGGAGCAGGGTGGGGCTGAATGCGCCGTGTCTATTGCGCTGCACTGTTTACAGTCTAATGACCTTCTCTCTCTACTTTATTTCTTTCCTCAACAGGGTAAGATGCCAACTCCTTTATATAGATTAACTCAACTCTATGTTGTGCCACTTTACGTGGTGTATGCATTGTAGGTTCCTCAAATGTGTCACAGAAGCCTGAGCTCAACCAAAACCAATCAGAAATTCATAAATCTAAAGTCAAGTTCGCTTCTGACCAAGACATCAACCCTGATGATACAAGCAGGGAGTAGATTGAGTGTTTTAAGATGAATGCCTGAATCTATCTGAGAATCTGTGGCAACATTGAGAAATCACTGTTCATAGATTCAGCCTGTCTAACCTTGGCCTACTCTGCAAGGAATTATGAGAAAAACATCAGTTTCCAGATGTGTAAAAGAAACCGATGTCCTTTGTATTTCCCAAAGGACGAAAAGCGGTAATTGCATCAGTAGGCTCTACAAAATATTGACCATTTGAAACAATGTATAGGTTGCCTTGTTTATATAGTTTGCCTTTGAATTCATAGTTATGCGCTACATACAATCCTCCAAATATCTTGTGGTTGTGGCATGACAAATTACACATTGAGTGGCTACTGAAGGCGTTGCAGAGGCTGACAGAAGATGATTTAGTGTTGACTATGGTCTGCGATCGATGAGGTTCCAGGTTCAGACCAGCACAATGAGAAACACCTATAGCGGTTTCACACATACTGTAGCTATCAAAAACTGCAGCGAGAGCTGCGGCTTCACCACCGGAGGAACATATGCGGCTCCCCAGGAAGAGGTCTGTCCCATTGTGGCCGTGCAATTGTTCATAGAGAAGAGCGGAGGAGATGCAGATAGTGCGATGACACGATGAGAAATGAGATCTAACTCCGACCCAGCGCCAGTCCTGACAGCCCGAGTCCTCCGCCACCATTCTTCCACCCTCCCTCCTTTTGTTCGGATCCTTTTCAGCTCCTCAGCCGCAAACCTGTTCCCCTTCGCGTCAATTCTTCCGCCGGACGAGAGTCTTCTGGAGAGCGGCTGCTATCTCCACTTTATCCATCCATCCATCCATCTCGGTGACGCCTCTGCGTCCCCGCCGCTCTCCTCCATTGGCAGGAAAGTTTTTCTTCTCCCTCAATCGTCTTGGCTCATAAAACTTGAGGGAGGAGGGCCAGCAGGCCGAGCTTTCAGGGCTGGCTACACCGCTATGTGTGCACTGACTCGGACTAATGCTATTCATGCCTCGCACTTGCTCTCCTGGTCGGGATGAAAAGGGCCGGCCAAGGCAGCCTCCACAAAGGGGCATCATTCATCAGACCGCAGCCAGGAGAGGCCGATTTTGGAGTCATCCTTCTTGCAATCGGAAGCACCGAGGTCCTTCAACTGTACTGTCTTCCAGAAAGCTGTGCGGGTCGGTGATGGGGTCCTGGACTTTACAACGTCAGATCTTTCATGACGGGACGTGATGGCAATATAGATTTATAACCGTACTCCAAGGTCATCAGGCAACTATTAATCTTCACCTTTCTGTAGCTTCTCTTTTGAAAACCTGCTGGCAGTCAACAACAATACCCAGAATGCCTCAGGGTCTCGTCAGCTCTTCCTAATTTGTGGCTGCGGTCCGGGGGGTTAAATTCGCTCACTGTTGGCTGCTTGACCCGGCGGATTAGCAACATCTTTCATTTTTTTTCACGCGGGGCAGTGCCAGTGGGCCGATTCACAGAGGGCAATTACACAGCAGGGAAAAGCCCGCTCAGGCACGTACCGGTGCTAATTCCTGCAGAAGCATTCGCACGTGTGCGTGCACACTCAAAACACGCTTGTAAAAGTTTATGTAAGGATATCGGAGTAGAGGAGTTGTTGGATGAGAACGGTGAAGAAATAGAGACATTACTATTCTCTGTCAGATGTGACTCAAATGTGAGTCAGAGGGTTCGTTTTCAAGACTGCTAGCATTGCAGTTGAGATTACATAAAAAGAGACTTTTGAAGAGACACAGAAGATTTGATTCTCTGAGATGAAAAGTTACATAATTATTAATTGTCTTATTTAAGTTCAGTTTGGAAAATGTTATTTCGCCAGGCAAAATGAAAAAAAAAGTTACTTTTGTGAAAAGAACTTAAAGTTTGTTTTTACAAACTTAAAGTGAAAACATGAATTGAATTCAGATGTTAAAATACTCTAGAAAACATAATCTACTTGAAACTACATTTTTCTGTTTTTAGTTAGCTACAATATTATTTCTAGCTGAAGCTCTCTTTTAGCACTCTATTTTTACTATTATTGTTTTCCTCACATTCAGAAGTTTATCCTTTGAGCTGAGTTGCATAAATTGAATGAATTGGATCAACTCTTTTAGATATCCATCCACATCCTTCTAGCAGTACTTTGCTGGAAGTTTAACCCTTCTGATAAAACTAAGAGGCATTAAAGCAGCAGTATGTGACTTTTAAAAGAAAATGTTTTTTTTAAAATATTCTGTAAAACTACCTTTATGTTGTGACAGTATGGTATGAGAAAGATAATCTGTGGAAAAAAATTCTAGTTAGTCTGCCTTCTCCCTGCAGACCTCCTGTCATCTTAAATATGGCACTCTGCCAGAAACATCCAATCAGAGCAAGGAGGAGGGTCTTAGCGCTGTCAATCACTCTTGTCCCCTTGCTTTCTGCTAAACTACAGCTTCTCCCCGTCAGCAGAGGCTGTCATAAATGCTCAGGCTAGTTAGCATAGCCATCAATGGCGACGGAGAAACAATTTTCCTGGACTAGTAAGTTGTTTGTCTACCATTAGCACATTTAGCATTGCATACACATTGATTGATTGACAGCGCTAAGACTCTCCTCCCGGCACTGATTGGTTGTTTTTGACCAGCTGCATTTATGCAGACGACAGTAGTAGGTCAGGAGGAAATGGAGGACCTCAATTTTTTTCACAGATTATCATCAGTCTCATACTGTCATGACATGGTGACAGTTTTAATAAAAACGTAAGAAAACGCATTTTTGTAAAAGTTACATACTGCAGCTTTAACTGTGAACACAAAAACATTCACAACATTATTTTATTATTGGCAGGGCTAAATGTGGTTCAACTTGCCAGAAGTGCAAACAAAAATGTAGCTGTTGGACTAACAATAATAACAATAATAATACTAATAAAACAAATCCATTAACACGGTTAATGAATCTTCCATCTGCACACACAATTGCATTTGAACAATGTTGTTTTTGTGCTTAAGTGAAGAATCAAGAGTCAGACCACCACACGCAGACACGCTGTAGGTCAAGAACAGAGCAGACCTGGCAGAGCGACACCGCGGGCAACAATGCGCACAAAGGCCTGAACGATGGGAACGGGAGAAACTGGCAGACCTAACGAGGTGTCCTGCCATCTTCTCCTGCTCTTTCCCTCCTGCTCAACAACAACAGATGCTGTGTCCCATGAAGGCGCCGTCAGCTGCACGAGGATGGGCTGAAACGTGTCCACAATGACGGGGAACAAAAAAAGGCATTCCCAAAAGTTAGCATCCCTGGTTAACAATACCGACTTAGGAGGAGGTGGAGGAGGTGAGAGCTCTCTCTCCAGGAACGGCTCCGACCCCTCCCTTTTTACTACCATGCTATGCCCGTGCATGCATGCACTTGTCAGCTGCAGGCCAGCCGCTGTCTGAGTCCAGATGGTGGCGAAACGCGTAACTCACTTATCTGTCTTTGGCCTCTAAAGGAATGCTTAAAGGCCTCTCCAATTCCCAGCGGACGTCACCGAAAAGGAGACGCAGGGAGAGGAAGGCCATCTGCTCCCAGATACCACGGACGCCTCCCATTCCTGTCCGTCCCCAAAGAAAAAAAAAAACTAAATCCGCCCCCTCACCAAACCCGCCTCCGACCTCAGAGAGATCTGTGATTCCTGCTCTCATCCCAGAAAGATTACGCTTGAAGTGTCACCCAGGGCAATTAAAGCACCGCCGACTGCAAGTGTGCAACGTGGCTAATGATATTCGGAAATACAAACATAAATCGATGTGACGGATAATTTACTGCAAGCAAGAGTTGCCCTCTGCATTCCCAAACTTACAAAGAGAAGTCTGAAATGATGGCAACCACCACAATTTTCACACTGAGCAAGCACCATAACATAAACAGAACCTAAATGTTTTTGCTGGTTTGTGCAGCAAAAATGTTCCTTTGTGCCACTATCATTTGAAATATAGTAATAAATGTTTCCAGAGGTCATTAAAGGTCAACCAGCCTTCCTCTTACGTTCACTAAAAGTCAAACAAAGTTTGAGTCAATCAACTGTGCAGCAAACATTTCAGCTCCACAAACTAGAACAAAAAACAAAAGTATACAAACTGTGTTTGATTTCGTTAATGTTGGGGTCAGGTTGACCTTTGATGACCTCTGGAAACTTTATTTTTTTTAAATCTTTAAAATGATAGTGGTACAAATGCTGCACAAACCAGCACAAATCTAGGACTTTAAATTGACACCGTATTTTGTTTGATTTTGTAAGTGTAGAGGTATTGGTTGACATTAGCTTACAGCGTTTCTTCTAGCTTACAATAAAAATACTGAAGGCTAATGTTTTAGCTACAAGCTAAGTGATAGCTTACAGCATTTCTTAAAGCTTTTGTTAACACAAATAAAAGAGTTAAAAACTTCTCTGTGGAGAATTATATATACAATAACTGTAATGTGTTTTTCTTGTGAGCTATAATATTCTACTTTATTGAATTTGACTATTAATAGCAGTGGAAGTGTTTACCAGTATTTAATCCTGACCACTTTTGACTCCATCTTTGACTCTGTGTTCAGTTTTTAAAGGTTGTCCAAGTTTTTTGATCCCAGTCTGAAAAATGACCCCTTCAAATGCAGTAAATTAGAATATAATTTTTGTAAATATTGTGTACCCGTTCCAGATAAAACTCTTTAATGCCTTTGACACCAGGACTCTACTCGGGCCTCCATCCTGTGGCCTTCACAAAACGCATCCAGGCCCTGGCAGCTCCCCATGAAGCCAGCAACAAAACCTTCGCACAAAGTGGCACCAGCCAAACGGAGAGCCAATAAGCCAAGGAGAGGGGGGCGGGGGCGGCTCGCTCAAGTGCTCGTTTGTGTGCAGGCGATAGAGTGCGTGTGTGTGTTGATAAAGCGCGCCCATCCAGACGGAGACGCGGTGTGTGTGGGTTTTTTGCCGAGTGAATGGCGATTGTGTACATTTAAAAAAGACGGGGTGTCGCCCTTGCGTGACAGTGGATGTCAAAGTCTGGTGTGAGCGGTGAAGTGTGTGTCTGTGTGCGCCGCGGCGGGTGAAAAGGAAGCGTCAGTCGGTCGAAGTATGCCCCCATGTGATGGATGGGAGAAATAAAAGCTGGGCTCATGAGGAAAAAATGTGTCTGTATGATCTAATAGAGATTCTTTCCATCGCTGTGCTGATCTTACTTGACATTCCTGAAGTAATTCCTTACCTCTGTTACTGTTCAATACCACAATTACATCCGCTGGCATTTCTTTTGGTTTAACTTCTGCTGCAAGTGGAAATGTGTTAAATATGATCATGAGGGTCTTTCCCCACCTGCTGAAAAGCTGCTGCTGAGTTTCACTTTTGCTTAAGCTTTCAACATCCAAACTGGGCCACACAAACAACGAAATATAAGAAAATTTCAACTTGAGCTTCAAAGAAAACATTTGACAGTTTTTGGGCTCCCCAGATGTGATTACTGTAGCAAGCTGCACACACATCATTAAAGGTGCATTTTGTAGTTTTTAACAAATGTTAAATTGCCCTGAAACAAGACTTTTGTTACACTTAGAGGATATGTACGCTTTACTATTACTATTACTATTTTGTACTTAAAGTTGCCAGTAAAAGTATTCAGTGTTACTATCATAAGTTTAATTGTAACTTATTTGGAATTTTTCTGATAGACCAACACAAAGCGGTGTTTAATTGAAAAGGGAAGATAAAAATATTCTAATACTTTGAAGTTTATTACATATTAGGATCTGAAAAGTCTGTTTCGCAGAGCCACATGTCACTGCAGTTACAGCAGTATGTCTGACAGGGTGAGTCTTAATCTGCTTTTCACATATCGACACCGATTTTTCATCCATTCTTTGAAAAATAACTCAAGCTCAGTCAGGCTGGATGGAAATTTGAACATTTTTTCTAATTTTGCCATTGAGTCTCTACAGGATTTTGGCCTCTTAACTTTGACTAGGCCATCCCTTACACATACTTTGATCAGAACAATTTCTCTCTACCTTCAGCTGTATGTTTAGAGTATTTTGTCCTGTTTTTATTCATGGATATCAGATCCAAATGCCCTAAAAAAACAAGAACAAATGTATGCCACTTTTTCTGCCAACTTCACAATTACGACTATGTGTTACATTTTGAAGGTAACATACCAATAAAATATGTTAATACTGTAATAAAACAAACAAAACAAAAATATTTAAGAAATATGAATACTGAGGTAGAATAAAAATCATTCTTTAGTTTTAATTTAATTATGTAGTTTACATTGTTTATTTAGCCACAAATTACAGAAAAGTGTCACTTTGAGGAACTTTATATACAGAAAGCAGGTCTAGTTCAAATAGGCCAAACAGACCGTCTGAAGTCCCACAAAAAATGTTTGAGAATTATCAGAGCTAAAGTACTTTAACCAGATGATCAAATACATTGTCAAACCTTTTTTTTTCTCCAGGTGAGGAAATAGTTTGTCAACAACAGCCTTACTGTTAGGATATCAGCCTTACAGGAAATGACCTCTTGTTTAAGTCTAACGTATAAAAATACAATCTAGTAAAAGTTAATATGAATCTTCTAATTTTTAATGTACTTTAACGTTATCCCATCATCAGTCCAAACTAAATTTCTGGTTGGGATTTGATCTGAACGTGACGAGTTTATAATTTGACCAACTCAAAGTTAGCAAACCACAACAACTGACTGTCGTCACATTACAAATGGTTACAAAGCCCCATTACCAAGAGGGGAACACACAACAAGCAGACACAAATGGAAAGCCTCCCACACACACATATACACGCACACACACGTTTGTGTTGCTATCTTTGTGGGGACTTTCCATTGACTTCCATTCATTTCTACAGCATAAACCTTACCTTTACCCTTTTCCTAACCCTAACCATCACATACCTAACCCTAACCAAAACTCAATTCATACCTTAGCCCTAACTCTGACCCCTGACCCAAAAACAGGGTTTCCCCTTGTGGGGACCAGGCTCCAGTCCCCACAAGAAGCAATTGGTCCCCACAACGTAGTATATGTCAGGAAAATCGTCCCCACAAGGTATTACAAACAAACGCGCGCGCGCACACACACACACACACACACACGCACATGCACAGTGATCACAACTTGTGTGGCTCATGACCACACAGAGAAAGAAAGTGACTGCTTTCACACACAGCTTGAACAGTCACCCAAACCAAAAAGTGTTCACCGGGCTCCTCCACAACACCGGATCACCAAATTAAAGCTCTTTTAAAGTATATAATTAGTCTGGAGTGGACACGGTTCTGGCACCAAACACAGTAATGGAAGCCAGATTAAACCAGATCACAGAACCGCTTTGATTATACGCCCTTCCCACTTTTCCCACTACACTGAACTCAGGTGAGCTGCAGTGTTGGAAGCAGAGGGACAATCCCATAAAAATGTGACAAACTAAAAGAGAAATTAAAATAACTAATAAGTTATGTCTCGTTTCAACTCACAGCCTCTGTATTTTCATTATAAACAAATGGACAATGTTAGGTTGTAACTCAACAAATCACCATGCAAAACCATCCCAACTGTGAAACACAGTGTTGACTGCATCATGCTGTGTGGACTCTGTTCTTCACTCAGGACACGAAAGGCGGTCAAAGATCAACAGAGCTGAATACACGGAGACCCTAAAAGACGATCTCTTCCAGCTTTGAGACGAAGCACCCTGTTGGAGAACACTGATCCTATCGACAGCAATGCATCAGATCAGAGAGTGTTAGAATGGTCTAGTCAAAGGCCAGACAGTTAATGTTCACTGACATCTTTTACACTTTGTGTCGGTCTACTACACCTTTGAATTCCAGCAGAGTTGGTTAAAAGTTTGTGGTGTAAGATGAGAAAATGATAAAACATTTGAACAAAGTAAATGCTGTACACACGCAAAGTGGAATATTTTAAATATCATATTTGAATAAAACAGGGAATGAAAGGCTTACCATCCTTGTTTTGACTTTCTCACTCACTGTAGACCTATTTATTATTAAAAGGGGCAGTATTGTGTATTTTCCAGGCACATTTTTTTCATTTTATAGCTCAGTCAAGTAGCTGTTACTTTCAGTTGTTATTAAAATGCAACATATATAATATATATGACTTAAAAGAAATTTGACTTGGTAATTCAACACCTTGAAATTGGGTCTCTGTCTCTTTAAGAAGCTCCTGCTCTTTTTGAAACTCCGCCTCCAGGAAGTAATCACAACATGGCTCCTCTATTAACCGTTTGACAACGTTTCTACCGACGTTTCACTGAGAACTGGCTTGGATAATGACCTCAGTATGACCTCAAGTATGTTTTCAAATAACATTAGAACATGATGTAAAGCTCAAAAAAGTCAATTTTACATAACACTGCCCCTTTAGGAAGACTGACAAGAGGTCAGAATTGAAGACAGGAAATAAGAAAAAATGATTATCTTTAATAATTAGAGATGAAATGGAGACTTGTCAAAGATGTTTCTGCCGGATGACCGCTGAAAATAAGCACCTGGTTCCCTGTGAGCCTGCAAGTTTAAAATAATAGATGGATAATAACGACTAAAACCAACTGAAAAGTCCTCATGAAACAAAGCTGGAAGGTGCAGCAGCTCTACATTAGCTGCTCTTCTCTTTGGGCCTTGAAGGCCTCACCCTGAATTAGCGGGGGAGCAGAAAGACTAACACCCTTTCTCAGTGAATCAGAAGGTTTCTTTCATGATGAGCTGACAGCCTCCTAAGTCTCAACAACAATTCCCGTCTTTGCCGTTGCTCCATCCAAGAGGATTTGCTGTCCTTTCTTCGGGGTCCTGCAACAAAAGGCCGAGAGTGTTGGGATTTTAAAGCCTCCCAAGAAACCCTATCAGCCTTAAGAGACACTTGTGGCTCAGCCAGTAGAAGTAGACAAGCGAACTAAGCAAACAAACCCACTG
Organism: Poecilia formosa; assembly: GCF_000485575.1. NCBI lineage: Eukaryota > Metazoa > Chordata > Actinopteri > Cyprinodontiformes > Poeciliidae > Poecilia > Poecilia formosa. Next base: position 2,968,101 of record NW_006799956.1, read on the forward strand.
GGATTCAGATAGTGTATTTATCCTTTGTTATAAAAACACAAATCAGCCTTTTTTTTCACCCTTTTTTTATCAGATGGGCATAATGAGCTGCTGTGTGAATAGTTCTCAAAGAAGGTCTGATGATCAGAGGGGGCTCTTATCGTCAACAGAAAACTTTGAGCTGAACAACAACAAACACTGAGCCCCAGGAACCGGTCCCTTTAATCTGCCCTCACTCCCATCCGCTCTTGACATTGAAGCTGTGGTTCGGTTTCAGACACTGAAAGGCCGGCATTATCAAACCATTATCCTTAAAATTCTGCCGTGGCCCTTTTATCTCTTACCCTAGCGGAGTAATGCGCCTCGCAATCAATACTTGGTGGTGGGGAGAGGGAGAGCGGAGGGGCGGGAAAAAATCCCATCAATTAGGCTCTTTGATCTGCCCACAGTCTTGGACACTGCTGGCGGATACATCACTGAGGAAGCCTGTGTCAGATGTGGGACCCAATTAGCTAAGGTGGCTGCTTCACTGCCTCCTGTTTCTGTTTCGACAGATGAAAAGGTCAGCAGGCTCCTGTGTAGTCGCTTTGCAGAGTCAAAACAAGTCTGACTGCGCTCGGCTGAGCATCGTGCAGGTCCCTCATTGGAACGCCCACCTCTTTCTAGATGAAGTCAAACAGAGACGAGAACCACATGCCATCAGCAGGACCAGCTGGATTTGTGGCCTTCACGATCAAAACAGAGGTGAAACAAAGTAGTCTGTTGACCTTCGATTGTTGTTTTTGTCAGAGTAGCCAATCCACACTTCACCTCTACTTCCTACATAAGATACAATTGACTTCCATTGGTCTCAAAAACTTGGTGCGATTTGGAGGTGTGTGTCCTTCTCTTCAGGAACACTTAGTAACACTTCCTATATGCTAACAATGTTACAAATGTGCGAAAAACATTGTCGATATTCCGCTGTCGAAAAAACACAATTTTGTAATTGCTGGTGTTTCCATTAAATAAGAAACATAATTAAAAATCACACATTAATGAATTTGTTCTGCCAATAAGTAATTAAAAATCATGCCATGCCATCATCCTCCAAATACTTCCTGTCGTCTTCTTCAAGGTTGATGCCAGTGGCAACATCTGGCTGTTGATCATGTGACTCGTATGATGTGAAAAAAGTATTTCCATTTCAGTTTTGTGAACCAAACCAATTTCAATACAGCCACAAAAAAAATAATAAATAAAAATCACCTCATCCTTGCAACAAAAACTTCCTATTGAAAAACCAGTTTTTTCAAAATTGGCTTGTTTCCATGAGGCAAATTTATTTTCAAAATGTCAAAAAATGCGTTTCCGTTTATAGGTTTAAACGGAAACGCAGCTTCTGTCGAATCGACTTCAAACTCTGTTTGTTCATTTCTAACGTGACACTGAAGCAGAAAGATTGCATCTCAGGCCTTGCTTGAAGGCGTTTTATAAAAGGGGACTAATTAGTTTAAATGAAAGAAAAAGAAGTCTGGAGCCAGTGAGGTAAAACTGCGTGGAAAAAGGACGGAAGTCTCTCAAATGATCAAACAAACGCATCAGTTTCCAAAAGTTAATGAATAATAACGAACACATTCTAGCAGGATAAGGCAAACTCTCTCAGGGGCATAAACAAATGTTAAACTCAGCTCCTGTTACAGAAATGCAAGGCTGTATACTTATGTGTCGCGTGTCTGCAATATTCAGCAATTAGGCTTCCTAAAGGCTATTTGGCAGGATTTCTGTCTCAGAGTGTTGTGGTTACTTGCCTACTTCAAAGAGCCCCAACTAAGAATAGTACTTAAGGCAACTAGAACGCCAAAAAGAAGAAAGAGGTCAGATGAGATGGAGTGTGGAACGATTACACTGATAGAAATCAACCGAGCCTGTTAATGGACCAGGAAGAAAACAATTTACAGAGGTCATTTACAGCCTATTACCTAAACCCTTTGTTTATTCATTGAAATTTGTGCAAAACAATAATCCACTGAAACTGCTAACCTCAGTTTGCATTACCTACTAAGAGCAGACGGAGGCGTCCTGCTGTTGGAGCTACAATCATTGGCTTGTGTACATTAGATCAGAGTCAGCAGGGAAATGCATCATTACTGATTACATTTAGGTACATTTTACCGTACAGTTAGCAAACACACGTATGCCATGTTTACGCATAGGTTCTGCTGAACACTAGCCATACATTGGGTACTGCTTCAAACACGTACGAATGATTGGAGCACCAGGATGGATGAATGGATGGATGGATGGATGGATATAATGCTTTCAGGCAATGGGATAGAGAAGAAAGTCTAGAAATTACAAACACATCGTTTTCTGAACTTACCCAGTCCTGGAAACTACAAATTCTATACTTTTCCACATCTCATTGAAACCTTCTTAGGTAAAAACAAGTTGGACGGCTGTCAATTATTTCTTTGCATTTTATGGATTGAAGCAGCAACATGTTTTCGTACTATGCATGCAGGTGGCTTAGCAGGAGGACCTGAAATAAGCCTAAATAAATTCTTTGTCACAGTGGCGAACACCTGGGAAGAAAGAGGCAGCCATGCTGGATTAAAAACTTAAGGCTCTCAAAGCCTTTGGGTTTAAGTTGATGGTCCTCATATACTTGAGCTGTATTTCATTTTACTTTTGTACCATTGCCTGTTGAAAAGACATTGATCTTTTAAAATTATATATACAGTGCTCTGCTTAAAATTCATGACTTTTGAAAACTAAAACCGACTCATCTTATTGACAGAACAGGGGCTTGTGAAGGTTTTCATGCACCCAGAACATTTTCCGACATTGTCCTGTTACAAACATAAACGGCAGTGATTTTTATGTGATGGACAAAGACAAAGTGACCACAGGACAACTATAACTTTTGCACTTTACGAATGTGGCTTTTATGGAAGAGTGGCAGGAGGAAAGTTAGTGTTGACACCGAGTCACAAGATTCCCAAGTCGTACGTTTGTGGTAACACGCCAAAATGTGAAAAAGTTTTACAGGTGTGAATACTTCTGCAAGATACTCTAGATTAAAAGTTGTTATGCCATTTCTCTCCACTGTACTGCCAACTTCTCCTCGTTCCACCGCTGAATTGTCCCCTTCTTCTTCTCTTATGATGATTGATTCCTTCTTTTTATTTCAACACTAAATATTTCTTTCCTCTTATTACTTTTTGCTAGCCTCACTGTTTTTTTCCCTGTCTTTCTGTGTGTGTGTGTGTGTCCCCTCCATCTATTATCACCAGCTGAGGAAAACAGAGGAGCCTTTTGGTGCAGGGCCAGAGCAAACAGGCCCCTTCCTTACTGTTCTCTCCTTCCCCTGGCAGCTGTCCATAACTAAACATAGTGTAACAGTACAGACACGCACACACACACACACTACCCAATGCTAACCCCCCCCCTACACACACACACACACACACTCCAAGTGTCCACTGTAGTTGTTGGCTTGGCCAACATGCTGGGCTATAATTGCAGTGGTCTGTACGGTACACTACAGCCTGCAGCTGTGGACCTCTCCAAAGCTTTTAGACTGCAGCCAAGCAGAAACGGCAACAAACTCTGGACAGGTAGGAAATAAACCGACACTTTTAGTCCTTTGCATGCCCTCTACAATCATTTTTTTCTTATTTTTTTTCCCAAACTAAGAGAAAAAGAGTTAGAAAACGTATTTACTGCACCAGATTTTTATTTTTATTTTTTTAGACCCAACGATAGCATCAAGGTCATATTTTGTCTTTATAAACCTGTAGATATGTCTAAAGAAAAGGAAACCGCAAAGCATGATGTTGCCATCACCATGTTTCACTGTGGGCATGGTGGGATTGTCGATGATGTGCAGTGTTGCTTTTGCTTAAAACTAACATTTTTGGAATTATGGAAGATGTTACAATGTAAGTTTTGGGTTTCTTGTTGTCCCTGAAACGTATATCATTCTCACCGGTAAACAAGCAGATGTCTCCTCACTCTATTTCCTTAAAGAGGCAGCAAAATGTATTTTCTAGAGCCATTATACAACACAATCAAGTAGCTACATTACCTTCAGTTTTTATTAAAATGCTAAATACAGCAAACATATCTTAAAAGAAGTCTGACTTTGACTTGTCTCTTTAAGAAGCTGCTACTCCAGCGGTGTGTCATGATATGGATTCTTCTCTGTTATGCTGTTTATGATTGTTATTAGGAGCGCTGGACTGAAAAGTAATTTGTATGATGAGCTCTGTGGAACATCTTCTCGCAGTTCCACTATGCGTTTGTGAATTACTGCTGCCGCTAGTCTGGAGGAGCTGAGAGGGGAAGAGGTGCTCTGTGACTGGCTGGCAAACTGATTGTTGCACGTCTTGATCTGGGGGCTGCCACATCCCTGATTCGTCCACATTGGTTTATTTAATTACATTTTTTTAATCGTCCTTCAATGTGTTACCCTTCAGTACCCAACACGGCGACAGAAAGGTGGGCTACATGTAGATGCCCTCAAAGACCCCACTGGATCTTCTGGAAGTAGATTTAGTGTCTCTGTCAGCACTTTGTTTTAGCTTCCATCACTTTGTTTTTTTCATCATTTCTGGAGAAAAGTTCACCTTTCTCCTGACCTTTGAACTTTATTTTAGATTAATTGGATTCATCGTAATTACTTGACAGCGGTGAACTCAAATAGACTGAAAGTTGTAATTCAATCAAAACATGCTTCAACAAAGCATCGTTCTAAGTGTGTGCATGCTTATTCAACCAAGTTGCGTAAGTGTGACACCTTTTCTATTTTTATCCCCCTTCGTAATGACTGATCAATGTCTCCATTTTACCACAATATCCCATCATATTCACTGATATCTATCAGTTTCTCTGCTCCTTTCTTACTACAGAACTACAGCAGTCATATTTGTCCTACACATATAAAGATGGATTCAGAAACCACAAAATGCTTACGGAGTTATGACGAATAAAAATATATTGAGAGAGCAACTGTTGGAGGTCTTTCGAGGTCTGAATTGGTGTAGGACCAATCATCTGTATTGGTTGAGAAAAAAAACAAAAACTATTCTTCAATGTGCATCAACACCCTATTCAACATTTCAGGACTTCCTAATCACTTTTTATGGAGTAGATAGCCAAAAAAAAAAAAGCTGAATTTGGAGCCTGTGTGACATTCCACCCTTGAAGGCATAGTTCAGCGACTCCCCTTTTGTTCAGATCTTATCTGCACATCCAGACCTTTTAAAAGCTGCATCCCTTGGCCCACACGTCTCTGAGGTAAACCTTCAATTGTTTCCACACGCACATGCTGACAGCTCGTTAATGACAGGTAATAAAAGCTGTGTAAACACATCTGTTGGTGCTGAGTTACCACACAGTAAAAGGGCTTCTTGTCTAGCTGTAAAACTACAGGCCATCGGGCGCAGCACAGCACAGCCATTATCATGTCTGCACCACGGCTCTCGGCACAGTTCTGCACGGATTTTAGAAGCTTGCAAGTCTCAAAAAAGATACATGGAAATCCTGTATATTACGAAAAGAATACTTCCTCCCGTGTCCACAGATGAGCAAATCTTTGTCTTCTTCTGTTCAACTCCCAAGCTTTCTGCAGTGAACACATGAATGGCCTGAGGAGAAAGGGGAACTCTGTTCTGGATGACCAGTGGTGTTCCAGCTGGTACTGCCACACTCATAAGTGAACAGATGGCATATCATTAGTCCTGGATACGTGGTCAGCAAATGAGATGAGACCAATGGCGGCGATTATGAGCAATCAATTACAGACAGCAAATGAGATTCCCCACAGTGGAAAGGAGACGCAGGGCCAGAAACGCTGAACCACAGCTGGTGGTGTGCTGACACGGCTCTTCTGCCAAGCTCTGATGTGGAAATGAGATGCTGATAAATCAATAAATCAGACTGGATTCAATTTGCCCTGTTCTGCTTTGCAAATGAATGCATAGGCTTAATTTGACAGATGAGGCGTATAATGTTTGAAATGCAAATCCAGCTCTGCTCCAGAAATGTAAACTCTGTGAAACCTGTCAATGTGTGTTTAATTGTGGGTGATTTATCCCCACTTCTGACACCTGAAATTCAAAAATTCCCATAGACACACTCTTGAATTATGAGGACTTATTAAGATTTAATATTTTTTGCTGCGATTGCTTGTCTTATATTTTGACAACTTTACGTTTAGATCTCATTTTGAACAAACTGTGAAAGTCCAGATTTAGGTATTAAATAACACACCTGTTAGTAAATGATTAGCAAGAAAACTTGCTAACCCCGGCGATTGGGTGCTAGGGCAGTCGTTCATCCAGTGACCCGACGTGTTTTTGAGTTTAAAATGTTTAAATGACAGGAAACTTGAAAATATCACTTGGTAATTATGTGTTATTGAAATATTAATACCTGAACACCAACTATAAGGCATTAAAAAAAAGGAAAACATTAAAAAAAACTTAAATAAGCAATGCTAAGCCTGGTGGCCCGTCAGGCTTTTAATATATTCGGGGAAACCCTGTATAGGTAAAGATACATTTATAATAAATAGCTAAATTCAGATGAGGCTGGAGTTTTCTTTTAAAAGGGATTCTCTACTTTCTGTTCTTGCTACAGAGTCAGTGACTAAGATTGGCTTCCTTAGATAAGTGTAACTTTTCAGTGATTGGCACAATAAACCAACTATTTGGCATAATTGTATTAAAAAGGTCTGAATTGGAATGATCACATTGGAGTTGAATGATTTGATTACATATTATTGCCAATAAAGCATTGGGTCACCCCTTCAAATCTTTGTATTCAGGTGCTCCAACCACTTCCACAGTCTTAGGTGTATAAAATCTGGTACATGGTCATGCAGGCGCCTTCTGCAAACATCTGTGAATGAATAGATTGCTCTCAGAAGCTCGGAGAATTTCAAAGTGGTAGCAATATAAAATGCCACCTGTTCCCAATATTTGTGGTATTACACCAAAGTGGAGTCGATCTGAGAACAACCAACACCAGGCAACGTAATGGTAGATTGTACAATCTCAGCAACACAAATAGATGCTGCTTTCTGAAGACTCTATATCTACAGACTGCTGAACCACTAAAAAACCCAAGAACAGAGCACAGAGGCCAAGCTAGTGCATCAGACGTAGTGGTATAAATCACATTGATAATCAACTCTAGAGTCTCAATCAACTCTAGAGAGGTCTCAAACTGCAGTTCTCGAGTGCTTGAGTCCTGCAACTTATAGATGTGTCCCTTGTCCTACAAACTTAATTTAAACAGTGAAACTGTCTCATTAGCATGTGGTTCTAGTGAATCTAATGAGCTAATATTAGAGCCAGGCGTGCTGGAGCTAAGAGGCATGTTAAAGTCTCTCCAAATGCACTTCTGGAAGAATGGTACACCAGCCCTTGAGGACTGATGTTTGAGACCGATGGTCTACCTAGAACATCTCTAGAGAGAGGTTCTCTGGAGTGACCAATCATGTCTCTGTCTGGCAATCCAGTAGATGAGTCTGGATTTAGCAGTTGCTGGAGAAAAGGTCTTCCCTGTCTGCACTGCGTGGAGGTTGAAGTTTAATGAAGAGGGGTTTAGTGTGGGGAGTTCCAGCGAAACGAACTTGTAATTCTTCAGCGTACCAAGACATTTACAACAATTTCATCCTTCTAACTTCTTGGCAGTACTTTGGGGATGGCCGCTCCCTGTTCCAACGTGACTTTGCCCCAGTGCTTAAAGCAAAGTCAATAAGGATGAGAGAGTTTGGTGTGGAAGAACTTGGCTGGTGTGCACAGAGCAATGACCCTAAGTAGATAGAGAAGGTTCGTGATGAATTAGAGCAGAGACTGCAAGCCAGGCCTTCTCATCCAAAATCAGTGTACTGTATGCCCTTCCAAATGCACTTCTGGAAGAACTGGATTTGGACACACTCTCAAACATGGTGGGAAGGCTTCCCAGAAGAGAAGAAGAAACAGCACTGCAGAAGCGATATTGAGTATGAATTATGAGTTGATGTGTGGGACCCAAATACAAGTAGGATGGATGCTGAATGGATGGCTTTTATCATATAATAAAGAGAAACCTACAGAAAAAATCAATGGTAAAACACAAGAACTCAAGAGCGTGGCACCTAGGACAAAGGAATGGATGTGGAACGGTGTTGGTCAGTGACTTTGGGATCCAAAACAGGTGAGACTAATAAACATCAGACAGCAGAAGACCAAAAGCACAGGTGTATCAAGAAAAACAGGAAGAAAATGGGACACAAGGAAAGACAACTTGCTAAAATAAAACAAGGCCTCTCATCTACAAAGAGAAACCATATGCATTTAAGGCCAACACCCCAAAATCCAGACTTAGGGGTCCTCTACCAGAACTGTGAGAACTTGAGGATTCAGGATAATGTTTACCCTGTCCAGTCAAGTGGCTCTAATTCAAGCTCAGATCTTGTGAGGGCCTGGAAGTTTGAGGGTAATGCAGGTTGTTGTACCTGTACACTGCAAAAACACGATATCTTACCAAGTATTTTTGGTCTAGTTTCTAGTGACAATATCTTAGTTCACTTGAAAAGAAAAACAAACCTTTCAGTAAGATACGGGAAATTCTTTTAAGTCAATAATTGGTGTTTCTGCCCAGTCTGTGTTTCAGCAGAGAGACACATTTAAATTAGGCCTTCATTTAAAATGTGCCAAAAACTATGCCACAAATCATATGCACCCCACCCTCCACCCCCCACAACTCCAGCCACACTCAAGTTGGCTGTAAAACCCTGATCCATCTATCATAAAACTCTTCCAGGTGTTCGCTGCAGGGACTTTGAATTAGGGAGGATATAAATGGCCATCCCCCCACTCCCCCCTGCATGTGGTTTTAATAAAAGATGCACTTCAGGGACATGCTTGGAGGGCGATAGAGAGAAGTGGAGCTTAGCAGAAGAAACAAAAAAAACAAAACAAAAGAAATGGAAAACTCTACTTTGGAAAGTGCATTTTATTTCATGCGAAGACAAATGACTCTTCACAGCTGACTGCAGCCTGGCTTTACAAGATCTGTTCATCAGTTCATCCGTGTCCTCCCTCCGTGCGAGTGACTGGAAGATCTGGGGTGCGAATGCAAGCCTGGAAGGGAAAACGAGCTGGGTAATGTGCCCTGGCTTGTTGCATGCAGCCTCTTTGACCTGTTTATGTCAAATCAGCAAAGTTGGGAGTCATGGGCTGGGCCTGCGCAGTCTGCACGCTGCGGGTTGGCGTGCACGTGCTTATTAACAACATATGGCAGTTTGTCAGTGTCAGTGAGAGTCTATGGTGAAACGAGTGAACAGTGAAGGGAGACTGACTTCAAAATGATGAATCAGATAAGATGTGGGGCAAGTAAAAAAAAAAAGTAGGAGCATTCACACTCCCTTTGCTTTCTTTTTTTTTTACATTTTGTTAGATTACAAGAATTTATTTGTAAAGAATTAGCATCATGATTGTGCCAAACACTAAGCAAGACTGCGTACGGTTTGTTTTAAAGATTTCTGGGACTCACAGCAAACAGTTGCACAGCCAACAGATTGTCCAACCTGAGCTGTAGCCACTTGGTGTGGCGCCATACTCCTCAACTCCTTAACCTCTTGGATGATGGATTAAACTGTGAGATGTTCACATTTTGGTATATTGTTCTGTAGACTAACTCTGGGGAGGAAGTTAGCCAAAAGTAGCAATTTACTGAATACATTTGCATGTCACACTTTTCAGATTTTATTGGCAAATTATTATTAATTAACAATTTTATTTCACTTTGTGCAACTCTTTGATGGTTTATTAGATAAAATAAGCTGCAACAATATATGTATGGATCCCTGAAGAAGAAGAACTGAAACTTTATTTGAGAGGATGTTCAAGGTTGAGTTCAGAAAATAAGCTCCCATTTTTTTCTGTGAAATTTGAATTGTATCTAAATCACTGCATTTGGATTTTGTTTTGAAATGGCTATCAGGATTTGTACTTGATGTGTTTTAAAATACAAATAACCTTTAGCTACTCACTTTATCCAGAGACAACAGTAGAGTTGTCAGCATCAATATTTATTGGATCTTCTCGCCTTTATGCTACTGTCATTTAAAAAAAAAAAAAAAAATTTTTTTGGTTGTTTGATTTGTTGTTGTTTTGTTTCTTTTTGCCCAGACTTGTGTTCAGGTTTATTTTTATATGCTACCTAACCAGCAGGACCTCTTAAGTGTACCTGTTGATATTTTTCCTTAAGACGTAGATGGTGAAGATTTGCTGGAAATTCAGACTCTCCTCATGTAGAGTTGAGTAATTGCAGTCCTCAAGGGCGAGCTCATGTAGTATTTAACAGTATTTGACAGTTGTTAACCATGCTAATTGCTAACATTAAATGCTTATATCAATCTTTTTTCTAACGTCTTTCTTTGAGTTAAATTAGCAAAACTCTGTTCAGCAGCAACTCATGTCAGATGTTAATTGTTAGAGATTTTTTGGTATCATTTTGTTATTACTTTAGTTCATATTCAGTCTAATGTTAATCAATAGTTAATCAATATCCAGCCTATAGATTATTAAAGTGTTCTCTTCCTTCTGTGTGTATAAACTGACCTGGACGCCCCGTCTGCTTGTTTGTCTTCATGTGAAAGTTAAATGTGTATTTCCCAGACCTTAAATTATGTTTCCACAGGTGCCTCCTTATCAACCGGAATACTCCCTACCTTAGAAACTGCCTGTGTGCAGTAATATTTTGTCTCTGCTGTCTTTCTTCCCTATCCTCCCTCTTGTTGTTTGATAATAAAAGACAAGCTGTAACCAAAGGTCTTTAGAACGCTCAGTGAACGGCTTGGAGGAGCAGTTTGCTGAGTCTTCTCCTTTTGCAAAAGCTTGGTCAGAAAACTCATATACGTCGTCTGTGGTTCTTTTATGTAGGTTCGAGAAAAATACCTATCATTAATGATTTTCTAATTTACATAATTAATGACCACTCGTGGCAGAAAGGCTAGAAAATATTTTTTTTTTCAGCTAAAATCAATATTGTGAAATCAAACCTGAATTAAATCCAATGGAAATCTTTCAAAACTCTTAGTTTTGAATGTCCATTTTTACTTATTTCTCGTCATAACAGATCAGACAAACTAAAATATGGAAGACTGACATTTTTTAAACCTAATATTTGTTGATTCTTATAAACAATTAGGCGATGTTGCAAAATTGTCAAATCAAGACCTTTTCCAGCAAATTCCTTATGAGTTTCTAGACAGTTTTCTATAAAAACAAACATTAAAGACCAGACTTATTCTGCCAGAGAACATATCTGTAAAAAGTGTTATAAGCTTGTGACTTGAAGTACATTTAGACTTTTTTTGTCTAACACAGTAAGAGGCATTTTTAAGTACATCTTAGACAACAAAAACAACAAAGCCACATTTTGTGATCACCGAATGCCAGTGGCTTTTCCACAAGCCTCCCCCCCCCGCCACCACCACCACAAAGCCGCCTCATTCTGTCGCAGCCTCAAATTCCTGTTTTCAGGACAATGCATGTAATCCTTGACTTTCCTTCTTTCTTTCTTTTGCATGCTTTCCTTTTAAAAGCAGCCTCCGGCATTCCAGATATCTCACCTGCTTTCCGCTGTGGCTATGATGAGGCAGCGAGCTCCTGCTGAGGCTCTGGATGGCGTTCTTCCTGACTTTGGCTGCTGCTCAGGACTTCACCGCATGCTATTGTTCCTGACAGCGGGAAAGAGGCAAAGGCATGTTCACACAAACAAGGACAAAATCCCACCGCGACACAAATACTTGGAAAAATACATTTTATTACTAGAAGCAGAAACAAACAAAAAAGACATTTTCAAGAACAGTTACTAATTACATCAAATCATAATCTTTACTCAAGATGTTTTCATACCTACTAGTCTGGTGGACTCAGTTTGACTTGGAAGCCAGATTGCAACATTTGTTACTTTTTCAACTGGTACAGTTCGCTTTCACACTGCAATGTGTCAAATGAGCCAAGCTAATTGAAAAACCTGTTCACCTCTTTGTCTCTGGTGGCTCTGCACCAAGAACCACTGAATTAAACACAGCAGAAGAAGAAGACATGAGCGCAACTTCCTTCTTCACAAAATGTAAAACAAAACGAAGCAGCGTCAGATTTTAGCGCTTGTAGGATTTCTCTTTTGTAGTTGGTAAAAGACAATGAGCCATTTCTCCCGTTGGCGTTAAACTCTTGTGTTTGTTTTGAATGTATTTGTGGATTTCCTGCTTTTGGAGCAGTCGCTGATCTGCTTGGCATTCACATAAGCATTCGAACCGCACCAGAGTTCACTTCAGCCGAACCGAGACCTAGCGATTTAGGCAGTCCAGAGTTTGCGTTTTTGTTCCACATCAGCGTTCGATTGTGTGTTCACACACCTCCCCAAATGTACCGGACTTTTTAGGCAAATGAACAAGAGTTTGATTAAAGCGGACCAAACAGGGTTGGTGTGAATGCACCCCAGGTCTCCTCACATGATCTTGTCAAGATATCAGTGACTTTGCTGTTTTAATCCCCATTTCTTTACCATGTTGTTTTACACTACTTTGGCTGTGGCCCACATACATACAGCCAAGTCAAAAAGCTTTTATGTAAATTGGTACTTGGCTAAGTTGAAACAGCTGAACCGCAAATCACTGAAGGACAAGACTACGACTCTATCCAGGCTGTTAATGTTCTACTTGCACCTCCTTTGTCTAGTTCAGGGACATCTCAAGGAGCTCATGGTCCGCTGCCCAACAAGCTTTTTAAAATCATTCCATTTTGTATTGTTTGGAAATACAGTATACATGGACAGACCACCTGCTTGTCCACAGTCATTCATCAGCCTGCCTCAGCATCAGAGTTTCCTAAAAACAGTCCATTTCGTGTGCTGCCTCGGAGTTGCAGGCTGACAGATTTGTTAGGTCAAGGTGTACTATGTAAGCAAATGTAAAGAGATGACTTTTCTGGTTTCCATTTATTCATGTCATCAATATAAGATTTCTAGGGTGGACTGTAATAGGTTTGTTGCCTTCCACTTTGGAGATTCGCTGGTTCAGATCTCACCTGGGACTTTTCAGTGCAGAGTTGGCCTGCTCTCTCAGCATATGCATGTGTTTCCTATAAGTCGTCTGGTTTCCCTTCAGGTTTCACTTGGCGGGTTCAATTCGCCCTTAATTTTTGTGCGTCTCTGTTGTCCTCTTAATGGACTCTACCCTCATTGTTGATGGGTGAGATAGGCTCTTTGTCAACGCTTAGTCATATATTTATTGAGTCTTTCTTACTTTCCTTACAAGATGCTGTCATATCTCTGTGACCTGTCGTAGTTCTGAGTAAGAGTGGGATGACTAAATGTTGCTGGGTTCACAAAACGAAACATTTTCTTAAATAGAAGTTTCACAGAGAGCTTGTATTTTAAAGAAACTGTAATCTGAATGTTTTAGTCTTGATTTGAGTGGTCAATGTTCTGTGTTTTTGTTTGTTTAATCCTAAGGTGTCGATAAGGCTTTTAAAAAAAAACACAAAAAAAAACCCCTTTAAAAATGTTTAGCTTGAATGTTTCCACAAACTGAATACACGTTTCACGCATCCTGAACTAAGTTTATAATTATTTCTGTTCTTTGCTAGTTTGCTTTCGCTCAAAATTTGAGATTTTGGCCAAAATGTGCACAAATGGGTACAATAATAATAAGAAGAAAACTTTACATGAGTAAGCCTGTCACGATAACAAATTTTGCTGGACGATTAATTGTCTAAAAAATTATTACGATAAACGATAATATTGTTTCAAGACCTTTTGACACTGATTTAATGGAAATGACTAATAATGCATGTGATTTCCTGCCATAGATAGATACACTTTATTTTCAAAAGAACACATAACACTGGAACTAATAAACTAAATAAACAAAACAACCAAAAAAATGGTTTAGCAGTCTCAATAACAAAAAACGTACTTGAATAAAAACTAAACATGAAGCCAAAGTGGAAATAAATACTGCATTCAACCAAAAGAGTGCAGATTATGAAGTCTGTATGTGCCCTTCAGTAATCACTAGATTTAAATAGAGAAGATGGGCACATCCGAGGCTGCACAGTGGCACAGTTGGTAGAGCTGTTGCCTTGCAGCAAGAAGGTTCTGGGTTTATATCTGCATGGAGTTTTGCATGTTCTCCCTGTGCATGTGTGGGTTTTCTCTGGGTACTCCGGTTTCCTCCCACAGTCCAAAAACATGACTGTTAGGTTAATTGGCCTCTCCAAATTGTCCCTAGGTGTGAGTGTGTGTATGCATGGTTGTGTGTCTGTGTCGCCTTGCGACAGACTGGCGACCTGTCCAGGGTGACCCCGCCTCTCGCCCGGAACGTTAGCTGGAGATAGACACCAGCAACCCTCCCGACCCACTAGGGACAAGGGTGTAAAGAAAATGGATGGATGGATGGGCACATCCGACTACCTAATGCAGTAGTTCATCCTACACGATTTTTTGCCCCTATTTTCTCCTTATGACAATCTTAGGTCGTTGGCCGATCTAAGATCGTCGCTGGTGATTTTGTAACCGATCATCCTGCAGTGTGTGATGTGTTACGGTAGATTGTCGTGGCCGCTCCGATCTAAATCAGGGGTTTTCCCGGACTGGGAGCTTAACGCAGCCTGTTGAATGTGACAGAAAGCGCAGATTCTCCTCCGTGCTTTCTGAGGAGAAATTATGGAGGGGAATCCCAAACAGCACAATCAGAAAGCGCAGATTCTCCTCCGTGCTTTCTGAGGGGAAATTATGGAGGGGAATCCCAAACAGCTGACACAGCGCAACTCGAAGTCCAGCGGACATTGGAGATATGCGGAAACAACATTAATATTTATTCAACATTTCGTGCAAAGAATATAGAAATGACAAGGAGAGGAGTTGGAGCCAAATTGCTATCGCAGTTGATAAACCCTGTAAGTTTTCAGCTGTTCTTCGTTAACGTGACATAAATAGGTTATAATGATTTTCATTCAGTCAGAACTTTACGCTGACTCTAGCCACATGGATCACAGGTAGATTCTAGTAAAGCATTGATTAATACCTGATATTAAAATTAGTTAACTGGACTTGTAGCCATTACTTTGTGCCCATGTGGCTGAACACCACACGGCACAATCGAACCCGATCGAACCATTATACCTAGGATTTCTGTCGGCTAATGTGTGGTTTCTCAGGTTTTGAAAATGGGCCGACAACTCGTGTCGTGTGAGCTGGACATTACACTAAGGAAATGAGGAAGGGAGGGTCAGTGGAGAGCACCGGAGCTGAGCCTTTTTTCATTTAGTGTCATCAAGAGAAAGAAAAAAGGCAGGAAGAGACGATAAAGCCGATAATTAAAATGAGGTCGATAGGTTTAATTTATTGTGCGATTAATTGATTTATCGTTTATCGCGACAGGCCTATACATGAGTACTTTAGTTTTGGAGCAAAAGCTGTACGGCTGAGGCTAACTTTAGGGCTGTTAGCCGCTAATGTCTTAGCTAGCTATGCCATTCCCAAAGGGTCTCAAATCATAATTTGTATGTTGTCTGTTACTTAGGCCACGTTCACACAGAGCAGGTCTTGGTGCTCAACTCAGATTTTTGCTTCAATGATTTTTTTTTCTGTGCTACTAAATAACGCAACCTCTATCAGGGTTTTGTTTAAACAACTTACAACCCTGAAACTACCTGTATGTGCAGAAGAAGAACATATACGCTGTTTACGGAAGTAATAATGAACACGTTTATGAATCGATTTTAGTGTTGTTGAACAACGGGAGCTGACAGATCATAACAAGATGAAGGAAACTAAGAAAAAGAAAGCAAAACTAATAGCAACGACTTTTTGTGGATCGTTTACATCAGTAGAGAAATTAGTTTGGCTGCGAAGTCGGACCTGGAGAGGTGGGATTGTGGTGTGATGCGCTTCTCTGACACAGATTCTTTCAAAATGTTATAATTACAACATTCAGCTGTTGTTTACATCCAGACTTACCACGTCTGGCTTATTCTGGTGCAGAACTGTGACTCACGTAAATGACGTAAAGGTCAGATAAAATGCGACACGACTGTTCAGATTGCAGACACTTTGAAATCATTCGGATACAAATCCAATTTAGAGCCACAAGTAGAAATGGCACAATCAGATTTTTTTGAGGGGGGTAACAAAAAAAAAACAAAAAAAAAAGATTGGAATTGAGCCATTTAGGCTGCCATGAAAAAATCACATATGGCTTACATGTGGACAAAGAAAATGTTGTCCATATTTTTGTCGACTGCATTTTCTTGTTGTGTTCGTGAAAATCTTTAATTACCCAAAAGCACTGCCAGATTTAAAAAGTGGAAGAGACTTCCTTAGTCCTAAAGCAAACAAAAAATGTTATCAGGTTCAACAAATATGTTAAACCATAAACGTTATCTGTTAGCCAGAGTAGTATTTTTTTTAAAACCATCGTATGAAATACCAAATTGTTTTTGTTTTAATGTAGAACTTGAACATTTGAATCATTGATGAGATATGACCAACCTTAAAAGGAAGAGTCAATTTAAACTGAATCAGAAATTCAAACCTTAATTATTCGGTTTTAGAGGCGTCGTTAAAAAATAATCACCGACAATAACAATTCCTCCTTCGCTGCGGTCAGCAGCCTTACTTAGCTGTTTCCTCACTGTGTGACAGTTTACATGATCGCCCTCATGAAAGACAGACAGACACGGCTAATTATGGAGGTGAAAGAAATCTGAGTCTTGTGCAGTTTTTTGGACAAAAAAAAAAAGTAACACCTCCTTGCAGAACCACAGGGACAAAATTTTATTCACAAAATGTGCAAGCAACAGGACACAAACTTTAGTATGTACCCTCAAACATGCACATATTTACTTATAGTGTGGGCCGACACATGGTGAGGACCACCCAAGAGGCGGCAGCCGCCTTGGAAATAATGAAAATTCTGCAGCAGCCTGCGACGCTGCGTCTCCTCAGGGGTTTGTGGAGGGTTGGTTCCAGGGTCTTTGGATAATTTTTTTTTTTATTCTCATGATAGCATCTGTTATTTAAAAAAAAAAACTATTCGGCATTGTGTTAATTTTTTAAAGTGTTAAGATTTCATTACATTTCGTTGTGTTGTCGTCATAAAGCTGGGAGTGGCCTCTACTGCCCCCTACTTCCTGTGCTGCGCAATATGCCTTCAACTGTATATTTGAAGGCATATTGGATATGCCTTCAAATATTCAATATCCTTTTTGATATTGATATTATTTTTGAATATCCCAACACTATAAGCAAATTAATCATTCAGATACAAATTAAGGTCTCTTCTACAGGTTAATAGTAACTGTCCCATTATTGCACCATATGTCAATTTAAAGCCTTCTATAGTAGTACTTGGTCAACCCTAAACACTAAAAAAAAAAATAAAAAAAATTCATCCCAATCTTAATTAACATTTTATCCTTCAAATTTCAGGGTTTCTTCTCATGACATGACTTTTTTCCCATGGAAGAATCACATAGTCATTTCAAAGTGATTTATTCAACAGATTTGTGTCCTAACTACCCCACAACAAGCGTAACACAAACACACACACACACACACACACACACACACACACACGGCCCACGCCCATATTGAATGACATCAAAACCCGATGCAACAAAGCAGACTGCTTCACATGCACATCCTCCGCTAAGCCCGCCTAGGCCTGGCTTTGCACACAGCTCAATTTTAGCGGTGGTTAGCATCAACCGTTAGCCACAGCCCCCCTCCAGCCCCAAGAGAGTTAATTGGTTGGGTTGGACACAGGCATCTCCTTGTCTGTCACAGACACACACACACACACGCACACACACACACACACACACAACTACTCACAGAGTGTGTTACCTTGAGTGTAGCAGCGCAGCAAGCTAACCACACATGGGCATAAGGGGTTTGGCTCCAGGACAACTGGTGCTGCCAGGCTAGCCCCCTTCTTCTAGAAGTGTCCGTCACACGTAAACACGCAATCACACTGGAGCCGTGGCTATTTTGAGAACGGCAGTAAAATATGCGCCCGAGGTGACCACAAGAGCAAGCTGAATGCGCAGAGTCAAAGTAGGCAGCTATAACACGCGCAATTTAAATACACAAACCCAAATGTGGACGTGAGGTAAATACGGAATCACACGGCTCACACAACCTATATTTACACTTGATAAACACCTGGTGGCTGAAAATAACCATCTCAACAGCTCCCCTTTAAAAAAACAAAAAACAAAATCAAGGCTCAAAGGTGCTTTTAGGGCCTTAGGATATCCAAGCAGTGGTCACAGGAGGCTGTGGGAGGTGACACTAGCTTACTGTACGTTATTATGACAGGCTGAACAATCTGGCGTGAGCACAAGAGTCGCCAATAGGGCCGACAAATAGAGCAAGAGAATCTAAAACACTGCTAATCTTCTCATTTCAATCAACAGCACATGGCATTTTTGTCACAGCAGCTTTTAAAAGTTAACCTTTAAATTGCAACACATTTACGTAATAATCGTCAGTTAAAAGGAGGATATAGAAAAGACAAATGTGGAAAAGGTCTCGTACTTTACCTTATGCTGCATTAATTCTGGTCAACTTAAACCAAAATGGAAGGGATGATCAATCAGAATCTGACTTGTTCAATAAGTTTGATAAATCATTGATGTAGTGATGTAATACTTTGACATTTTAACTCGTTTGCAGTGACAGAAGCAGTTTAGCGTTACTGCAAAATGGACATGCTGGTTATAAATGGAGGAAAAAAACATGATTTCAAACAACATCAGAATCTTAAAAAAAATACAAAGATGGAAAGATGACTTTTTAGAAATTAAGCAAATATTTTTCTTCTTTCATTGTCTGGGTGTAATAAAGAATTATGTTTAACTTTTATAAGATCCTGTTCATGCCAAAGAAGAGTCGCACTGCTTATTAAATTGTAATAACAATCAATCAATAGTCTTTTTTTATCCATTACCCCTTAAGAAATCAGAACATTTACAGGTACACAATTTGTGTTTATTGTAGAAATCTGCTAGCAGAGCCCATGTTACACCAACACAGATTAACTAATCTGCTTCAAAACCTTTCAGTAGAAAAGTGAAGAGATGTAATGTAGCTTATTAGAGTTTCTAGAATCTTAACTAAGCTTTACAAATAATTAATATCTACACCACAAAAAGAGAATTAGGCCAACACTGCAAAAACACAAAATATTCCATATCTGGTCTATTTTCTAATGCAAACCTCATAGTACACTTATGAAATAACACAAAACTAACTTGCAAGTAACTTTTTAGCAAGATACACAGGCTTGTTTGAAGTAAATAATGCCTTAATATTAATGAAAAAGTCCTGGTTACATTGGCAGATTATTTCACTTATATCCCATGTTATAAGTTAACTATCTGCCAATGTAACTAGGACTTTTTCATTAATATTAAGGAATTATTTACTTAAAATAAGCTTGTGTATCTTGCTAAAAAGTTACTTTTAAATCAGTTTCTATTATTTTAAGTAAACTAAGATATTTGCACTAGAAACTAGACCAAAATCACTTGGTAATAGTTTGTGTTTTTGCAGTGAATTTTTCTTTTTTGATTATTTTTTCAGAAATTACCCCCCACTTATGCTGTTGAATTTCTTCATTTTCACAGCTCAAAACACAGAGGAGCCTTTTCTTCCCTACGTTATAAATCCACAATAAAGCACATGTCACTTAAATACCAGCGAGCATCATAAATAATGCCGGGACCCCCAGACGCTGCTGAAAACAAATGACTGACTGTGGTGTGGACCAGCTGTGGACCTCAGGTCTAACCCTTAGCTCCACAGAGGGCTCTAAGTTGGCTAAATGACTGGCTATCAAATAATTACAATCACAGCCCCCACGCCCTTTTTCTGCCAGATAAAAAAAAAAGCAGGCAGGGTCTGAGACCTGCTTTGTGAAATGTGGCTACCTCAACAAGGAGCTTGATTATGTGCCGATGGACCAGCAGCTCCGGGTCGGCCTCCTTCCACAGTAATCACCTCAAGTGGTGGAGGAAGTAGTAAATAGCAGCTTTTAGACAACCAGGGGTAGGTGGATGTACCCACGGGGCTGCCGCTGTTCTATGGCTGGATTCATTCACATATGCGTGTATGTGCAGCCCGGCTCCACGACCGACGGCAAAACCAGCCGAATAATTAGGATCGGGTTAATGAGTAACGTTCTATAAACCACTGGCTACTGTTGAATCCGTGGTGTACTTTACCAAACCTCTGCTTCCTGCCGTTTAATACCCCCCACCTATTGAAAAATCCAGCTCAGTTATATATATAGCAAAAAAGCTGAGGTGAATCTGGACTGATAGAGTAGAGCAAATAACTCTTCTCTAATAATGCTGTTGATTTAACGTAGCTGTAGAGCAAGCAAAGCTACTTGCTTTAAGGGTTAATTGTGTTTTTTTCTTTAAGTCCGTCTTTGTGAAGTTAATACGTTCCCTGTAGCTTGTAAATATTTCATACTACAGTGAGTTTGTTGAAAATGTAAATGAACCTTCTGGATTTTGGAAGATAAGCAAATCAGACACACGTACAGCCTGTTTAGCTAGCTTTAGCAATATAGCTCTTAAGTTAAATCTGATGTTTTGTTCAGATGAACACTGTCCACGTTTCTATGTAAAGTAAACATTTTTGGAGTTTTCCTTCTGCCTAAATCTGTTTGTGCAGTGATTTTCTCTATGTTATGCATTCACACTATGAAGCAACACATTAACTAAAAGTTATTGTAATGTATTTAACTGATTTAATGAGACAAGACTGCAAATAAATTGTTTTGGTTTTTTTTACTCCAGCTATATGGAAGGCAGCCATATTTGATTTTGAGGACCCACTCTAAGGTGCCTTCCTGTTCATTTTCCACTTTAAATCTGAAACAAATACATTTTGGAGCAAACATTAAACTCGCACTCACAACCCTCGACCAACCAAGACATTTTTCATCTTCTTCTATGTCAAAATGTTTTTCTTCTATGACATAACCCCCCTAAAAACCTGAAAACTGCTGTCATAAAACCTCTTTACGCTGGCATAAGTGATAAATGAAGTATTAACCGAGGTAGTACATGTCCACAAAAGTTTGAGAAACACAGAGCCAAGCATTAAAACGCAAAGCAGGTTCAGACTTGCCAAGCTTGTTGCTAAATGTTCGTAGCTGTGATGCATCCTTGGCTGATCAGTGGCACATCATAACCTAATAAGGTGCACAAATACAGTTTCAGGGAGGTCCATTCTTTCTACAGACTGCAATTCAAGGAACTGCTGGGTTTTTTTTTTTTTTTTTTTTTTGGAGTCAACATTTGTGGAATCCTTCCAGCAAAAGTGTGAGCTCTGAGTGACTGTAGCTTGTTAGGACATGTTGCACTGAAGCCAAGGTAAGTGAATGCAGCTTTTTGAACCACACACGCACGCACACGCACGCACGCACACACACACACTCCTTGCAGATGTGCAAGGGTGTTTGTAGTTCACTGGTTTGAGCCACCAACACTTCATGCCTGAGCAGCAGAGAAAGATCGTACAGATCCAACAAGGCGGTTCTAAACAGCATTAACATTTTTTCTCCACTCCTTTTCTGAAACCAAAATAATTGTAAGTGACCCTTTTGCATGTGTCACGTAAACATATTTTCTTACAGTGCACTACAAAGTACAAAGCAGAAAACCGCATGGTGCATCAAGTGGAAGTGAGAATCGGTCTAAACCTGTTATTCCAACTCTGGATGGGAATAGATCGAGCAACAATCAGAAATGTTTCCCAAGTCAGTGATTGTACAAGAAGTTGTGGAGTGACTGAACAGCTTCAACAAATGCATGTTCTGATATTTAAAAAAAAAATCTAATAACTTCAGAACTTTGGGAGAGAACAATTCTTCCATCTGTTTCCTCCTCAGCTGTACAACATATCTGACTCAGAACAAAGCCCCTAAAGTAAACTTCTGGGTGAAGTCAGAGGACAATCCCCTCAGTGTTTTCCTGTGCTGGAACTTTGGGAGTGAATCACGCAGCATCCAGACGTCTAGACATGCCTCTGTTGGTCTGCACATGGCCTCCAGGCAAATGGTCCACACAGGCCGCCCCCTGCCCTATCCAACGCGCGGAAAGGTGTGGGGGTTTCCGACCTGATCCAATCTCCTTTGTGCTACACCGGACCGAGCCCAAACCCAGGTTAAAGGTCAGCCTCCTGAGGAAGGGCTGGAACAGAAGATGAGTGTGCATGGGAGCTGGTCTGCAGGTGTACGGGTGGAGGATTAGCAGCCGGCTGCGAGTAAGAGGCTGGAGTAGAAACTGTGGCAGATGGTGACTCGGCTTTTCCTCTTCTCCACTTTTATGTGTTGTCTAATTGTATATGTGCGTTACCTTTAGATATATTACGCACAATTACTCAAATTATAGTCGGTGGAGAAGTAAGATGCACATTTGTTATTTAATCTTCTTAAACAATGAAAAGTGTCACTAAAAGGTTACAAATTTCTTCTGTTCTTTTGGAATTTGCAAGACTTAAATGTTTCAGACCATAAAGTAGACGTTTATATCAGATACAGATAACATGAGAAAGTACAAAAGTTTTCAAATTATAATTTAAAATCTTGAAGGAAAAAAATCTTTCCAAATCAACTTGGTCCTATGTAAAAATAAAATATTTACCTTGTTAAATTATAAAAGATCTGCGATTAACCAAAATGTTTTGGTTCCATTTCACTGACCGTAAGCACAACTGATTACTGCCAGACCTGAACCTCTCTGACTAGATGAAGAAGGCTAAAAAAATCTTTAAAAAATGACATATTATGCTTTGATCTGAAGATTTCAAAAACAGATAAAAACCAATAATGTTATTGACACCCAATCAGTCTGGAAAGGCTTAAAATGCCATTTCTAAGGCTTTGGGACTTCAACACACTGAAAAACTGGTGAACCTTCTCAGCTTTGCCTGGATCCAGGCACAGAACCAGACGTTGTCCATTGTCCTACATTAAATTTTACAGCTAATATGGACCGATACCGATATCATGCGATAATATTGTGCATCAATAATTGCCATAAGTAAAAGCAGAAAATCCTGAAGGAGAGTGAATTGGCATCCAAAGGTCAACACGTGTTACGACAGTTCTTCAAAGATTCAGATAAAATTCCTCCGCAATGATGTAAAAACTTAAAATATAGCAATTAGTGGATGCACATTGTTGCTGCTAAAGGTTTCACAAGCATTTTGCATTTTGTATTTCATGGATCTCTTAGTAAACTTTCACAAAATACCAGTATTACAATATTTGGGTGTCATTTAATTGGAATTTTACGAACAACAGTGAAAGAAAAACCAACAGCATCTACTGTATGTGCAAAGTTTGAGGCATCCGGGTCTGCTCACCACTTGAACCAACGATGCTTTTTGTCACTCAGTTGATTTAACTAAGCAGCTCG
This sequence comes from Poecilia formosa, assembly GCF_000485575.1. Taxonomy (NCBI): domain Eukaryota; kingdom Metazoa; phylum Chordata; class Actinopteri; order Cyprinodontiformes; family Poeciliidae; genus Poecilia; species Poecilia formosa. Next base: position 2,991,566 of record NW_006799956.1, read on the forward strand.
GCTGTGTGTAGGCGCACACCGATGTGTTGCAGAGTCACCTCTGTTTTCTCTGTAAGAACTGCCAAAGGGAAATACAAAGACTCAAAGATGACTTCTTTTTTATTTCAAAACCAAAGTGTCAAAGAAGTCTTATTTACTTAACAAAACCTATACCAACATGCAGAAGCTCAACATAAAGCGTAGCAGCCGCAGGAATTATTACAATGTCAAGAAGAGGAAACCTCATCAAGTGCGTGGAAACAACGGATGTTATCTACGACTCTGGAAACAGAGTTTAGACCATTTGGAAACAGCTTAAGTGGTTGTGTGATGATTAAAGTTCATTATTGATAAATATTTTAATATTTGGGTTTGTGTGTTTTTTTTTTCTTTTAACTGTGTCACTCTTTGCTTTCCATAGTGGAGACACTTACGGAGCTACAACACTGTCCAATTGGACACAAAACATATTCTCTCACACCGAACCTGGTTCTGCTCGATGTTGTTACTGTTAAAAGAGAGTCATTCCTTCCCACTGTCGCCAAATCTAATAATCTGCAGCAGGATTACTTGCATATTTTTCTTACTAACTGGAAATAAACAGATTAAATAAACTGAGATTGAACAATATTATTTGATCTGCGTGGAGAGACTAAATAGGAACGAGTTGGCTTAATTGATTTTTTTTTATTTTATTTTGGGGGAACAAATTTGTTGAGGACTGTTTTCTTTAAAGATTTGTTGGCACCGAATAAAAATACTGAATTCAACTGAATTGAGAAAGATCATTTCTCCAATTCAGTAAAAGCTGAACAGTTAGAAACCCATGTTGTTTTTTCTGACCTTGTCAATGTCTTAATAGTTCAAAACCAATTGTTACTGATGGTCAAGAAACAGAAAAGTTTCATCATGAGAAGATTTTGCTGCCATCAACTTTGCATCAAAAACCTTGAAACCTTGGTGTATTTGTCAGATAAAGCCAGTAACATTTTGTAATCTGTGTAAAGCTCAAATGCCTCCTAAATCACAGACTTCAATGTACCCCTCAAAAAACAAAAACAAAGTCCCACTTCAACCTCTGCACAGACCGCCATAAAACCCACACTCCAAACACAAGCACCTTTTCTAGACACACAGCTGGGGTTTTGTAATCACTTTTTACGCTCAGGCACCGGGCCAACAATCTGTCTGGGCTGATTTCTGCGCCACTTCTGTTGCAACAAGACAAGCCAACATCTATGTTTCCCTGTCATTTCAGACGTGGGGGTGGAGACGCAAACACTGTAAGAGGATTATGTGTAATAGAGAAAGCGAAAAAGAAATGCGTCGAGAAAAGATACACTTTGTGAGATCATGAGAAAAAGCTGCTCGAAGGTGATGAAATGTGTGCAGACTGCTAAACACAAAAAGAACGTGGCGTAGACTCAGCTTGTTGGGCTGCTCTGGTCCTTTGCAACAAATCATGGAGAACCAGTTCAAATTTGGTGAAACCAGTATATGGCTGAGTCGAATGGTAGCAACGAAACAATATGTGAATCATACTGAGCACATGAGGTTTCATGTGCAACAACTACAGGAAAAAAGTTACCAATGCAAACGTTCAGACGAATCAGCAATGAGCTGATCTCGGAAACGTTCACAGCCTCATGTCTTGCATCCACGACTTACGTGTTTTTAATTACATGGGATTAAAGAGTAAGCACAGTGGTGTGTAAATAATTATTTTTATTTTGCAAGCGCTTTGGACCGACATTAAGGTGAGGTGGCCTGGCATGATTCATTCTTTCTAATGATGAGTGCTGTTTGGAAGTGATTAAAAGCTGGCGCAATATGGAGTCTGTAGCTGTGTTTTCATCAACATTATTTTTTATGTGCATTTTGAATTATCGCGTAAGAAAAGGTTGATGGAAACTGCAAAATTTTAAACAACGTCCCCGATATTGCAAAAACAAAACAAAAAAAATCAAACAAAAAAAAGCTTTAAAGAGTTAATACGCTAAAGAGGCGATGGAAACACATTTGTGGAACAGTGAACTTTTCTAGTCCAATCATCTGTTCCCATTTGGAGCTGGTCTCTTAAGCAGGAAAACATGATCTAACACAAAGCACACTTGCTTCAGGAATGGTTTGAGGAGCACAATGGATCTGAGGTGTTGATTCAGCCTCGAAATTCCCCAGATCTCAATCCAATCAATCATCTATGGGATGTATTGAACATTCAAGACCATGAGTGCTGGTGTGAGATAGCAAAGCACACCTTCAGGTGTCTACCGGAGTCCATTTCTCACAGGGTATAAGTGATTTGCAGTGAAACAAGGAGCCAATTCACCATAAAAAAAAATAAAAAGGTGGTGAAGATGCTAGATCTGACTTGTGTAAGGATGCACTATTAATTTCTCACCAAAGAAACAGAAAATGAGGACAACTTTGAGGATAAAGTTTGACTTTGAGGATAAAGTTGTCCTCATTTTCTGTTAGACTTTGAGAACAAAGTTTAGGCAGTTTGAAACCATCTAAACTGTTTTTACCACAGCTCAGGCCGTACAGTAAACAACAGGTTTACTATTTCAGGTGTGAAATTTGGAAAACATTTAAAGAAAGATTGGTACCCTGGGGGTTAGAACTTGAAAGGACGACAATGGTAAGATCAAACAGACTACGCAATTGCTCAAGAGGCAAACTTGTCATGACGATGTTGAGGCCCAATAAATGAACGTGGGTTAATAGTGTTCCTTGAAGGCCCGGAACCACGCCTTTGTGTGCGTACTTCGGTGTAAACGCAACGTACAATTGAGCTCATACACTCAGGACGCCCCCTCCCTCCTCCCTCCTTCTGATGTAAAGCTGATTAGACAGCAGCCGCACTTCCGTCCCCCCTCCACTTCGACCTGCCAAAAGCTGCTAATTATAGATGGACCTTGACAGTATACCGCTTCATGGTCAACTTATGCCCTCCCACTCAATGTCTAGGGCCTTGTCATTATATAAGCAACACGGCTCCGGGTCAAGGGCTCCCCACTCTTTGTTTTCCAGTGCACCCTCTCCAACCTGCAGACGGGCGCTGAGGGAGAGGGTTGTGTGGGTGGTGCGGGCACAAATTTAAAGAGCCTGTATTGTGCTCCTTTATAAGTCTATAATTTTCCCCTGGGTGTCTACTGAAAACGATGCCTTTAAATGCTTTATTGCCACGTTGAAGCTGTAAGCTTTATACGAAAGAGGGATGTTCTTTTTAGCTCTGAGGGGGCAGCCATTTGGGAAAACATTTAATGTACTGCTTGCAGTTTGAATTTTCTCACATTTGCAAGGAACGTGCTTTCAGCATGTGAGGATTAATTTAAAGAGTAAACGTCCGGAATATGCCAGTTTTCTGATATGAATACCCAACTTTTTCGGGTGCGAAAAGGATCCGAATGCCGTCAATTCTTACTCACCTTCTATCAACTAGTCAAAGGAGAAGATTTAAATAGAGTCAATTTCAGCACAGAGAATGAAGACTGGAGATTTGACAACAAACTTGTGCTGTTTGTATCTTTTGGACATGCAATCTCTGACACCTGCTGGATCTGGAAATCTTAGAGCTAACACAAATTCTCCTTTAGAGATGTTCTATGTTCTCTAAAGGAGAAACAGATGCAGAGGTTTAATATGACAATAGTTAATAAAAGTTGCCAATAACGATTTCAAACTCAACTCCAAATGATTTATTTTTCTTTTAAATTTGTTAATCATTGTTTTAAAGTGATTCTTCAATCACACTCACAATGTGACTTTATCTCCAGCCGTTATGTAACTAAATGCTATTCTCTGTTGACGAGCTGGATTGTTTACTGAACCACTTTGAGATAATGGACAAAGTGATCATTCACATTTACATGGGGAAATCAGATCATTGTAGTGGTAGGTGTGAGCAGGCTTACCTCGCCACCGGCGTTCTTGCTCCAAGGCTTCACCACTTCCAGTTTCCAGAGTTTCCTTCTCTTTACGGATCTGTGGATGCAACAGTTCTCAGTAAACAGACAATTTCCTTTCTCCTAATGTCTAAATTTCAAATATTCCAATTAATCAAGGTCTCTGAAGAGGAAAACCACCTCTGCCAGGTAAATCATTACTCCCCGTTTGAACATCACTTCTTGGTTGTATTTATTTGCATCTTACTAAGCGTACTACTGACTTTTCAAATATATGAATGTTAATCTTCTTACCTTGTGAAAAATGTTCCCCTCAAATCTGTGAATACAGAAAGGGCTGCCCATTCTCACAGTTAACAGCTACTGTCTGTTGTCTTTTCTCATCAAAAGGTTTACAATGAAGTGAGAAGTTTGGTTTGCATCCTTGTCGCAGCATCCTATGACCATTTCTACAGTGAATAAAGCAACGTTAGTTGTCAAAAGCAACTGCCTGGCGATTGACGAGCTTTGTAAGAGTTAATGCACATGTACGTTGAATAGAAATGGCGGAGTGGGACACTTCGTAAAATTGTGATGTTATGTACAAGGGTAAAGCAAAGAATGTGGTCATTGAGTGTACACTACAACCCCAAAGTGAGAATGAAAAGGCCAAATAGGCCAAACATTTAAATTAGGGCGCAGCCATTTGCTTAAAAACCTGAGTTTTCTCTTGTCTCAAGAGGGAGCCGACCGTGTTCCAATAACATGAAGGGCTAAATTTTCCATAATATGCTGAATTATTTTTTTAAAGCACATCATTAAATTTTAACATTTTATGTCAGTTGTATTAAGTACTGACTGAAAAGACATAAAAGAGTGATTTTCTCACTTTATAAAACTTGTACAGCAAAACTGGAACCTATTACGTTACTGTATAGAAAAATAAAAGATGAAAAGCATAAAATACGAAAAACGTGTAATTCCCCCATGTACGGAGAGATATTCATAAAACAGTAATGTTTGTGGTTGAGCTAGAAAAGCTGTTAAAACTTCGCTCTATGAAGTGCATTAACTCACCAAAGTCCTCAAAATCAACCAGCTGAATAAACGCTATTAAAGTGATAATTAATAATTAAGGAGCTTGTCTAGTGTTTATATTTTAAAATAGAACCGCATAAAGTGCATGTTGCATCCAACTCTGGACTCTGTTTAAACCATTTTACCGGGACATATCCGCCATCTTTGTTTCTGCTTCGCTTAAGGATGAGCACCGGCGCCCTCTGCTGGATGGCGGCCAAACTACAACACTGAAGGAAGGTCGAATGGACTTCATTATTTAATCGATTTAACATTTAATCTAATTAATAATGACTCGACAATTTATTATAAATGCAGGTAAATTAATTTCTCGCATCCTTAATTAAAAGGCAACTTTAAATCCACAATGCTTTTCTTATAAACTAGCATTGCTTCTCTAGATTGTGGGATGAATTTAGTCATAGACATCTATTTCTTTCATATAACATCAAGCAAGGGGAAAAAACTGAAAGGCTGACCAACTGTTATTGCATGTTTAGTCAAATGCTGGATTATCTGTGACAGAAAAAGACAGGGAGCGGAACAGTAGTCAAGCAGAACACCTCTGTCTGGGTTTCCTACTGCCAGACTGGCACCCGTCAGCCGAGTCTGCAACCACATGATGACTTAAAATTAAAGTGACACTGATGACATGACTCTAAAGACTCCCCAGCGAACTCCAGACCGCTGGAGCCATGGCGGAGCCCTCCCTAAACAGAGCTGCCCTGGGGGCAAATATGTTTCAGGTTGCACCAGTTACCCCAAAACAGCAATTTTGTTCAAGGGTGCTTTGACAGATAGACTTAAAAGACTCCAAAAAAGAATAATCAAAGCGTGTCTAGAGTTGCTCTTTATTTTTTTGGCTCACACGATGAGTAGAAATATCTCAAACTGCTCCATGTCACGATAAAAAAAAAAAAGATTCAGAATTTGTTTTGTGAGTTATCATAAAAAAATTAATATGAATGAAAAATGTTAAGAATAATGAGTCCCTACCTGAAGAAGTTGCAGAACCTGCTGAGTCGAAGCACTTGTTTTCAATTGAGGGCCCACTAAAGTTTTATTCTTAAAAAAAAACAACAGCCTCTGCCCTCCTTCTCATTAAAATCATTTGCTAAATTTGGCCCGTAAAAGCAAATGCAGCAGTTCCTGGCGTAAGGTTTCAATTAGAGTTATGACTAGAGGTGGCAGTTGCACGGGGGGATTTTCCAGTTGTCTGTGTAAATCTGTACTCAGCATGGAAGACTTGCGAAGCGTTTGCCAAGATTTTATAAGGTTTAATGAAAAAAAAAATCACCTATGTTGTTCAGTGACAGACAGTAGAAACATGACTAACCTTGTGAGAAATCCAACTCATCACACGCCAACTTGATTGAACCTTTTCACCTGCAAACAACCTGCTAGTTGAAGCCCAAAGGCAGTTCTGTTTCTGACTTGCAAATAGATGTTTTTATCTAATTAATAAATAAATCACTCATCAGTCTGTGCATCTATGATCCTTGATTCAATCTAGAGTCAAGATTATAATGTAACTAATCAAAAAAAGGCTCCAAACCCTTTTCACTGTTCTCTGAGTTTTCGCTATCTTTTTCTCATGAAATGTTAGCATCAGACGCAACATGGTGACATATTGCATGTGGTGCTTCTCTTACAAACTCGAACTGCGTGTCAGCTTACAATCACCAAAAGTGTCTCCCTGCAGGGTCAAACCACAGTATTTCATCAGACACACACACTTCATTTTATGTTTTGATCAAGGCAACGTTTTATCTTGCGAGTCAGACACAGCAGGTGGGCAGAGACAGAGAGTAAAGAAATATGCAATGTCTTAAAGAATATTTTTGAAAACCTCTTTCATAATTTGACTTTGATTCTTACAAGGTCACCGGTAGGACACACAGTGGTACTAAAAGAGGTACGCAAACAAAACCGTTTAGAAACAGTTCCAACAAAAGTAAACAAGCACACGAACCGGTTTTATGTTCAGTGAGGAAGAACTTCCTTGACAATATGCTAACCTTCAGGCATTTTGACACCAGATACACCTAAAGATTCAAACGGGTACACACAGTAGTGTATCTGAAGTGAGGCACAGTGGTTTGTATAATGTTTGTCTATGCACAATTGATTGATTCATTTTTAGTGAGCCATAGCAAAACAGCATAGCGATGCTAGCTTTTGCCTACCATTTTAGAAAGCTGATCTACATGAAAACACACACACACACACACACACAC